>NC_087355.1:29177500-29515000 GCF_030014295.1 Loxodonta africana
GAAAAATAGGGGTAAATAATAAGGTAACCACAAAAAGGAATATCAATTCCATAACTCAAGAAAAAAGCCAAGAAAAACATAACGACTCAACAAACATAAAGTTAACCATTATGAAAATGAGGATATCACAAGCTGCTAAGAAAAACGTCTCAGCACAAAAAAGCATGTGGAAAAATGAAATGGCCAACAACACACATGAAAAGGCATCAAAATGACAGCACTAAAAACTTATTTATCTATAATTATGCTGAATGTAAATGGACTAAATGCCCCAATAAAGAGACAGAGAGTCACGGACTGGATAAAGAAACACGAGCCATCTATATGCTGCCTACAAGAGACACATCTTAGACTTAGAGACACAAACAAACTAAAACTCAAAGGATGGAAAAAAATATATCAAGCAAATAATAAGCAAAAAAGAAGAGGAGTAGCAATATTAATTTCTGACAAAATAGACTTTAGACTTAAATCCACCACAAAGGATAAAGAAGGACACGATATAATGATAAAAGGGACAATTGATCAGGAAGACATAACCATATTAAATATTTATGCACCCAATGACAGGGCTGCAAGATACATAAATCAAATTTTAACAGAATTGAAAAGTGAGATAGACACCTCCACATTTATAGTAGGAGACTTCAACACACCACTTTCGGAGAAGGACAGGACATCCAGTAAGAAGCTCAATAGAGACACGGAAGATCTACTTACAACAATCAACCAACTTGACCTCATTGACTTATACAGAACTCTCCACCCAACTGCTGCAAAATGTACTTTCTTTTCTAGTGCACATGGAACGTTCTCTAGAATAGACGACGTATTAGGTCATAAAACAAATCTTTGCAGAGTCCAAAACATCGAAATATTACAAAGCATCTTCTCAGACCACAAGGCAATGAAACTAGAAATCAATAACAGAAAAACTAGGGAAAAGAAATCAAATACTTGGAAAATGAACAATACCCTCCTGAAAAAAGACTGGGTTATAGAAGACATCAAGGAGGGAATAAGGAAATTCTTAGAAAGCAACGAGAATGAAAATACTTCCTATCAAAACCTCTGGGACACAGCAAAAGCAGTGCTCAGAGGCCAATTTATATCGATAAATGCACACATACAAAAAGAAGAAAGAGCCAAAATCAGAGAACTGTCCCGACAACTTGAACAAATAGAAAGTGAGCAACAAAAGAACCCATCAGGCACCAGAAGAAAACAAATAATAAAAATTAGAGCTGAACTAAATGAATTAGAGAACAGAAAAACAATTGGAAGAATTAACAAAGCCAAAAGCTGGTTCTTTGAAAAAATTAACAAAATTGATAAACCATTGGCTAGACTGACTAAAGAAAAACAGGAAAGGAAACAAATAACCCGAATAAGAAATGAGAAGGACCACATCACAACAGAGCCAAATGAAATTAAAAGAATCATTTCAGATTACTACTTAAAATTGTACTCTAACAAATTTGAAAACCTAGAAGAAATGGATAAATTCTTGGAAAAGTACTACCTACCTAAACTAACACATTCAGAAGTAGAACAACTAAATAGACCCAAAACAAAAAAAGAGATTGAAACGGTAATCAAAAAACTTCCAACAAAAAAAAGTCCTGGCCCAGACGGCTTCACTGCAGAGTTCTACCAAACCTTCAGAGAAGACTTAACACCATTACTGCTGAAGGTATTTCAAAGCATAGAAAAAGACGGAATACTACCCAACTCATTCTATGAAGCCACCATCTCCCTGATACCAAAACCAGGTAAAGACATTACAAAAAAAGAAAATTATAGACCTATATCCCTCATGAACATAGATGCAAAAATCCTCAACAAAATTCTAGCCAATAGAATCCAACAACACATCAAAAAAATAATTCACCCTGATCAAGTGGGATTTATACCAGGTATGCAAGGCTGGTTTAGTATCAGAAAAACCATTAATGTAATCCATCACATAAATAAAACAAAAGATAAAAACCACATGATCTTATCAGTAGATGCAGAAAAGGCATTTGACAAAGTGCAACACCCATTCATGATAAAAACTCTTACCAAAATAGGAATTGAAGGAAAATTCCTCAACATAATAAAGGGCATCTATGCAAAGCCAACAGCCAATATCACTCTAAATGGAGAGAACCTGAAAGCATTTCCCTTGAGAACGGGAACCAGACAAGGATGCCCTTTATCACTGCTCTTATTCAACATCGTGCTGGAAGTCCTAGCCAGGGCAATTAGGCTAGACAAAGAAATAAAGGGTATCCAGATTGGCAAGGAGGAAGTAAAGCTATCACTATTTGCAGATGACATGATCGTATACATGGAAAACCCTAAGGAATCCTCCAGAAAACTACTGAAACTAATAGAAGAGTTTGGAAGAGTCTCAGGTTATAAAATAAACATACAAAAATCACTTGGATTCCTCTACATCAACAAAAAGAACACCGAAGAAGAAATAACCAAATCAATACCATTCACAGTAGCTCCCAAGAAGATAAAATACTTAGGAATAAATCTTACCAAGGATGTAAAAGACCTATACAAAGAAAACTATAAAACTCTGCTACAAGAAATTCAAAAGGACATACTTAAGTGGAAAAACATACCCTGCTCATGGATAGGAAGACTTAACATAGTAAAAATGTCTATTCTACCAAAAGCCATCTATACATATAACGCACTCCCAATCCAAATACCAATGTCATATTTTAAGGGGATAGAGAAACAAATCACTAATTTCATATGGAAGGGAAAGAACCCCCGGATAAGCAAAACATTACTGAAAAAGAAGAAGAAAGTGGGAGGCCTCACTCTACCTGATTTCAGAACCTATTATACAGCCACAGTAGTCAAAACAGCCTGGTACTGGTACAACAACAGGCACATAGACCAATGGAACAGAATTGAGAACCCAGATATAAATCCATCCACGTATGAGCAGCTGATATTTGACAAAGGACCAGTGTCAGTTAATTGGGGAAATGATAGTCTTTTTAACAAATGGTGCTGGCATAACTGGATATCCATTTGCAAAAGAATGAAACAGGACCCATACCTCACACCATGCACAAAAACTAACTCCAAGTGGATCAAAGACCTAAACATAAAGACTAAAACGATAAAGATCATGGAAGAAAAAATAGGGACAACCCTAGGAGCCCTAATACAGGGCATAAACAGAATACAAAACATTACCAAAAATGATGAAGAGAAACCAGATAACTGGGAGCTCCTAAAAATCAAACACCTATGCTCATCTAAAGACTTCACCAAAAGAGTAAAAAGACCACCTACAGACTGGGAAAGAATTTTCAGCTATGACATCTCAGACCAGCGCCTGATCTCTAAAATCTACATGATTCTGTCAAAACTCAACCACAAAAAGACAAACAACCCAATCAAGAAGTGGGCAAAGGATATGAACACACATTTCACTAAAGAAGATATTCAGGCAGCTAACAGATACATGAGAAAATGCTCCCGATCATTAGCCATTAGAGAAATGCAAATTAAAACTACGATGAGATTCCATCTCACACCAACTAGACTGGCATTAATCCAAAAAACACAAAATAATAAATGTTGGAGAGGCTGCGGAGAGATTGGAACTCTCATACACTGCTGGTGGGATTGTAAAATGGTACAACCACTTTGGAAATCCATCTGGCGTTATCTTAAACAGTTAGAAATAGAACTACCATACAACCCCGAAATCCCACTCCTCGGAATATACCCTAGAGATACAAGAGCCTTCACACAAACAGATATATGCACACCCATGTTTATTGCAGCTCTGTTTACAATAGCAAAAAGCTGGAAGCAACCAAGATGTCCGTCAACGGATGAATGGGTAAATAAATTGTGGTATATTCACACAATGGAATACTACGCATCGATAAAGAACAGTGACGAATCTGTGAAACATTTCATAACATGGAGGAATCTGGAAGGCATTATGCTGAGTGAAATGAGTCAGAGGCAAAAGGACAAATATTGTATAAGACCACTATTATAAGATCTTGAGAAATAGTATAAACTGAGAAGAACACATACTTTTGTGGTTACAAAGGGGGGAGGGAGGGAGGGAGGGAGAGGGCTTTTTATTGATCAGTCAGTAGATAAGAACTGCTTTGGGTGAAGGGAAAGACAACACTCAATACAAGGAAGGTCAGCCTAATTGGACTGGACTAAAAGCAAAGAGGTTTCCGGGATAAAATGAAAGCTTCAAAGGTCAGCGGAGCAGGGGCTGGGGTCTGGGGAACTTGGTTTGAGGGGACTTCTAAGTCAATGGGCAAAATAATTCTATTATGAAAACATTCTGCATCCCGCTTTGAATTGTGGCGCCTGGGGTCCTAGATGCCGACGAGCGGCCATCTAGGATGCATCAATTGGTCTCAACCCACCTGGAGCAAAGGCAAAGGAAGAACACCAAGGTCACACGACAACTAAGAACCCAGGGGACAGAGGGGGCCACATGAACCAGAGACCTACATTATCCTGGGACCGGAGGAACTAGTTGGTGCCCGGCCGCGATCGATGTCTGCCCTGTTAGGGAGCACAACAGACAACTCCTGAGGGAGCAGGAGACCAATGGGATACAGACCCCAAATTCTCATAAAAAGACCATACCTAATGGTATGACTGCGACGAGAGGAATCCCAGAGACAATGCTCCCCAGAACTTCTGATGGCACAGGACAGGAACCATCCCCGAAGACAACTCATCAGGCATGAAAAGGACTGGTCAGTGGCGGGGAGAGAGATGCTGATGAAGAGTGAGCTAATTAAATCAGGTGGACACTGAAAAAAAAAAAAAAAAAGAATTGTGCCATTCACTATACATATATTATTTGATTCTCACAACAATCCTATGGAGTAAATATCACTCCCATTGTATGGATAAGGAAAGCGAGACTCAGATAAATCAATTACTTGCAAAGGTCAGTTGCTTTGGCCAGAGAGGCTTGCAGTATGGGAACAATTTTGCTAAGAGCTAGGTGGTGAAGCTGAATTTCATACCCAAGTCTGTTTCCAAAGATCAAGCAATTGACTTCTGTTCCTCCAGTACAGTATCTAGTACAGTAGTTTGACAGTCAATATATTTTCTGAAACAAATGCCATTGTAAATATTCAATTGTGTGGAAACACAAAAACAAAGATTACAGAAAAGATTTTAACTGGAACAATCTGCCGAAGCGTAACAAGAAAAATGTGGACGGAACACTCCAGGTAAGAAAATTTCCCATTCCCAGGCAAAAAAGTGGTGACAGGGCAAGTAGGTGGTTAACAAGCCAATTAAGTTGTCTGCAGTCATTGGGGCAAAAGCAGACAAATGGTTAAGTGCTTGACTACTAACCTAAGGCTTGACAGTTGGAACCCACCCAGAGCAGAGACTTGCTCCCAGTAGGTCACAGCCTTGAAAATCCTACGGAGTGCGGTTCTACTCTACAATCATGGGTTCACCAAGAGTGGGAATCCACTGGATGGCAACTATTTGTCTGTTTTTGTTTTTGTTTTGTTTTGTTTTTAAGTGGTTGAATGACACTCTCTGTACTACTCTTTTCTGGAAACATTGTTGTAATTCAAAGTTTTCCATTCCTGACAGCTATTAACCCTGATGGTGTAGTAGTTAAGAGCTAAGGCTTCTATTCAAAAGGTTGGCAGTTTGAATCCACCAAGCACTCCTTGGAAACCATATGGGGCAGTTCAGTTCTACTCTGCCCTATAGGGTCACTATGAGTCATAATCACTTGACAGCAATGGGTTTGGTTTTGGTTTGGGTATTGTTATCAAATGCAGAATTTCTTTTTTCCCTTCTATAGCTCCAAAAATTTTCAGTAAAAATGTGAGAACTCTGCTTATCAAATTTTGACAGAGTCACATGTGAGGTTTTTTGTCCTTTCCTTTGTTTAAAGTCACTTTGTGTTCACTTACAGTTTTTCAAACTTATTTCTGATAGACAGAGGCAGTCACTTGTAACAGTGAGGAAAAACTGATGACATAGGTTATTGGATAGTTTGTGTTACTCCACCCAAGACAATAAAAAAGAAAAAAAGTTTCCTACTTTAAATAAGAACAGAAGATCAAGATTTTTAAGATGATATAGGATGTTATAGCGTTGAGTCGATTCTGGTCAAAATAGAAAGTAATAAATAAAATCTGTGGAAACCCTGGAGGCATAATGGTTAAGTGCTACAGCTGCTAACCAAAACGATGGCAGTTCAAATCCACCAGGCGCTCCTTGGAAACTCTATGGGGCCATTCTACTCTGTCCTTCAGGGGCACTATGAGTCAGAATCGACTCAATGGCAATGGGTACGGTATAGAAATTAGACTACAAGACAACCTCAATATTTCATTCAAAGTTCAGGCAGTCTGAAGTATGTCTGTTTATTACTGCGTCCTCAAGGCTTCAAGGAGCCCTGGTTGCACAGTGGTTAAGCCCTAGGCTGCTAAGCAAAAGGCCAGCAGTACAAACCCATCAGATGCTCTGTGGGAGAAAGATGAGGTAGTCTGCTCCCATGAAGATTCTAGCCTTGGAAACCCTATGGGGTTGGGGGGAGCTGGGATCAAGGCCTCACCTTCAGCCGGGTGCAATTAGCTCACTAAGGCCTATTTCAGTCTCTCCTAAATGTTCATTCTGCCTTGTGTATGCAGTGGCATCACCAAGGAGGTACAGGGGGTGTGGGCCACACTAGGTGACACTGTCAGAGGGCGTGACACAAAAATGACGGTCCATAAAATTTTTTTGCACTGCTTCAGCAAAGATTTATTATTTTTTATAAAAATATCCCTATAGTTAGCGATAACCAAAATAATTTTCATAAGCCAAAGTTATATGTATCCATCTAACATACAAGGCTAAAACTCTATGCTAATTTACTTTTTGAACCTTCTAATGAGCTCTTGTCAGAGCTGTCATTATTACCCAATCACAATGACACTTTGAGTCATGTGGTTTCTTCTACATGCTTTACAAACACACTGTTGCTTTTGTTGCTGCTGGTGTTTTTATAGTGTCTGATTTTGTCCTTTTTTCTGGTTTTTTTTTTTTTACTGTGGTAATCAGCATGTGGGGGGGTGACACATGAGTTACCACACTGAGTGACGCCAACACTAATGACTCCACTGCGTATACACATTTATGCCCGACCAGAATTTTATCAAGGCTTGCTTTGATTGTCTTATCCCCCAGAACTCCCTGTTAAATTTCTGGCTGGTCTACTGATCTATCACTTACCCCAACTAGCATCACAACCGTAGACAAGCTGAGATGCTGGCCTTCCCTCATTGTTTTTCTCTAAGGCCACTATCGTTTTTTGGCAACATCTCAGGTCATGGCATTTTCAGCGCTCTTCTCCAATTAAAGTCAGCGTCCTGTCACTACCTTGGTACCGCTTCTGCTCCATGGAGCCGGGGTGTGGAGATGAGAGCAGTCTCAGGCTAGAAACCCCACAGACTCCCACTTTTCCTAATGAGCTTCGCTAGGTTTTCTTGAATAAGCACTTCTTATTTTGTTATGTATTTTGGTCAATTTCAGAATTCTTAAATGGCAGTTTTTGACAACTATGTCCATTTTACCATTGTGATTTGGAGCGAGGATTTACTGAGGTCCTTGATCACCCATTTTGGAAGTTCTGCTTCTCTGTTCCCTCTGTTTTTCGTTTCTTCTGTTTTTCCCTTCTTACCGTCTTTTGTATTATCTGAAACTTTTTTTAGTGTGCCTAGACTGTTCTTAAACATATCTTTTTATATTTTTTTCAGTGGTTGCCCTTGGAATTACAATATGCATACTTATCTTTTCACAGCCTACTTAGAATCAATTTTAGTACCACAAATGGAATATACAACGCTTACCACCATGTAGGTCCCTTTATCTGCCCCCCCCAATTAATTTTGTACTTGACTTATATATTACATATATATATGTAACCCATCAGACAATGTTAAAATTTTTGTTTTCAATCCTAAAACATATCTTAAAGAACTAGAAAGGGGAAGGATAGTCTATCATATTTACCCAAATATTTACCATCTGTTACTCTTCTTTTATTCCTGATATTCTAAGTTTCCTTTTAGTGGCATTTCTCTTCTGCCTGAAAAACTTACCTTAGCAATTCTTTTAGAGTATATCTGCTAGCAACAAATTCTCTAAGATTTTCTTTTTTTGAGAACATCTTTATTTCATCTTCATTCCTGAAGGATATTTTCTCTGGATATAGAATTCTAGGCCGACAATCTCTTCCTTTGAGAACTTTACAAATGTTATTTCATTTATCTCTGGAATCCATGCTTTCTGATGAGAAATCCACAGTCATTCCTATCATAAAAACCAAAAAAAGACCCAACCGGATGCTGTTGAGTCGACTCTGACTCATAGCAACCCTACAGGATAGAGTAGAACTGCCCCACAGAGTTTCCAAGGAGTGCCTGGTGGATTCGAACTGCCAAACTTTTGATTAGCAGCCATAACTCTTAACCACTACGCCATCAGGTTTTCCACTCCTATCATAAAAATAGTCCCTTATAATGTATCATTTTTCTCTGACTGCTTTCTAGATATTTTCTTTAGTTTTTTTTTTTTTTTTTTTTTTGCACTTCAGCTATGACTATCTGGGCATGAGCTTATTTATCCTTTTTGGGGCTCAGTGAGCTTCTTGAATCTGTAGAATCTTGAACCTTCACCAAAATCAGGAAGTGTTCAGCTATGTTATTATTATTATTATTGAACAGTACTCTTTCTCTTTTCCTTCTAGGACTATGACGACAGAAGTATTAGAAATTTTGGTATTGCTCCTCAAGTCTCTGAGGCTTTTCTTATTTTTTTCAAGCTGTATTTTCCTCTAGGTTGTTCACATTAGAAAATATATGTTAATCTATCTTCAAGTTCACTGGCTCTTTCCTTTATCATCTCTGTTTGACTATTAGGTCTACCCAGTGAGTTTTTACTGTATTACTACATATTTCAGGAAACCTTAGTGGTGTAGTGGTTAAGCGCTATGGTTGCTAACCAAAAGGTTGTCAATTCTAATCCAGCAGGTGGTCCTTGGAAACTCTATGGGGCAGTTCTACTCTGTCCTATAGGGTCACTATGAGTTGGAATCAACTTAACAGCAACGAGTATATATTTCAGTTCTAAATTTCCATTGATTTATTATACCTCCTATTTCTTTGCTTAGATTTTCTACTTTTTCATTCATTTCAAGAACATTTCCCCTTACTTGTTGGAGAATTTTTATAATACACCAAATCAAACCAAACCTGTTGCCATGAGTTAATTCCGACCCATAAAAGCTACTTTTAAATCTGTACTAGATAATTCCAACGTCTGTATTATCTCAGCACACCATCTATTGAATGTCTTCTCCAAACTGAGTTGATATTTCCCTGGTTCTTATTTTGCTGAGTAATCTTGGATTTTATCCTGGACATTTCGAAGATTGTGTTATTAGATTTAGGATCTTATTTAAATTCTGTGAAGAATGTTGATGTTTTTGTTTTAGCAGGCAATTAACCCAGTTGGGTCCATGCCACAATTTTGGCTAGCCTTCTCTGAGTTGAAATTTCAGTGTCTACAATGCTGTTCAGATCAGTTCCACATATGCACCACCCACTGGAAAGTTTGTGACCTGGGCAGTGGTCATTCTCAGTTTATTTCTCAAGGTCTGTGATATTTTGTGTAGGGTCAGGTCCATGGATGACTAAATTAGAAATAAGTGCTTGAGTTTATAAATAATTTAAGGAGGTTTAATTTCCCAAGCTTCTTGCTGTCCATAATCTTTCTGATATTTTCTAGATCCCTGGGCTACCCTTTTTGGTTCTCTGGTCCAAAGGCTGGAACTTTATTTACCCTGTTCTGCAGTTCACATCTCACAACTTTGGGACAAGCAATGACAGGTTAAAGACTAGAAAAAAAGAGTGGAAAAAAGAAAAGTAAAACAACAGTGGGGGATTTCTGACAGTCTCTTGAATGTTAAAAGACCCTTTTACAACTCCTTGCAACTAGAGGGTTTCTCTTGGTTATTTTTCTGTTCATGTCAATGCCTACTTCTGGGTTTCTAGCCAGTCCTAAGAATATTGAAAAAAGAAAAAAAGTCAACTCACTGCCAAATGTATACAACATTGAATTCTAGTATCCTCCAATCTACCTCTACTGTTTGATTTTCAGAGTGTTCAAATAGTTCCTCTAATCATGTTGTCTAGGTTTTATAACATATTCAGTGGGAGAGGCAGGGTGTTACTATTCTTACTTCTTTTGGTATTCGTCCATGCCCTCATCTGTATATTTTAAGGTGAGAATTATATCTGTTGCTGCTTCCATCTCATCAAGTTGCTACCATTGGTGTTAATGTAATAGTAACTTAGCCCTGTACATCACATGCATACACATACAAATACGCATACACAAACCTCGTACACAGAAATACATTTACTTTTCTTGACAAAACTTTAAACAGGGTCTCCTTTATTCTTTTCTGTAAGTGTTTAATCTGAGGACAGCTCCATTGATCCATAGATTGAAAAAAAAAAAAAATCTGAATCTAAGTAGATTCATTTCATAGATTTTTTTCTACTACATAGATACTAGCAGATAATTGAAGAGTCTAACAGATACTTCTTTTTTTTACTCTTTTTTGTTAGTATACATAATTTTTCCTTGGAATTGATACTAATTTATTCGTGAACACATAACCAAAAGAATCCTTTCTACTCATTCCTTGTAGTGGAATGTGACATTGTTACCAGGAATTATATTTTTCTGAGCTATGATTATTTGCAAAATAAGTGATTGTAGCCTACGACTTAAACACCTCCATGCACTTCCTTCCATTTAGGCATTTGACAAATTAATCACTGTTGATATTTCACTGAATGAACTGACAGAATGCTGAGTCTTTCTGGGGTTTAGGGAACTCAGAAGACCGCGGAATTTTTTTTTTAGTGATGAAGGTTTCTGAAACAGTTGATTTCATTTTTTTAAAGGCTTCACAGGGCAGTGACACTTTCAGCAACCAAATACCTTAAAAAATTAGTCTCCCCAGGATTCAGAATACTTGTTTTTAAATATTTTCCTTTAAAAAAACATGAGCTATATATAAAGTGTCTCTCTTATTGGTATCTTCATATTTCCATCACCAAGTTACAGTATTTGCAGGACATTTGGAAATATTTATACCAGAAATTTTTGTGTCTCTAAATGAACACAAGAGTAATGGCTAAAACAAAAACATACTTGTTGGCACAAGAAACAGTCATGTTTCATGTAACTTTTCTTAAATGGAAGAGAAAAATATAGAAATTGAAGGATCTGTTGCATCCATCTTCATAGAAGGTGTCGAATAAATAATTTTGGAAAATCAAGTGAATCTATAGCTCTTTTTGTGTTTAGCCTTTCTTGCACACATACACATGTTCATAATCATAGACTACTGATAGTTTGCCAATAGTAGGAAGAAGAGGAAATAAGAATATAACATATTTTGGAGTAACAACTGCTAAATATTTTTGTACTTAAGCTGAAGTTGTGACGTGTTTTCAATCAAATTTAAAATTTACCTCTACTGTATTTATTACTGATTACCATATTTTTCTGTTTTAAGTCTTATGCTGAATCTTATAACAGAAATTGAGACATAGGACCACAATCACTAGTTGCTTACCCAATATCCATTCTACTGTTTTTCATTTTAATTATGAATTCCTTAAATTCTTGGCAAATCTCAATAAGTCAGTTTTAAAAAAAAAATCCAGCATTGTTAAGGCTTCTGTGAAAGCTCCTAAATGTGTCTCTTATGCCAAGTTTCTCTTTTACTTTTGCTTATTTTCCCCTTCATCCTCCATGGATTACATACATAAATATTGGAGCTCCAGCAATAACCTTATGAGGACGAGGACAGTTTGCAAATGAAAAGCAGAGAATAAGAATGACAGAGAGAAAGGTATAAGGAAAGTCAGTGAGCCCGTTGTGGAACTATAATACATACAACCGTAGACTGATAGGTCACGGTACTTATATTATGAGAGGCAGAAAAAATAATCCTACGTATTTGAAGGTATCGCTGCTTTGAGTTTCTGTTATGGTCAGCCAAAGAAATTTCTTAGCATATGCAAGATATGTAGTGTATATCAGTGTTCCTTTTCTATAACACCACCTTTCCTTTTGTAGAAAAAATTTCTTCCTCTTTTTCAACTACATTAATTCCAATGAGAATTGACATTTTCTTACAGAGCCTGCCCTCGTTTCAGGTTGGGTACATAACTAATCTGAGCAAAACAGCACAATTCCTCCCTGTTCCCATCCTGATTAATGTTGATCGATTTTGCAATGAGCATGCACCCTACATTTCATCTGTTGAGAGTTTCCCAGTGTTTTTGAATTTAGCAACAAGAAGAAAAAAACTTCTAGTCTCTCACAGGTGGTGATATAATGAGAAGTGAAACCTAGACTCTATTAGAGGCCCCATTTGCTAAATAGTCAACCTGCTAAAGAGTTAAGTTCAAGAGACTGCAAGAAAGAAAAGAGTTCTTGTATGTGCTATTTTCAATGAGTTTAAAGACTAATAGATACAATTATGTAAAAACAAATGCAAAGACATAACGGTGTGAGAAATATTTACAATCAACAGTACAGTACAAATGAGGGAGTGGTCTACTTTTGCCTTGGGATGGGGAGTTCAGTAAAGGCTTCAAACAAGAGGCATACTAGAATAAATCTTGAAAGGTGACTATAGATAAGAGGTTAAAGAAAATTGTTTCTTTCCAGAATTATAGTTTTTTTTGTGATCTGTTATAGTAAGTGAGATAGATTGCAAATCAGGAAATAATCTTGGTTAAGTAAATATGAATAAAATCATAGAAGTAGTATGATTTGCTAAGATTTTAACATTAATAACAGACAAATTTTGTACTCAAAATATATAAAGTATTTCTTCTACTAGGTTAAGAAAGGACAACCAACAGCAAAATGGGCAAACATGAATAGGCAATTCACAGAAAAAGACAAACACATAACCTACACATATACAGAAAAACACTCAGCTGTTCTAATGGTTAAAGAATAATAATTAAAGTGTTAATGATACAAAATCTTTTCTAGGTCAGAGAGGTATTTAATAAAAGTTAAAGCCCAGCCCAAAAAGGTAATGTTTTTAAGCTTTACTCAATGAGAAACACTGAATTGAAATATATAAAGTCAAAATTATTAGAAATGGAAAAAAAAAACTATACTTTTTTTAACCCACTGATCTATGTACAGGTTCTTTATGAGCACAATTAAGTGTTCTGGTATTCCCATTCTTTACAATGTTATCCATAACTTGTTATGATCCACACAGTTGAATGCCTTTGCATAGTCAATAAAACACAGGTAAACACCTTTCTGATATTCTCTGCTTTTATGCAGGAGCCATCTGACATAACCAATGATAGGAAAAAAAAAAAAAAAACCCGTTGCCACTGAGTCAATTCTGACTCATAGCAAACCTAGAGGACAGAGTGAAACTGCCCCAGAGAGTTTCCAAGGAGCACCTGGTGAATTTGAACTGCCCACCTTTTTGTTAGCAGCTACACCATCGGGGTTATACATAATATAATGTATATTAACTTGAAGATGAAGTTTTTTTTTTCACTTTTTCTTATATTTTGGTGAGTTTTAAAGAAAAGCTTGGAAATAAAAAATGTGCAGCTTTTTTTTCTTTTATTTTGCCCTTCACTCTTTGATAATAATGGTTTTATAATGTAAATAATGATATAATATGTTTATAGAGGGTTTTTTTTCCTTTTATTTTTGCTCTCAACCAATTGTTTCTTTTGTCCACAATGTCTCTCCTCACCTTGCCTCCTAAAGAATTTAGTTTTATTTTACCCTTTAAGTCCTATATAAAGATTAGCACCTCTCAAGATACCTTTGCTGCCTCCTTTTAACCCTACTCATTTTATCACCCTTCCACAGTATCCACAATAGTCAAGGAGACTCACGTCTTCCTCTTGTGTTTCCACCATGTCATGTCTTTTCACTATCTTTTTTTTTTTTACCTATTTATCCCCTAGTGTTTTAGTAAATTCTTTTTAGGCCAAGTCCATTGTTATGCTACACAAATAATAGGTGATCGATAAATATCCTATAAATAAATGCATTAATTGATAAGTTTAGTCAAACTAATTAAAACAATCAAAGTGAATTCAAAAGGTAATGTGAATATAGCCTCTCTGGCCTCAACTCTTGTACTCATCCTTTCTAATTGACTTTACCATGAATAATAATAATTATACGTAGATATCAATATAGGTATATAATTACAGATACAGATATGGATGGAGCCCTGGCTGTACAGTGGTTAAGAACTCAGCTGCTAACCAAAAGGCTGGCAGTTCAAATCCACTAGCAGCTCCTTGGAAACCCTATAGGGCAGTTCTACTCTATCTTATAGGTTCACTATGAGTTGGAATCGACTCCACAGCAATGAGTATGGATATACATATACATATTTAACCACATTGTTCCTTTGATCTACAATACCTCTGTACGCCCTGGCCTATATCTTGGAAAACTTTGAAGTTTCATTTCACCTTTTAAGTCAAATACGAAGGACTATAATCCCTCAGGATGGAGAAATGCTTCTTGGTCATATTAGAAACCAAATCCCAAGAAAATAACTTAATAGAACTCTATTTGAAAACTGCTCAATTAATTATTCTGTTGAATAATAACATATTTTTAAATAGATAGCCAAATAGATATCAGGTGTTTCACAGACCAAATACCAAGTTAACTGTTTTAATGGCACGCCCTTTGAAGAATTTATGCAACAACTTCTATAAATATCCAGACCACACCACCAAGAACAATAAATTACAGTGCACGGTGAAGTAAAGATATCACATACAAATTCAATGTATCTTTTAATTTTGTGAAAAAATATGTCCTACTGGTTGAGACATATACTTTTGGCCTTATAATATATGCTATAAACAAAATAGTTCTGCCATTTAAAAATATATTAACCAAAAATAACTGATCTAAAAATCTTCCTTCCTGGACTTAAACCCTGGTGGAACTTTGAACAGTCACATTTAGAAGCTACAAATTTAAAACTTAGTTGTAAGAGAGTGTTTAATAGAGTGAAACAACCCTAACCAGCATTGCAAACAAGCTTTATTAATGAAACATGTTAGAATATTTGCAGCACAATTTATAAACGGAACTGTGCAGCACGCTACTCTAGTCATAAATGTGTAAGAGTTGTGGCTTTGTGAAATGAGTTGGTACCTCCCACAGTATGAAATATAGAACAATGCGGATGACTAATTTGAATCAACGCAGTTTCACATGGCATGTCACAGTGGGAATCTTAATGATCTTCTGCAAGGATTCTGTTTGTCTAAGACTCCCGTTTTCTATTCTGTGATGTGTGGATATGAACTATGCTGAAGATAACATGAGGCTAATTACTAGCCATGTCAATGGCAATTCTCCTACAATGATCAACCATATTTCCTCTCTTAAAAATCTTTCCTGTGAAAATGACAATGTAAGTAAAGAGATTGCAAGCTGTTTCCTGGTTTCTTTGTTCTCAAGTGTATTTTCTTCCCTCAGAAAACCAGAAATCACTGTCTTAAATAAAAACTTACAGAGTTTATTTGCACCGAAAATGCATGGTGAGGAAGAAAACAGGGGGCTAAGCCGTCAAGGTGAAGGGGGAAAATCTCAGTATCATTTTAGTGTATCAAATGAAATGTAAGTCAGTGCAGAGCCAAGAGTAGAGAGTGCTAAATATTTTACTTAGATAGATATTTACTATTGTAAATATCTTGCATCATATTTCAGCAGTCTTGAAAATTAATTTGCACAATAACTTAACCAATGCAAGCTTTAAACATTGTTACTTATTTCAGAAAGATTTCTGAAAGTGAAGACTCCCCAATAGAAATATAGGAAAATAATTATACTGGAATTGATTAATATCTAATATATGCAATGTTTTCAATGATTTTAATAACTTTCATTATAAGATAAATGATAACCTACAATATATTTGCACTCTATAGGTTTAACAACGCTATCAGTTAAAAATCTCCTTATATTTTAACTTCCATTTGACAGTTTATTCCCAAGGCAAAGTATCGTCCTTAATATGTACAACAATTAAAATTAGTCAAAGTTTCCTTCAGGAAATCAACTTTTTTCTTCTGGGATATTTTAAATACCTCATCAGATGATTGCTTGGAGAGAGAGTATATATGTATACATATACATATATAAACCAAAAACCAAACAAACTCATTGCTGTTGAGTAAATTCAGACTCATAGTAACCTTATAGGAGAGAGTAGAATTGTCTCATTTCAAAGGACCAGCTGGTGGATTTGAACTGCCAGCCTTTGGTTAGCAGCCCAACTCTTAACAACTGTGCCACCAGTGCTCCAAATATACATACACATTATATATATATAATTTTAATAAAGTAGGGACCCTATGTATACCACAAAATACGGCATATTTCAATCTTGAACGAAATACCCGTAAGATCATTGAAACTCATTTTACCTAAATATCCATTACCATTACCATCAAGTCGATTCCAACTCATAGCAACTCTATAGGACAGAGTAGAACTGTCCCATAGGGCTTCCAAGGAGCAGCTGGTAGATTCGAACTGCTGACCTTTTTGTCAGCAGCCATATCTGTTAACCTCTGCGCCACCAGGGCTCCTTTACCTAAATAAAAAAAAAAATAGGTGGGTCTAAAAATTTTAAAAATCTGTCTTTTTGATAAGCTACTGAGTTAAAAAAATTTTTTTTTTTTTACTGAGTAATGACAGTTATTTTGTAGTTTCAGACTTTGAAAGCAAAATGAGTTTAGTGAAAAAAAAATACAGAGACAACAACTAAAGCATATGTTCTGTGAAACTTGACCTGTATGGAACATGAGGATTTGATATATAGTTCATAAGTAAGACATGACAACATTCGTGGGTAGATAAATCACAAGCTGGTACCCAAAGGCAATTGCCAGCACCCCATGTAAACTGATAAAGATGCTGACTATTTTTCTTTTTGTTTCCTATATCAAGTACAATTGCTTAAACATGATTCCCACTCTTCACCCCATGGGATGCAAAAATATAGGAATTATTTAATACATTTATTTTTTTAAAGGTGTGACTTTCTTTTTTCATTACTACAACAAACCAAGGGACTCATTAGAGACTACCAGGGTCTTGTCAAAGACGCTCAAGAAACAAATTTGAACAGGCTGCCAATAGCCAAATCTGGTATAACTTGAGCATTTTTTAAAATAACTGCAGAGTTTTGAAACATAGCAAATGTGCTTAAATCCATGAATTTATTATTCATTTTGAGAAATAACAGCAGGGACAAAACCTGAATTGGTCACCATTGGAAGAAAATAATTATTTTGAAAGTTGGCTTAAAAGAAAAAAAGAAGGGGGTAGGTGAAGTATTATGCAGATTTATGGATAATGAATAAGTTATGAACTAATAGTTATTCTTAGTTATGAATTAACTATGAATTAATTTTCCACCCCCAAATGTATTAAACCTGAATCTGACAAGGACTTTATATCTGATTCCTAATTTACAAGAAATATAGAGACAGAGAAACATGTTAAATGACACCATAAGTATACAATTGACAAAAAGTAGAATATGGGAAACTTTATAGGACAAATTTTATTCTGGTTTTTTAAACCACAGCAATAACAAAATAAGACCAAAAGGAAAAAGAGACATAATTCAGAATTAAAGGGAGATACAAACGTGTAAACCAATTTTAAAATATGGAATTAATTCTGACCCTAATAAAACTGTATTTAAGAATTATAAGACAATTGGTGCAAAGTGGCTATTGAATGGAATTTGATGATAAAAAAAAATTAAGGGATAATTACTAATTTTTAGATGCAAAGTATTTTGAATATATTTTTAAAATTAAAAAAAATCTCTGTTCTAGTTAAGTACTGAAATACAGATGAAATTACATGAAATCTGGAATTTGATTAAACACTGCTTTAGAGGGATGAGTGGGTGAAGCTATAGGTAAAAATTAGATTGGTTTTGAAATTGATCATTTTTGTAGCTTTCCGATAAGTATATCGGGGTTCATAATATTATATGATAATAAATATGATATTTCTTTTTATTTTTGTATAGGTTTGAAATTTCCTATAGTAAATATCTTAACAAAGAAAGAGAACAACTTGGATCCGTAGGCGGCGAGGAGTCAGAACAATGTGGTCTGTGAGAAAGGAAGCCACTTCTGTCCTACAAGACTTGCGGAATTTAATATGCTGGAGCCTTGGACAAGGATAGGAGGCAAGGCATCAGATTTGCATAAGTGAACTATTGGAAATGAGAACCCCACAAAAAAACTGCAGCTCTCAAAGGACAACATCTTCAATCAAAATATACCAGTACCGGTTGTTGTGGAGTTAATTCAAACTCACGGCAACACATGTGTGTCAGAGTAGAGCCCAGCTCCATAGCATTTTCAGTGGCTGATTTTTCAAAAGTAGATCGCCAAGTGTTTCTTCCACCTTAGTGGACTCCAACCTCCAACCTTTTGGTTAGCAGCCAAGCATGTTAACCATTTGGACCAACCAGGAACTCCTCAGAGAAAATACGAAGTAGAAAAAGTATCTCTACAAGAAGAAAGAGGCACCAAGAAAATGAAATTCCTCTGTTTTGGTCTAAATCCAGGTGGGGAAAGAAGGATAAACTAGAAATAAAATATGTGTTATTTATATTTTTACAACAATAAAAAAAATATACTGGGGGAAAAGACACAAAAGGAAGCTAGTGGACAAACTAAGATAGTGTTACATTCTATAGGAAAGCAGTCACTAGTCAGTTGATTTAAAAAATGAAAGGGAGCCCGCTATATATCAAAAGAAACTCAACGGGCAAAACAAATCACATAATGTGTTGTCTTATTCTGAGTCCTTGTTTGAACAAATTGACTGGAAAATAAATTATTAATGTAATTGGAGAAATTAGATTACGGGCTGGTGATACACAAATGAATAAATTGTGTCCATGAACCCATCCCTCAAAGGATTTGTAATCTGATAGGGGATACACACAGGTCATGGGACAAGTCATGATACAATGTGATCAGTGTTATGATGGTTATGTACAATAGGTGACAGAGAAAGACATAAGAAGAGTACGTGCTCCTATTTGGGTGGAGCAGTATGGAAGAATGTGAAGGCAGGCTTCTCAGAAGAGCTGAGAGTTGAGATATTAAAAACAATAACAATTTGAAGAACCATAGTTAGAAGGATGGGGTGAGGTGGAGGGGTAAGGATTAAAGAGAAAAGGGTAACCTACAAATGTACCTCAATCTACACATGATAGCATAGTGTATTCAGGTAAACATAACAAATTCACTATGACTGGAGTGTAGAATTCCAGGAACCTGGGACGGTGGAGTGGAAAAGAGAAGAGACAGGAGTCAGGGGTAAAGAGTTAAGAGAAGGCCAGAACAAAAAGGCCCGTGCAAGTTGTGTTCACAAGGTAGAACACTGGGTTTTGTCCTAGGGTAAAATTGCCACAAAATTATTGTAAAACAAAAACAAAGGCTTTATTCGCCGTATGTTCAAAGATGCAAAAAGGGAAAACGGACAAGCATGCTGCCAGAGCCATGTCTGCCCAAGTCCAAGAAATGTTAACAGAATTATCAGTATATGTTAACATTACAAATGGATAAAACTATTGAAAGCTTCCCCTTTTCACAGACTGGCTAAAAACTGCCAAATCACCATGATTCTACATTTTGAATTGTCTTTCTTAACAATTATTGGTACAGGTTTCAGTAAGGATGGCGAGGAGATATTCATTGATCCAACAAATCTCTTATTGTTGTTAGGTGCCGTCGAGCCGGTTCCGACTCATAACGACCCTATGTACCATAGAACAAAACACTGCCCAGCCTGCACCGTGCTCACAATCCTAGTTATGATTGAGCCTGTTGTTGCAGCCACTGTGTCAATCCACCTCATTGAGGGTCTTCCTCTTTTTCACTGACCCTCTGGGCTCAAGCATAACAATGATTATGATGATGGTGCAGGACTGGACAGTGTTTCTTTCTGTGGTACATAGGGTCGCTACCAGTCAGAGCCGACTCGACAGCACCTAAGAACAACAACAATGACTACTTTACCAAGCATGATGTCCTTTTCCAGGGACTGATCCCTCCTGACAACATGTCCAAATTATGTGAGACATAGTCTCACCATCCTTGCTTCTAAGGAGCATTGTAGTTGTATTTCTCCCAAGACAGATTTGTTCCTTCTTTTGGCAGTCCATGGTATATTCACTATTCTTCAACACCATAATTCAAAGGCCTCAATTCTCCTTCTGTCTTCTTTATTCATCGCCCAGATTTCACAAGCTTAGGAGGCGATTGAAAACATCATTGCTTGGGTCAGGCGCACCCAGGTCTTCAGGTGACATTTTTGCTTCTTAACACTTTCAAGAGGTCTTTTGAAGCAGATTTGCTCAATGAATCTTTTGACTTCCTGACTGCTGCTTCCATGGATGTCAGTTGTGGATTCAAGTAAAATGAAATCCTTGACAATTTCAATCTTTTCCCCATTATCATGAAGTGTAATCCATACTGAAGGCTGTGATCTTTGACCTTCATCAGTAAGTGCTTCAAGTCTTCTTCACTTTCAGCAAGCAAGGTTGTGTCATCTGCATAACACAGGTTGTTAAATGAGTCTTCCTCCAATCCTAATATCTGTTCTTCAGATAGTTCAGCCTGATGCACATCTTTCCTCACTTTAAACCACGTAGTATTCCCTTGTTCTGTTCAAACTGCCTCTTGATCTACTTTCACGTTCTTCATGAGCACAGTTAAGTGTTCTGGAATTCTCGTTCTTTGCAATGTTATCCATAACTTGTTATGATCCACACAATAGAATGCCTTTGCATAGTCAATAAAACACAGGAAAACATCTTTTTGGTATCCTCTTCTTTTTTTTTTTTTTAGCCAGGATCTATCTGACATTAGTAATGATATCCCCAGTTCTACATCCCCTTCTGAATCTGGCATGAATTTCTGGCAGTTCCTTGTCGATATACTGCCGCAACCACTTTTGAATGATCTTCATCAAATTTTTACTTCTGTGTAATATTAATGATACTGTTCAATGATTTCAGCATTTGGTGGGATCACCTTTCTTGGGAATAGGCATAAATATGGATCTCTTCCAGCTGTTTGGCCAGGTAGCTGTCTTCCAAATATCTTGGCATAGACGAATGAGCATTTCCAGTGCTGCATCTGTTTGTTGAAACATCTCAATTGGTATTCCATCAATTCCTGGAGCTTTGTGTTACGCCAATGCCTTCAGTGCAGCTTGGATTTCTTCCTTCAGTGCCATTGGTTTCTGCTTATATGGTACCTCCTGAAATGGTTGAATGTCAACCATTCTTTTTGGTTTAATGACTCTGAGTATTCCTTCCATTTTCTTTTAACTCTTTCTGAGTCATTTAATATTTTCTTCATAGAACCCTTCAATACTGCAACTTGAAGCTTGAATTTTTTCTTCAGTTCTTTCAGCTTGAGAAATGCAGAGTGTGTTTTTCCCTTTTGGTTTTCCATCTCCAGGTCTTTGCACATGTCATTATAAGACTTTACTTTCTCTTCTTGAGCCACCCTTTGAAATCTTCTGTTCAACTCTTCATCATTCCTTCCTTTTGCTTTAGCTATTCGATGTTCAAGAGCAAGCTTCTGAGTCTCTTCTGACATACGTCTTGGTCTTTTCTTTCTTTCCTGTCTTTTTAATGACCTCCTGCTTTCTTCATAAATGATGTCCTTGATGTCATTCCACAGCTCTTCCGATCTTTGGTCATTGGTGTTCAACACGTCAAATCTATTCTTGAGATGGTGTCTAAACTCAGGTGGAATATACTCAAGATCGTACTTTGGCTCTCGTCGACTTGTTCAAATCTTCTTTAGTTTCAAATTGAACTTGCATATGAGCAATTGATGGTCTGTTCTGCAGTAGGCCCCTGGCCTTGTTCTGGCTGATGATATTGAGCTTTTCCATCGTCTTTTCCCACAGATGTAGTCAATTTGATTCCTGTGCATTCCATCAGGCGAGGTCCATGTGTATAGTCACTGTTTATGTCGGTGAAAAAAGGAATTTGCAATGAAGAAGTCCTGTGTTTTTCAAAATTTTACCATGAGATCTTCAGCATCGTTTCTGTCACCAAGGCTGATTTTTCCAACTACCAATCCTTGTTCTTTGTTTCCAACTTTCTCATTCCAACCCCCAGTAATTATAATAGCATCCTGATTGCATGTTCGATCTATTTCAGGCTACAGAAGTTGGTAAAAATCTTCAATTTCTTCATCTTTAGTCTTTGGTGTTTAAATTTGAATAATTGCCATATTAACTGGTCTTCCTTGTAGGCATATGGATATTAACCTATCACTGACAGCATTGTACTTCAGGATAGATCTTGAAATGTTCTTTTTGACAATGAACGAATGCAATGCTAATCCTCTTCAAGTTGTAGTTTTCAGCATAGTAGCCCATGTGGTTGTGTGATTCATAATGGCCAATGCCAGCCTGTTTCAGCTTACTAAAGCCTAGGATATCAATGCTTTATGCATTCCATTTCATTTTGATGACTTCTAATTTTCCTAGATTCATACTTTGTACTTTCCACATTCTGATTACCAGTGGAAGTTTGCAACTGTTTCTTCTCATTTTGAGCCGTGCCACATCTGTAGGACTGCTGATATGGCACTATGGAAAACAAATCTTGCTATTCACTAAATGCTAGTAGAAAAAGATAAGACTGGAAAGCATGTGAGTCTTTTGTACTCTGTTTGATTAGTTTATGTGAAAGCTTTCCTAAAAGATGTTTTCCAAGGTTGTCTTGGCCATTGTCTTTATACCTTGGGGCCCAGCTGATGTGTCCTTGTGGGTCCTTGTGAGTCCTTGTGAGTGAGGGACCAAATTTATGTCACACTATCAAATTTTTATTTTGTGTTGTAAGAACTCTTAAAAATACAACCACTATTATCAGCATCATTTAAATGAGAACAGAGGATTTAATATCAAAGAAGAAAAAGATTAAAATCTTAAAATTAAAATATTTGTGTTTGACTGCATAAATTTCACTTTATTAAAAAAAATCCATTTGGCATCATCCTTAAGTTACTCATTGTAGACTAATGTTTGAGGATTAGTTCTTTGGGATTTGGTACTATATTATTCATCTCTGTAGCCCAGTCTAAGCATAATGTTTGGTAGAATTTTCCAAAAATTTTTTGAACGAATGCATGTGATAGAAGAATTTAAAACTTTAAATAACTCTTTAAATCTAAGAGAAAATCAGATAATTTTTAGAGGAATCCCCAAATCATGGTAAGTACCAGCCTTCAGTTTCCTCATATGAGAGAAATAGGTAGAAATAGGGAGCTTTAATTATCTTCCAAGCTTTCTAAACTTCTGTGCCTATAATATGTCAGTGTTTTGAATCCTTATCATTTCCAAGATTTGCTAAGCTATTTGAGGTGATCAATTATCTTATTTAAAATATTGATTTTACATAGTACACTAGGTATTAAGAAATAACTGACCAACGAAGAATTACATCTATAACATCAAATTAATCTGGGTGTCATGAAATGTATATGAATCATAACTTTGAGAATATTAATCCATCTAATAAGTGAGTCACTGGGTTAAGCGCTTGACTATTAACCAAAAGGTTGGCAGTTTGAAGCCATCCAGAGATACATCAGGAGAAAGGTCTGGCAATCTATTTCTGAAAGGTCACAGCCTTGAAAACTCTAACCTCATTGTCATCAAGTCAATTCTAATGCATAGTGTAGAACTGCTGCATAGTTCCAAGGCTGTAAATCTTTATGGAAGCAGGCTGCCTCATCTTTCTCCCACAGAGCAGCTGGTGGGTTTGAACTACCAACTTTTAGGTTAGAAGTGCAGCACTTAACCACTGCATCACCAGGGCCCCTTTTGAAAGCCGTATGGAGTGCAATTCTATTCTGCAACACATAGGTTCACCATGAGTTGAAATTAAACTCACCAGCAACTGGTTTGGATTTTTGGTTTAATAAGAATTAGTTGTGTAGACAACTTAACTAAATGTTTTTTTTCTTGATGCTTTAAGACAATTTTCTGAAGAATGTTACCTAAAAAGATAACAGATATAGGAGAATCTCAATTCATTTAGTTCAAAAGAAAAAGAACTCCACATATAAGGTACTTTGGACAACCAATTCACCATTATAAATTCAGATAGAAGGCTGAATACAAGAGATATCTGTAACATAAGTCAAACCATAATAAACAGTTATCTGGAACAAAAGTTACTGCTCCTCATTCTACTTATGGAAAAATATAAAATCTGAGGTCACTGAAAATTTGCTTCATTGCCCTCTGATAGTTCATGACTGCCTAATCCATACGGCCTCAGTAAAGAACTATTCTATCATTTATACATCAGAGGAGAAAGTGCCTGTGTGCTGGGTTGATAGTCACTCTAAACAAATATTTATGTAGTTGAGATCAGAGATAGAAAATGTCAGTCCCAAATCCACCCATGATGGCACATATACCAGACAGATGACAAAGTCTGGCTCAGGGTATAAAGGCTTGTGAAATACTTGAATCATATTTTGCAACCCTTGAAAGAATTCGAGTTGGAGATTAGCAGAAACCAGGCTCAGTTCTGTCAGTAATCCCCTTTATCTGTCTTCTAGCCAACAAAATGAAAACCTTAAAGCCAAACTGACAAATAGAGTGTGAAGGGTCTTCTACTGCATTTAAGAAAAAACCGAGATTGCTGTATGTCAAAAATTATCTTTTATATTACTAGTATTGTTGTCGTTAACTACAGAAACAAATGAGCCTCTAAATGGCAATTTTCTCCTGTATTCTTTATTAGACGTAACACTGAGCAAATTAACTCTCTTAATGTTATACTGGACATATAATATGAAAACATGTGGGGAGAACAGAAATCAGTCTCTGTAAGACAAATGGTTCTGTGATGTAGAAATTTATTATTTTAAGTCCAGACAATCAGTCCATTAAAGCATAAAAGTGTTACAGGACAGTCTTCTTGCTAGAAGTTAAAATTGAAAAGTAAATCAAAAAGAAGGAGAGATGATGTAGGTTAGAGATAACGTATAGGATTATTCTATAAATACAGAACAGACAAGAAGTCTGTGCGAAGTTCCATGTAGGAAATGCAGTACTAGTGACAAACCAAGTTATGTTCTAACCCAGCACTGATATTTCAAGAGAGGTGAAAAGTATAATGAATACAAAACTCATAACTTTCAAGTTGATCATAAAAACAAAAAGGGAGCTATCCAATCAATATGACAGGCTGAACTGGTGTTGGATATCCCTTCTCCCAGTCTAAACACTTAGTCATAGTGACTGAAAAATAGCAACACACAAACAAGCAAGAAACAATAAATGAGCAACCTTAGGAAAAAAAGGGGGAGGGGTGGATTCCAGTCCCAAAATTTAGGGGGAAAAAATTCAACATTAGAGTAGCGAGTAGGAGCTGAAGTCATGGAGTTCTCAGGTGAACAGGGAACAAGAAGCCTTCTTTCTTAGAGGTGGTTTTAAACACCTGTTGTTGCCTTCTCAAAATAGATAATGAAAGACAATATAATAATACCTTCAAAGTATTGAGGGCATACAGCTATCCAAATTTAAATTCTATACCTAGCTAAATAATCATTCAAGAGTAAGGAGTAAATAAAGGTATTTTCATTCATAGACAAAGGGAAATTATCACATACAAACTCTAACTGAAAGAATGACTAAAGCAGTGGTGTCTGCCACTGGAATCATGTGGGTGCATTAAAAAATATTCTGATGTCTGAACCCAACCCAAGAGATATTTTACTTAATTGATCAGGATGGTGCTTGAATACTGAGAGTTTTTTCAACTTCCTACACGATTCTCAAGTGTTTTCACTAAAGTTGAGGACCATTATGCAAATGATATTCTTTAGCAGGAAAGGAAATAAACACAGACAGAAGCAGTGGTGGCCTAGTGGTTAAGTGCTAAGGCTGCTAACCACCAGATGCTCCTTGGAAACTCTATGGGGGCAGTTCTACTCTGTCCTATAGGGTCGCTATGAGTCAAAATCGACTCGATGGCAACAGGTTTGGTTTGTTTGTTGTGTTTTTTAGAAGCAGTGGGATGTACTAAACAGTGATGAGCAAAGAAATTGGTAATTTGAGGGTGAATTTATATAACAGCTGAGAATAAAAAATAATAATAATAATCTGGGGAGAGGTGAAACAAAGCTGAACTAAAATACTAGGCAAAGTATCCTGGAAATAAACCACAGTTAAAATTTCCTAAGGTCCATGTACTGTTTGGAAACCCTGGTGGCATACTAGTTAAGAGCTGAGGCTGCTAACCTAAAGGTGGACAGTTTGAATCCACCAGGAGTTCTTTGGAAACCCTATGGGGCAGTTCTACCCTGTCCTATCAGGCTACAACGACTAGGAATTGACCTCACACAACAGGTTTAGTTTTGGTTTTATGTACTGTTTAGGAAGAAGATGAGTAGTGATTAGTTTTAGACATTATTAAGCTAGGCATGCAAGTTAAAATTTTGAGAAAACAGTAAAAGTGGATATTGCATATATGGTTTATAAAAAAAAAAGGAGATCATAAAAAGAGAAAGAAAATAATGTGATTAAACAAGAAGAATGTTGAAAGGATAAAACAAGTAAAAATAAATACAAAATAATAGGTTGTTGTTGTTAGGTGCCCTGAGTCTATTCCCACTCACAGCGACACTATGTACAACCAAATGAAACACTGCTTGGTCCTGTGACATCCTCCCGGTCTTTATGCTTGAGCCCATTGTTCCAGCCATTGTGTCAGTCCATCTGGTTGAGGGTCTTCCTCTGTTTCGATGATCCTTTACTTGACCAAGCATGATGTCCTTCTCCAGGGACTGGTCCCTCCCGATAACATGTCCAAAGTACATCCTCGCTTCTAAGGAACAATCCGGCTATATCTCTTCCAAGATGCATTTGTTCCTTCCTCTGGCAGTCCATGGCATCTGAATATTCTTCACCAATACCATAATTCAAAGGCATCAATTCTTCTTAGGTTTTCTTTATTCATTGTCCAGCTTTTGCATGCATATAAAGCAATTGAAAGTACCATGGCTTAGGTCAGACCCACCTTAATCCTAAAGGTGATCTTTGCTTTTTGACACTTTTAAAGAGGTCTTTTGCAGCAGATTTGCCCTATTCAATATGTCGTTTGATTTCTTGACTGCTGCTGCCATGGGGCTTTGATTTCCCCTTAAGGTTTCCAAAGCCGTGATCTTTCCAGAAGCAGACTACTACAACTTTCTCCCACACAGCGGCTGTTGTGTTACAAGTGCCAGCCTTTCAGTTAGCAGCCCAGTGCTTAACCACTGTACCTTCAGGGTTAAGTTCCATCATACGTAGGTCTTGTTGAAAAAATATTTTTTTTTATATACTTTGCCAGCTGCTAGAAAATAAAAACAATTGTTACTATTTTTCTTTCTTTTTAGTATTTCTTGGCTTCCTAAAAATGATTTTGTTAAAATACTGTAAAAAAAAAAATCTTAGAGAGCAACAGAGGCTGTGAGAATGGAGACTTACATGGTCTTTATATCAGCTCAAAAATGTTTCATATCTTTCCATTTCAATATGTATCCAGGGATGACCATAATATGGAATTTTACAATTGAATAGACACCAGTCATAACTAGTTCAGCACCTTGATTACTCACCTGTTCTGTTCTAAATATATTGTTCTTCCTCTGTTGGCCACTCAGAGTGCCAGATTTTGTTACTTCACAGCATGTGTATTTAATTTATTAAACAGATATTTATTGAGCAATTGTTATATGTGCTAATTTCTGAGATCAAGCGCAGTCTAGACAGGAATGGTAGAAATGTAAACAGATGACAGCCTAAATAAGGAGACAAAATAACATTGCCTGTTCATTGGAAGACATCCCCACAAGTAAGTAACAAGTAAGAAAATAATTTCATTCTTCAAGGAATGGATGTGCAATTGAGAATGCAAATCACACTTATCTTGTTATCCATCAAAAACTATCACCTATTACAATTACAAAGACTTCTCTATCCAGTAACAGCTAGAGAAGGAAGTATTAAGTGAAGTTATATTTAAAAAGAAAGAAAGTAGAACAATGGGAAACATAGCAGGAAAAAAATCAGCATGACAGCTGGCTGAAGATTTTATTTAAACTTCATTATCATTAATCTACTTTGGTAAGTAGTATTCATTAACGTTTGCACTTTCTCATCCAAAATTTAAAATCAGGAATCAAATATTAATATTATCAAAATATTAATAATTGGTTTCATTCAAAAACTGATCAAAACTGTAGCTGTGTTCAGTGGAAACAAAATAGGTAGAACAATTAAAGTTATTAATTGTTCTTTGTCAAACAAGGTGGACAGAAATTTTATTATACAGAGGTCAATCCTGGGCCAGAGGCTATTTAATATTTTCATCAATGACTTGGATGATGGAAAAGTCTGTGAACTTAGTAATTTACAGTTCCTTTTAGTTAGAAGGGCTGATTAACGCCTTGAATGTCAAGAACGAAATTCAACATGACCTTAATATGACCTCAACAAATTGGAGAAGTGGTTTAAAACAATGCTATTCAATAGCACCACGCATCAGATACAGACTTTAAGAGAATTGGGAAATAAAATTAAATTATAATAATGTAAGTGTGCACAACCATTCTAGTGAGAGAGAGAGAGTAGTGGGTGCATGCACGTGCGTCTATATACTATAGAATATGGTAAAAAGTATTGAGTATGACTTGTTTTAAAAATATAGTAGTAACTTTTAACTTTGTCTCTCTTGCCTTGGCATAGAGCTTACTCTTTGACACGTTTTTATACACATTATCATCTACTCAAGTTATGTCCTATATCACTGCTGATAAATGTAATTCTAAGATTTGTAGATTAGAAGGGTATCAATGTGTATGTAAATGGGTGATTGCTTATGAAATAGCTTTGTAAGTGTATTAAACTTCTCAAATGCTCTTCAACCATTTATCTTGTTAATTAACGCATTCATTCTTTCCTTCTTCACGTATTCATTATATATGTATACTGCAACTACTACGTCCTAAGCACTTCATTAAAACAAGAAAACAAGCAAATCTGTTGCCTTCGATTCGATTCTGACTCATAAAGAACCTTTAGGCAAAGTAGAACTGCCCCACAGGATTTCCAAGGAGCGGCTGATGGATTGAACTGCTGACATTTGGTTACCAGCCAAACACTTAACCACTTTGCCACCAGGGCTCCAAGAACTTCATTAGGTGTTAGTAATACAAACTTGGGAAAAGCAAGTGTTGCTGTTGTGTGCTGTCTACTCTATTCTAATTCATAGCAACCATACAGGACAGAGTAAAACTTCTCCATACGGCTTCCTAGGCTGTAAATCTTCAAAGGAGCGGATCACCAGGTCTTTTCTTCCTCAGAGCTGCTTGTAGGTCCCAATGGCTGATCTTTTGGTTAGCAGCCTAGTGCCTCAATCATTGTACCACCGGGACACATTCAGAAAAACCAAGTTGTTGTTGTTAGGTCTCAGTTCCAACTAATAGCAACCATACGTACAACAGAATGAAACACTGCCCTGGCCTGCCCCGTTCTCACAATCCTTGCTTCGTTGGAGCACTTTGCAGCAGCCACTGTGCCAATCCATCTCTTTGAGGTTCTTCCTCTTTTTTCTAGACCCCCTACTTTAGCAAGCATGATGTCTTTCTTGAGCGATGGTCACTCCTGATAACATGTCCAACGTATGTGAGACGAAATCTTGCCATCCTCGCTTCTAATGAGCATTCTGGCTGTATTTCTTCCAAGACAGATTTGTTCCTTCTTCTGGCAGGTCAAGGTATATTTAATATTCTTCACCAACACCGTAATTTAAAGACATTGATACTTCTTCAATCTTCCTCCTTCATTGTCCAGCTTCCCCATGCATATGAAGCTATTGAAAATATCATGGCTTGAATCAGGCCCACGTTAGTCCTTGAAGTGACATTTTTGCTTTTTAACACTTTAAAGAGGTCTTTTGCAGCAGATTTGCCAATGAAATATGTTATTTGATTTCTTGACTGCTGCTTCCACAGGCGTTGATTTTGGATCCAAGTAAAATGAAGTCCTTGACAACTGCAATGTTTTCTCCGTTTCTCAAGATGTTGCTTATTGGTCCAGTTGTGAAGATTTTTGTTTTCTTTATATTGAGGTGTAATCCATTCTAAATGCTGTAGTCTGATCATCAGTAAGTGTTTCAAGTCCTCCTTGTTTTCAGCCAGTAAGGTTGTGTCATCTTCATTTAACAGGTTGTTAATGAGCAGCCCTCCAATCCTAATGCTGTATTCTTTATATAGTCCAGCTTCTCCAATTATTTGCTCAGCATACAGATTGAATAAGTATGATGAAAGGATACAACCTTGACACAACCCTTTCCTGATTTTAAGCCATCTAGTATCCCCTTGCTCTCTTCAAACAACTGCCTTTCGGTCTATGTACAGGCTCCACATAAGCACAATTAAGTGTCCTGGAATTCCCATTCTTCTCAATGTTATCCATAATTTGTTGTCTTCCACACAGCCGTATGACTTTGCACAAGCAACAAAACACAGGTCAACATCTTTCTGGTATTCTGTCTTCAGCCAAGATCCATCTGACATCAGCAGTGATATCCCTTATTCCGCATCCTCTTCTGTATCTGGCTTGAATTTCTGGCTGTTCCTGTTGATGTACAGCTGCAAACATTTTTTTAATTATTTAATTAATTTAATTATTTTCAGCAAAATCCTACTTTTGCATGATATTAATGATATCGTTCAATAATTCCCTCATTCTTTTGGATCACCTTTCTTTGGAATGGGCACCAATATCGATCTCTTCCAGTCAGATGGTCTTCCAAATTTCTTGGCATAGAAGAGTGAGTGCTTCCAGAGTTGAAATATCTCACTTGATATTCTGTCTGTTCCTGGAGACTTGTTTTTTTGCCATTGTTTTGATGAAGCTCAGACGTCTTCCTTGAATACCATCAGCTCTTAATCATATGCTACCTCCTGAAATGGTTGAATGTTGACCAGTTCTTTTTGGAACAGTGACTGTGTATTTCTTCCATCTTCTTCCAATGCATAGTTCAACACTTTGCCCACAGAATCCTTCAATATTGGAACTTGAGGCTTGAAGTTTTTCTTCAGTCCTTTCAGCTTAAAAAATACAAAGCATGTTCTTTCCTTTTAGTTTTCCAACCCCAAGTCTTTTCACATTTCATTATAGTACTTTGTCTTCTCGAGTCACCCTTTGAATTCTTCCATTCAGCTCTTTGACTTAATCATTTCTTCTATTCGCTTTAGTTACTCTACGTTCAAGAACAGATTTCAGAGTCTCTTTTAACGTTATTCTGGTATTTTCTTTCTTTCCTGTCTTTTTAATGACCTTTTCCTGTCTTCATATACGATGTCCTTGATGTCATTCCACAAGTCTTCTGATCTTCGGTCATTAGTGTACAATGCATCAAATCTATTCTTGAGATGGTCTCCAAATTCAGATGGGATATACTCAAGGTTGTACTTTGGCTCTCACGGACTTGTTTTAATTTTCTTCAGCTTCTACTTAAATTTGCATATGAGCAATTGATGGTCTGTTCTGCAGTTGGCCCCTGGTCTTTTTCCAGCTGATGATACTGAGCTTTTCCATTGTCTTTCTCCACAGATGTAGTCAATTTGATTCCTATGTATTCTGTCCGATGAGGTCTGCATGTATGTGTAGTCACCATTTGTGTTGTTGGAAAAAGGCTTATATTTTCCTAGAGCATACAGTCTCATGAATGAATTACAAATTCTAGTAAACATAAACAGAGTACTGTAAGACTGGGTCTAGGAGGATGAGAAAAGGTATTTAATAGTTTTTAAACAGTTGATTAGTAAACCCTTCAATCTCTAATGTGCTTCTGCAACATACCTGGTGTGTGGTCATCCAGCTGGTACTTATTTTCACTGAGAAGGGCATTGCCATCTCGACAGTAAGCTTATGTCAGTTTTAGTAAATGAACTGTTAGAAAATCACCATTAAAGTGAATTTAAATCCATATTCTATAACTGGTGGGCATTTCCTGGTTATTTAATAAGGAGAAACTTGATCTCTTTTTGATTTTACGGTTTTCACTTATTTAAAGACAGCTTTCATGCCCCTACTCCCTTCCCCAGCTGTCCACAAATTTTTTGTTAAAGGAACTATGTCATGGTGTAATTTATATATAAAGAAACACAAGCTCTAAGTGTATACTTTAGTGAATTTTGATAAATGTAAGCATTTTATATAATTATTCCTTCCATCAACATACAGAACCTTCTCCTTTGCAGGCAATCTCCACCCCATATTCAGCACAGGCAATGACTGATATGCTTTCTATGACTATAGATTCCTTTTGCCTCCTCTAGAAATTCATATAAAGAGAAAACTAATGCATATACTTTTTTGTGTCTGGATTCTTTTGTTCAGCATAACATTTCTGAGATTCATCCATGTTGTACTCATCAGTAATTCAATCCTTTTTATCTCTTAGTGATAGTCCATCATATTACTCATTAAAGTCTTGTTGGGCATTTGTGTTATATCCAATTTTAACTATTATGAATAATGCTGCTGTGTAAGTTGGTGTTCAAGTCTTTGTTGTGACATATATCTTAATTTCCTTTGAGTAAATACCTAGGGATAGAATTTCCGTGTTATATAATAAATTGTATATGTATATATGTGTGTGTATGTATATAAACCCACTGCCGTCGAGTCGAATCCAACTCACAGTGACCCGATATATATGTATATATATATATATATATATATATATATATATATTTAATTTGTAAGGGATTGCCAAGTTGTTTTCCAAAGTGGTTGCATATTCTACATCTCCATTAACAACGTGTATGGGTTTATGTTTCTCTTATTGTACACCAAGACTTCGTAACATCAGTCTTTAATTTTAGCCATTATAGTTATATATAGTGGTAAAGGAAACCCTGGTGTCGTAGTGGTTAAGTGCTACGGCTGCAAACCAAAAGGGGTCGCTATGAGTCGGAATTGACTGGACAGCAGTGGGTATAGTGATATAGCAATGTGATTTTAATTTTTACATCTTTGATAGCTAATTAAGACACTTTTCCATGTGCTTATGGGTTATTTGAGTATCTTCTTTTAGTGAAATGTCTATTCATATACTTTACCATTTTCCACCCATTAGGCTGTTTGCATTTCTATTAGTGAACTCTACAAATTATGTAAGTTCTTGCCAGATATTGACATGCAAGAATTTTCCCATTCTGTGGCTTTCCAACTGATTTTCTTAATTCCAACTTTCACAGATCAGAAAATTTTTGTTTTGGTAAAGTCTAATTTATCAATATTTTTATTTATTGTTTATTTTAATTTGTCTTACCAAAATCAAATTTTCTTTTCTTCAAAACATTTTAAAGATATGAGAAAACAAAACATGTGTGTGAATTCTGCTTCCCTTCTCTTAGTGGTCACAATTTTCAGATACTTATTGTTCGATATCTAAAAATTCGTACTTAATGTATTCTGCTCAGTTTTCTGCTTGTAAAGTCAGTATAAAAAAAAAAAAGCAAGTCCCAAATCAGCTATTTCTTCATGGGCAGATGTAGAATGTGGAATTCAAGATTAGGAACTTTCTTTCAGCACTTTAAAGATGCTATTTCATATTCTTCTGTATTGCATAGCTTCTAACAAGCCTGACACAATTTATATTTTTTGATTTATGTACATAATGTGTCATTTTCCCTAGGCGCTCTTAAACTTTTCTTTTTCACTGTTTTAACAACAATTTATGATGTAATGTTGGTGGAGGTGGTGATAGTGGGCTGTGTATGTATGTGTGTATAATTTCTTGTTTCTTGAGATCCACTGAGGTTTCATACCTATCTATTAATAGTTTTCATGGAATTTGAATTTTTTTTTAACTATTATAGCTTGAAATACTTTTTTTTGTTCTTCTTTCTCTCTCTTCTATTCTGGACTCCAATTACATGCATAGTACAACACTTGATTATGCCCCACAAGTAAATGAGTTTCGGTTTATTATTTTTAGTCTTTTTTCTGTGTACTTCAGATTTCAAAATCTCAGTATGATAAAAAGTTACAAAATATTGCATTAACAAATTTTAGGCATCAGAAGAATAATTGTGATTCTCTGAATAGTTTATACACATTTGTACAGCTGCATATTGAATCCCATTCCCAAACAAGGAGAAAGTATTTTTTTAAGTGCTTCTTACTCAGTGTTGCCCACTGTTAAAATGAGAATGTTGACTGCACTGTTGTCAGCTGGGGAGTATACACTATATTGTTACAACAATAGTTTTATTATGAAATCAGTTATAAACAATAGCAATGACATTTAATAAATATTTCTACTATTTCCTGTGTAGGGACTAGAGATATCTCTTTGCCTTATACACCATCTCTCTACTAGTGGATCAAGAACTGATAGTACTGAAAGAAGAAGTCCAAGCTGCACTGAAGGCATTGGAGAAAAACAAGGCTTTAGGAATTGATGGAGTACTGACTGAGATGTTTTAACAAACAGATGCAATGCTGGAAGCACTCACTTATCTATACCAAGAAACTTGGAAGACAGCTACCTGACCAACTAACTGGGAGAGATCCATATCTGTGCCATTCCAAAGAAAAATAATCCAACCCACCCAAAGAATGTGAAAATTATAGCATGATATCATTAGTATCACACACAAGTAAAATTTTGTTGAAGATAACTCAAAAACTGTTGCAGCAGCACATTGACAGGAAACTGCCAGAAACTCAAGCCAGATTCAGAAGAGGACATGGAACGAGGGTTATCATTGCTGATGTCTGATGGATCCTGGCTGAAAGCAGAGAACCCCAGAAAGATGTTTACCTGTTTTATTGACTATGCAAAAGCATTTGACTGTGTAGATCATTATAAATCATGGATAACATTGTGAAGAATGGGAAATCCACAACACTTAATTGTACTCATGTAGAACCTGTATATAGACCAAGAGGCAGTTTGAACAGAACAAGGGAATGCTGGTTGGTTTAAAATCAGGAAAGGTTTGTATCAGGGTTGCATCCTGTCACCATACTTATTCAATATGTATCACCTTGCATCTAAAATCATTCAGGGTTAAGATCTTAAGTAACAGATTTCCCATAAACTTGTCTATAAGAAGTTATTTTTTCCAACAACTACAAAATACATGCTACTGCTCACTCTTTAACCCATAGTTTTTTTTTTTTTCTCCCCTAATTTGACCCTTTTTCCATCTTTCATTAGAATTTCACTAGCAACTGTTTGTCAGTGCTCTTTCCAGCTGCTTATTCTCTATGCTCATCCCCAAACTATTTTGGTAAAAGAAGAAAAAAAAGAGAATTTTGATGGCCTTAGATTTTTTTTGCGAAAAGCAACTTTTAGACTCTATGCAAGGTAAAAACGAATTTTGAAATTCAGCAGAAATAGGAGTACCCTTACATAAGGCTTTCAACATTTAAACTATTTTATGTAATATTTCTAGACATAATATATCTGGGGCTCTGGTGGCATAGTGGTTAAGAGTTCAGCTGCTAACAAAAAGGTCAGCAGTTTGAATCCACCATCTGCTCCTTGGAAACCCTATGGGGCAGTTCTACTCCGTCTTATAGGGTTTCTATCAGTCAGAAGGAAACCCTGGTGGTGTAGTGGTTAGGTGCTACAGCTCCTAACCAAAAGGTCACCAGTTCAAATCCACCAGGTGCTCCTTGGAAACTCTATGGAGCGGTTCTATTCTGTCCTATAGAGTCACTATGAGTCAGAATCGACTCAACAGCAACAGGTTGCATTAGGTTATCAGTCAGAATCAACTCAACAGCAATGGGCTATAATATGGCTATTTTCCCTCCAAATACCACCCGCTACATTCTTGCACAAATATTACTTTTAATAAAGTCTTTTATGTGGCAACTTATTTTGATGTAACTTCAATATTCCTATTTCCAAAAATTGGGGAGAATACATATATGTATGTTTATATATACATGCATACAGGCAGGTTATGAATATCCAACCTAAGGGCAACTCATACTTGCCTTTTAATGTTATGTAAATTTGCCCTCACTTTGAAACGATTGAACCAACCTCTACCTGCAACAAATACTTCATCATAATCACCTTCATTTGCTGCATATGCAGTTTTAAATAATTGAAAATGCTTTGAGCCATTTTTTGCACTAAAGTAAGGCTAAAAGAACCAGGGCTTTGAATCAGTTCATTCTGGCTTGAACCCGTACTGAGAATATGCATTTCCATCCCAGACATACTGAATCAGAGTCTACATTTTAGAAAGGTCCCCCAGATGATTCTTATGTATAAATTTTGAGAGGCACTGCTCTTCTAGGGCTTCTCAGAATTGGTCCCAAACCAGCAGCATTAGCATCGCCCGGGGAACTTGCTAGAAAGGCAAATTCTCAGCAGGAGTTCAAACCAGAACAAAGCCTTCATAAGAACCATATGTACCTGTTCCAACTTACCTACAAATTCTACTTAAAGACACAGGAACAGATTTCATCTATACCTAGTGCACTGCCTGTATATACACATTTGTTATTAATTGCATACAGTTAGCTCTAACTCATGGTGAGCTAATTACAACAGAATAAAACATTGCCCTGTTCTGTGCCATTTTCATGATTGTTGGCGTGTTTGAATCCATTGTTGTGGCTATCGTGTCAGTCCATCTCATTTAGGGTCTCCCTCATCTTTGCTGACCTGCACTTTACCAACCATGATGTCCTTTTCTAGCTAGCCTTCCTAATGACGTGTCCAAAGTAAGTGAGCCAAAGTCTTGCTCTCCTTGCTTCTAAGGAACATTCTGGTTCTATTTGTTCTAAGACTGATTTGTTCATTCTTCTGGCAGTCCACAGTATATTCAATACCCTTTGCCCACACTACAAGTAGGAGAAATCTACTATTGCCAATCTCTAATCAGTTGATTACATTTGGCCATTCAGAAATTAGATTCTGCATTAACATCCCCATCTCGGAAGCAATGAAGGGAAAAAATAAAACTGTGACACACTCTTCACAGTGCTCACCGAAACCGACTAAATTAATGTCAAGCCCCATTAAATAGTGGTTTACCTGCAGTTTGAAAATCACTGACATAGTGAGATTTAGAATTCATTTTTGGCATGGCATAGTCATAAAATTGGTAACAGAAATAAATACATAAAACATATACTTTATGCATACAAAAATCATCAAAAGTTGATTTCCCAGAGGAATGGTATCTTAGAGATTTCCTTTTGCCAAAGGGAATGATTCTTTAAAAATACTGTGGATCAAGTGTAAAACATACCCCTAAATTAAGTGATAAGAGAAGTATGAATTCTAATTTGCTAAAATGCTGAAAGTTGATTCTTGCAAGCAAAAAGACCATTTATAAAATGGCAGCTAATGAACTCAGAGGGAAACTATGTTGGCTTAAAAACAAAAGCCACATATGCCTGAGGAATTATTGTTTTCACTAAGCTCTCTCTTCATGTGTTAATTGTAGGGTAGGAAGTGATTCATGTATTTCTTACTCTTTCTGTTCTTTTTCTTGCCAGAATTCCCTTCAGATGATTACAAAAATAAGCAAGATGAGTATAGGGGCAGATGTGGAAAATGAAAGCAGAGGCAGCTTGGAAAAATATAATGTCAAATGCAAAAAAGAAAGTCAGTTAAAAATATTTGTAATAGAATTGTGAATAGTAATATCAATTAGATTGATAACGAGATCATGATAACACTTTTTTTTTCTTTTCAATAGTGATAACACCCAAAAAAAAAAAAAAATAGGAAAATCACCATGGATACACACTGGGATATCAAATGAATAGTTTGATGACTTTTTAAATCATATGGATTTCAAAAAAAAAAAATGTGTTATTGTTGATAACCAGGTCATAATTCCATGCATTATTCAGGTGGAAAATAAAATCAAGAGAAAACAAATCCATTCTGTTTTCATGCAAATTTTCCATAAGTAATTTTATCATTATTGATATCAAAGATAATTATAAAAGATCAGCTCCCTTTCAGAATATTGATGAACTCTTTAAGAAATTGTTAACAGAAAAACTCTTAGATTTTGCAATGATTCCATCAAAAAATTTTTCCCCTTGAATCAAACTTTTTTTTTCTCTGTGTTTTTTAGGTTTGAGGGAATTGGCATAGAAGGAGAGGTAGTCATCCTTATATTCTCTTCAATAACTGTTTGGTTATGAATAATGCCATGTTATCGTAAAAAGAAATAAATTCAGCAAAAAAAAAAAGGAATGCCTGCTTGGTTTCTCAAATAGATGAGAGTTTCTGCTAGCAGAAAAACAGGGCTTGTGGTATCAAACAGACCTGACTTCAAGTCACACTGCTGCCCATTACCAGCTGCTTAAACTTAATTAAAGTAACCTGCTATTTGAGCCTGTTTAATCAAATAAAAACTGGAGTTGAATACTTTCCTCAGCAGTTTCAGGTTGAGATTAAGGGAGATTACATGCAAATACCTGGAATATGTTATACTCTCAGAAAGTGTTATTCCTTTCTCTATCCCAGTACCCCCAGTGCCCTCGAGTCAACTAATTTATTATTAATTATCTTATCCACCTTGCACACTTCCAGGATATGAAGGACACCAGGACAGTAATAGAACATCCAGTGAATGTAACCAGCCGTATTTATCTCTCTTATTATTACTTTTTTTTTTTTTTTTTTTTTATTACTTAGGAAACCCTGATGGCGTAGTGGTTAAAAGTTACAGCTGCTAACCAAAAGGTCGGCAGTTTGAATCTGCCAGGCGCCCCTTGGTAAACTCCATGGGGCAGTTCTACTCTGTCCTATAGGGTTTCTATGAGTCGGAATCGACTCGATGGCAATGGGTTTTTTTTTTTTTTATTACTTAAATTTAACACAGGAATTTGGAGAAAACAAATAGTTGAAAAGGTCTAAAGCCATGCTACCTGTGAATTTACTACGAATTTACTAACCAGTTACATTTACTGTGTGCAGAGAGAAAGAGAAAGAGACATAAATAGAAAGAGGAAGATATCAAGTGATGAGGAACTGTATCTGTCCAACCACTGCCCCTGCTTGTGTTAATTGCTTGTTTCTTTAACCCCATTTATTGCAGAAAGCTTCCCCCTTGGCCAGAGTTCCTTGGACCAAAGTGTGTACTGGGTACTTGATTCACATGAAGCCAATTCCCAGATGGGTAAGCCTGACTAAGGGAGATGCTCTGGGCAATCTTTCCTTCTTGGGACTTTGGGATTGGGCCACTGGGCACTGAGAGAGTATTTTTTAACTGTACACAACAAAGGACCACCCCAACCGGTTGAGTGGCAGTCCCAGACAAAAGAGGGAAGTTAAAGTAGGAAAGATAGTGGCAGATGGAAGGCAGCAGCAAAATCAATCTACTCCTTTTTCTTAGTTTACATCAAACCTTGACAATAAATTTGTTAAAAAAAAAAAAAAGGACTTTGTCCTATGTAAATAAATTAATAATTCATGTGGGTTGAACACTGTTTTTCTCAAAATGCAACTCATGAAGGAAAACATTCTAAATTATGTAGACTCAATAAAACATGGTGAGGGTTTTAGAAAAGCCCATATTTTGTGTGGAAATTAAATATAAGCACTGGGAAAGCCCTTACTGTGTACACAAAGACTGCCCGCATGGTGAACATATGGAACTCATTCCATCTTCTGTAAACTACACATGACTTTCTTTCTGCTACATCCATCATGCAGTCAGCCAGCAAAAGAGATGTGTTGATGTCACCCTGCCTTTCAGCATATCTCCCAGTTTTACACCGAAAACTGCCAAGGGCCAACAGCATGTCAATGGGCATGAAGCAACCAGAAGAGCTCCAGGAAATTTCAAAGGAATCATTTATTAGAAGTTGACTGCATCTTCCATGACTGCTGATTGAACCCACTTGAAGCCCTCAATGCACTCCATCTCTGGCTTCTGGGACTCAGAATGTCATTCAGCCCTCCATTTTCTCATGTGCAGCCTGGGGAGAATGTTTCCCATTACAATAATATTATGAGAGTGCCTGTAAAGAAAGGTTATTATTTAAAATATTTTGGATACCTTATGTATAAAACCATCACTTGTCTGTCAGTTTGTAGTACTGTGGTGGCTTTCATGTTGCTATGATGCTGGAAAATATGCCACCAGTATTTCAAATACCAGCAGGGTCAACCATGACCTTCAGTAGAGCTTGCAGAGCTTTCAGGCTAAGACAGACTAGGAAGAAAGACCAGGAGATCTACCTGCAAAAAAAAAAAAACTGGCCAATGAAAACATTAAGAATAGCAGCGGAACATTGATAATAGTGCCAGAAGTTGAGACCCTCAGGTTGGAAGGCACTCAAAATACAGTTGCAGAAGAGCTGCCTCCTCAAATTAGAGTCGACCTTAATGATATGGATGGAGTAAAGCTTTTGGGACCTTCATTTGCTGATGTGGCAAGGCTCAAAATGAGAAGAAGCAGCTGCAAATACCATTAAAAACCAGAATGTGGAATGTCCACAATATGAATCTAAGAAAATTAGAAGTTGTCAAAAATTGAACTGGAATATTTGAAGATAGATAACCTAGGCATTAGTGAGCTGAAATGGACTGGTATTGGCCATTTTGAATCAGACAATCATCTGGGCTACTATGCCAGGAATGACAAATTGAAGAGGGCCAGCATTGCATTCGTTGTCAAAAAAAAATTTCAAGATCTATCCTGAAGTACTAGGCTGTCAGTGATCAGATAATATACACACTCCTACAAAGAAGACCAGTTAATAAGGCTGTTATTCAAATTTATGCACCAATCACTAATGTCAAAAATTTAAAAAATTAAGATTTTTACCAACTTCCGCAGTTTGAAATTGATTAAACATGCAATCAAGATGGATTGACATTACTGGTGATTGGAATGTGAAAATAGGAAACAAAGAAGGATCAGTAGTTGGCAAGTACATCCTTGGTGATAGAAATGACACTGGAAACCACATGATAGAATTTGGCAAGACCAATGACATATTACTTGGAAATGTATTTTTTCAATAACATAAACAGTGACTATGCATATGGACCTCACCAGATGGAATATGCAGGAATCAAATCAACTACATCTGTGGAAAGAGACGATTCGAAAAGCTCAGTATCATCAGTCAGAAAAAGGCCAGGTACTGACTACAGAACAAACCATCAATTGCTCATCTGCAAATTTAAGTAGAAGCTGAAGAAAATTTAAAAAGTCCATGAAAGTCAAAGTACAACCTTGAGTATATCCCACCCAAATTTACAGACCATCTCAAGCATAGATTTGACACACTGAACACCAGTTACCAAAGACCAGTAGAGTTGTGGGATGACATCAAGGACATCATACATGAGGAAAGCAAAAGGTCATTAAAAATACAGGAAAGAAAGAAAAGACCAAAATGGATGTCAGAAGAGACTCTGAAACTTCCTCTTGAATATACAGTAGTTAAAACAAATGGAAAAAATTAAGCAAAAGAGCTAAACAGAAGATTTCAGATGATGTCTCAAGAAGACAAAGTATTAAAATGAAATGTTCAAAGAACTAGAATTAGAAAACCAGAATAAAAGAACATGCTTGGCATTTCTCAAGTTGAAAGAGCTGAAGAATAAAATCAAGCTTCAAGTTTCAATATTGAGGGATACTATGGGCTAAATATTGAATGAATCAGGAAGCATTGAAAGATGGAAGGAATACACAGAGACACTGTTCCAAAAAGAATTGGTCGACTTTTAATCATTTCAGGAGGTATCATATGATGAAGAGCCAATGGTATTGAAGGAAGAAGTCCAAGCTGCACAGAAGGCATTGGAGAAAAACAAGGCTTCAGGAACTGAAAGAATACCAGTAAAGATGTTTCAACAAATGGATGCAACACTGGAAGTGCTCACTAGTGTATGCCAAGAAATTTGAAAGACAGCTACCTGGCCAACTGACTGGGGGAAATCCGTATCTGTGCCCCTTCCAAAGAAAGGTGATCCAACAGAATGTGGAAATTATAGAACAGTATCATTAATATCATACACAAATAAAATTTTTCTGGAGATAATTTTTCTGCAGTAATACATTGACAGGAAACTGCCAGAAATTTAAGTCAGATTCAGAAGAGGTTGTGGAACAATGGATATCATTGCCAATGTCAGATAGATCTTTGCTGAAAGCAGAGAATACCAGAAAGGTGTGCAAAACCATTCAACTATGTGAATCATAACAAATTATGATAACATTGAGCGGAATGGGAATTCAAGAACACTTAATTGCGCTCATGAGGAACTTGTACATAGACCAAGAGGCAGTCATTTGAACAGAATGAAGGGGTACGGCGTGGTTTAAAATCAGGAAAGGCGTGCATCAGGGTTGTATCCATTCTCCATACTTACTCAATCTGTATGCCAAAGAATTCAAGAAGCTGGACTTTATGAAGAAGAATGCTGCATTAGGATCGGAGGAATTCTCGTTAACAATCTGCAATACGTAAATGCCACAACCTTGCTTGATGAAAGTAAAGAGAACTAGTAGCACTTAATGATGAAGATCAAAGACTACTGCCTTTAGTATGGATTACACCTCAAAGAAAATAAAAATCCTCACAACTGGACCAATAAGCAACATCATGATAAATGGAGAAAATAATGTAGCTGTCAAGGATTTTATTTTACTTAGATCCACAATCAACCCCCATGGAACTTCAGTCATCAAATGATGTATTGTATTGGGCAAATCTGCTGCAAAAGACCTCTTTAAAATATTAAAAATTGGAAATGTCACTTTCAGGACTAAGATGTGCCTGACCCAAGCCATGGTTTTTTCAATTGCCTCAGATGTATGGGAAAGCTAAACAATGAGTAAGAAAGACTGAAGCATTGATGCATTTGAATTTTGGTGTTGGTGAGGAATATTGATTATACCATCAGCTGCCAGAAAAATGAATAATCCGTCTTGGAAAAAGTACAGACAAAACGCTCCTTGGAAGCACAAATGGCAAGATATCATCTCATGTACTTTGGACATATTATCAAGAGGGACCAGCCCCTAGAGAAGGACATCATACTTGGTAAAGTAGAAGGTCAGCAAAAAAGAGGAAGATTCTCAGTAAGATGGATTGACACAGTGGCTGCAAAAATGAGCTCAAACGTAGCAATTATTGTGAGGATGGTGCAGGACTGGGCAGTGTTTTGTTCTGTTGTACATAGGATCACTTTGAGTCAAAATGGCTCCATGGCACCTAACAACATCAATGTGTAAAAAGTAAGTGTGCTAGTGTTCATAAAGCTAGATGACCTGATTAAATAATTCCATTTAGAACCCTTAATGAAATCATAAATAATATTCCTGAAAAAAAATTACTCATAATAAATAGAATTAAGTCAAATGATTAAAAGAATCTTGGTGCAATCAGAGTTAACTCCCTCACAAGCAATACTTTTTTTTTTCTTTATTTTTAAGTAAAGGAACATGAGGAACTTGGAAAGAATAAAAATACCAGATACAACTTTGATTTCTCAAATTAACATGAGACCAGTAATTACTAAAATGTGGTAAGTTTTCCACCCAGCTCGCCCCCACTTCCCACCCACAAATCAGTTCCCTGTTTGATTGATTCCGTAGAAGGTCCAAGAATTGCATAGAAAAAAACCCCTTTGGGCCAGCATTAAGGTCCATCATTTCAATAGAACAGCATGTACTTATGCAACCTAAATCTATTCTTGTAATAACATTCTGACCACAGAAATATTTTAGTCCACAGATATGTCAATTCAGCATTCTTTACTAAATTCACATAAAGAGTAAAAAAGAGAAAGAAGGGTACCTTACTCTGAGTTTTATCAGGCAAAGGCTTAGGCAAATATTAATAATATACAGAAAAATGCAGGAGTAGACGGTAAGGTTAAGATTTTAAAAATTCTGAAGAGACAATGAACTAAACTGAATTCTTTACTTAAAATAAACGTGTGACTGAAACAACTTAATGAACTTCCCTCTTCCTAATCTGTGACATGGGATTAATAATCAGCCCACTGTGGGAAATTACTTGAAATAAAACATGCAACACTCCTGGTGCTTAAAACTGTACTGGGCAATAGTCACTAGCCACACGTAGTTATTGATCTCTGGAAACGTGGCTAGTGTGAACTGAGATGTGCAGTTAAATACACAACAGATTTCAAAGACATAATGCAAAAACTAGACATAAAATATCTCCTTAATATTTTATACTTGTTACATGTTGAGGTGAGAGTCCCTGCTTGGCTCAGTTAAGCGTTTGAGTATTCACTAAAAGGTTGGAAGTCCAAACACTTAGAAATTCTTCGAAAGAAATGCTTGGCAATCTGCTTCTGAAAGGTCGCATCTTTGGAAACACAATGGAGTGCAGTCCTACTCTGCAAACATGGGGTCTCCCTGAGTTGCAACCAACTTGATGGCAACTGGTATGGTACGTGCTCCAAAATTCCACTTCAAATCATCACAAAAATCAAATTTACAGAAAAGCTTTGTGCTGTTAAAAAGCAATGTTATATCACGGGGCAAACATGTTTACAAAAATGCTTGGAGACGCAGGGAGCCAGAGAATATCAACCATCAGGAACCCATGAGAAGCAGGAAACCAGACTGTGAAATGACAAGAATAAGTATTACCCCTTGGAGGGTCTGTGGTACTAAGCTGTTCTTATTACATCAGGAATTAAATACCAATTTGTTTAAGCAACATCATAATTGGAGAAAATTTTGAAGTTGTCAAGAATTTCATTATGCTTGGATCCACAATCAATGCTCATGGAAGCAGCAGTCAAGAAATTGAGCAATATATTGCATTGGGCAAATCTGCTGCAAAAGACCTCTTTAAGGTGTTAAAAAGCAAACAGTCCTTTGAGGACTAAGGTGCGCCTGACCCAAGCTATGGCATATTCAGTTACCTCATATGTATGCCAAAGCTGGACAATGAATAAGGAAGACCAAAGAATGATGAATTATGGTGTTGGCAAAGAATATTGAATATACCATGGAGTGCCAGAAGAATGAACAAATCTGTCTTGAAGTACAGCTACAATGCTCCACAGAAGTGAAGATGGTGAGACTTTGTCTCACATACTTTGGACATGTGATCAGAAAAGACCAATCCCTGGAGAAAGGCATCATGCTTGGTAAAGCAGACAGTCAGTGAAAAAGAGGAAGACCTTCAACAAGGTGAATTGACCCAGTGGCTGTAACAATAAGCTCAAACATAGCAATGATTGTGAGGATGGCACAGAACTGGGCAGTGTTTCATTCTGTTGCATGTAGGGTCTCTACGAATCAGAACCGACTTATTGGCATCTAACAATAACAATGAAATATTGAAGGGAAATTGATCCCAGAGGAACAGAGAACTTGTGGGCCTCCACACAACCAGCCAAGTAAATTACATTTTCTGTGGCCGTTGGATCAGAAGTTACAGGAATAATATTAGTTAGCATTTCTGTATGTATTACTTCCCAGTTTATAAAGGTCTTTTGAAAAGTGTGTCCTATTTGATCCCTATAAGAATCATAAAAAAAAAAAAAATTACTTTCCCCATTTTAGAGGCAATGAAGCTGAAATTTGAAGAGGCCGAGTGATAGAGCCAAACTTACTTACTCAGAGTGCAGTGCCAGAAATAGGGCATGCTGATCTTCGGAAGGTAAACCCCATCTTCTTTTACCTCACTATACTTCTGATTCTTTTCTAATTTTCCTTGTAATCATGATCCACTATTTTTTCATTTTGCTGTGCTTTCATGCCTTGGTTTGAATCTATAGTTGTCGTTTTATCTAGACGGTGGTGGTGGTGCTGAAATTGTTGATGACGACGACCATTGTCATCACTTTCATCATTATCATGAAAAAAAAAAAAAGCCTACTTTAAGTACCAAGGAATTTTGAGGTCCTAACACCTATGTTAAAATAGGTACTTATATTTCCAAAACATAAAAAAATACAAAATGCAGGTAGGCAATTAAGAACTAATGCCATTTCAGATATTATCATTACAGTGTTGAATTTAGACGTTTATCAAAGCAGCGATTTTTGAATAAATTCTAAGTGTAACAAATTCTATGTGCTAGGGATAAAAGTGAAGCCCCTGTCCTCAAGATACTTGTGGTCTAATTGGGAAAAGAGACATGAAAACTAATCACAAGGCATTGAAACACCTAAAAATATGCAAAGGGTGTTAGGGAAACATAAAACATCATGGTCTTTACTCTGCCAATGAAAATGAAAAAAAAAAAAAAAGTTATTCTGGATCATTAACTCTAATCAGTATTTATCTGAGAAATAATGTCTTCCCTTGTCAGAGGTAAAACGTAGCAACTGATGTATTGAATTTAATGGGTGTGTGTTATCCAAGTGCCAAAGTACTGGCTGCTTTATCTCTTTTTTTCTTTCTTCCTTTCGTCTTCCTTTTTTTTTTTTGTCCTCATTGAAGAAATAAAAACACAACTCTTTAGACATCAAGCTATTCAATTCTTTATTTACATTTGATATTTTGAATGATGATTAAATTAGTATTTTATTTTTGTGGTCTAGGCTTATTATTTCATTTTTATTATGTTTTATTATTCTTATTTAAGTTAAAAAAAAAAGAATAATACACAAAGCTTTTCCTAGAGATAAGGAGTAACAGAGATTTCCCAAACTGAAAATGTAAACATATTAGACTAACTGCTGTTTGGGAGGCTGCGTAGCATAATAAAGTGAGCAGAGGGTTTAGAATTAGTCAGAGCTGAGTTTAAATTCTGGCCCCTGCTACTTCTTACCATAAATTCTGACAAATTACACAACTTCCAGAGGATCAGTTTCCTTCTCTATAAAACAGAAACTATTTTTTTCAATTTGGTGTACAAATCCTAAAGGAGACCATGTTCATAAACCCTGCCTGGCAAACACTATACGTCATATAATCTATAACATATAATACTAACATAATATTAGTATTATTCTTATTTGTCACAGAATAGATCATCCAAGCTGATGTTTTCCCTGAAAGTGTGAAGGATCTTCGAACAACATTATGTATAATAAAACTAATTTAAAGCACAGAAATATTCTAATCATCGGAATAAGCACTCCAGAAAAGTATTTCTTTGTTCTTTCTTGGTTCCATCTTTTTTCTGTATTTGACAGTGTGATAAGATGCTCTCTCATCAGGCTTTTCACCAAAACAAGTACAACGTGTGCCTCTTCTCCATGTATGGGTAAAAAAACAGCCCTTCTGCAACATGTATAATTTGTAAGAATGTAATGCAGGCCTCCAAAAAACACAGTCTGGACCATCACCACAAAATAAAAGCATTGTAGCTAACTATGCACAGAACCCACTAAACTAAAAGCAGCCCTTGCAAAACAAACCAGTCTTTTCTTAAGCAATCAGTGCAAATTGCAAAAGCAACAAACAGTTTAGCCACAGATGAAGGAGCCACAGACAGTCCACAAAAGCCTCATGTGAAATTTGTCACATATTACAGAACTAGAAGAAGCCATTTGATGGTGGTAAAAGGTGACTGCACCAGAATATTCCAAGAGGCACTGAGAGCTCTCAAACGCATGAACTCCTCATTTTTCTGGCACCATGATGCATTCTCCATGGGGTAGGGCTCTGGTAGCGTCTTTATTTCATTAAGCAATATAATCATTGAGAAGTTGTGAATTTTGAGAAAAGAAGGCTTGTTATAAAATAATTGTAAATGATATTGCAAAGAAATGGACCACAATCAGACATTTAAGATATATACAAAAACCTGTGCTCCAGAATCTGATGTAATAAAATCAGGGGACCATAAGCAATTTTATTATCCCCCTTACCACAATGGGAAACCCTGGTTGTTCAGTGGTTAAGCTCTATGGCTGCTAACCAAAAGGTCAGCAGTTCAAATCCACCAGGCGCTCTTTGGACATTCTATGGGGTAGTTCTACTCTGTCCTATAGGGTCACTATGAGTCAGAGTTGACTCATTGGCAAACAGGTTTGGTTTTTTTTTGAGGGGGTTACAACTACGATAGATACTAAAAAAAGAAAAAAAGGAGAGGTCAAATCCAAATTTGTTGGATATTCTGTAAGAATTTGTGACATTCATGAAAGACCTTTGAAGAAATATGAATAAAGATGCTACAACAAATTGATATTTAAATTTAAAGCAATGCTATTTTCCTTTAGAGACAACAAAGCATTACAAAATAGAAATCCACGGGAATGTTCAAATTAGTGCAATTTAGGTAAACACACCATATTCATGTAGTGTTAACATTTTGAAAAATAACACGATATTGTTAAACTCCAAACCCTTTCCTTGGTTTTTCAACCTTTACTATATATGGAATCTTATTTTAACATAAAACACATGGTCTGGTTTTCTTTGGTACTCTTACATTTCCTTCACAGAATTCTTCTTATATTTATCTTGTCTCTTTAGAACTCTCACCATGGCTTCCCAAGGATGTTAAGCATATCACACCAAGTATCTGTCTTCCTTTTCATAGATGAAAAAGGAGGAAGAGACCAACTGAGAGAATTACCTAAGGGTGACCTGAAATTTAAGGACAGTAAAGTAAGGGACTCCGGGAAATCTGTGGAGAAAAAAATACCACAAGCAAGCACATTGACAGTAAGAAGGATAAAGCCCCCTATCCATTATGTTCCACTCTTCTTATTGGAAACAGAAGTTAAGCAGGCAAGCACTGTAATTCAAGGTGAGAGACACAAAACACACACAGGGCACGTATACACACACGCAGCCCTTTCTTATATCACACCAAATATTGAAGATATCAAGATGGTTAGCACCATGCATTGTTTTTGCTCATATGTGTCCCTTAAGCTGTTTTGATGTTCTGTCAACGATAATATTCTAGCTTGCAGTTCTAGAGGACTGCATCTTCACAGCTTTACAAGGCATAGCACATTCTAGGTGATGAATAATTATTGATGCTTAGTAAATGAATCTAGGCATCATGTTGTCTGAACTTCCCAAATGATTATACCTAGTGGAATTTTCGTAAAGTCCTCAGGCATCTCTATTTCAGAATTATACTTACCTGGAAAGGCCATGATATGCCAGTGTTTGTGTAACAATATCTCATTTTACACAGAAATAATTTGGACATACTCCCATAGTATATAGCCGTAGGAACTCAGGGACAAATACAAGCATTTCTTGTGCACTTGTGTTTACATGAGGGATAGGAATGAGTAAGAAAAGACAGAAAAGGGATACTCAACTCTGTATGAGGAAATCAGAGGAATTTCAAACTAGGTTTATGTAGGATTGCATTTCAATTGCCTCATTGGATTCTTCTTTCTAGCAATTGACTCCTTTTCAGGTACAGAACTGACTATCCAGAAAAAGATATTTGTTGTCTTGAGACCACATATAACACACACATGTCTTACCACTGTATGCTCTGAATTACAGAGAAGGCGCTTGTCATGCAAATAAGCTTCAATTTTCTTATTATCTAAGTGTTTTTGCAAAGACAAAAAATTTAAAAAATGATAATGATGTAGGAAATAAAGATTCTGTTAGATGCACCAAAGTTCTACAGCCTTCTTGTAGGATACTTGCAGTGTTTGGACAAGCACTAAAATGACCACAAAAGAGCCAGGATTAACAGTATTTTATTATATCTAAGAACACATGACCAACCTCATCCAAATTGCTCTCTACATTCCCAATGTGAAAAAAGTAACAAGGCATGGTAAGAAAAAAATAAGCATGCTAACATTTTGCTATATCTGCACCTGCATATACCTCTTGCACAACTATATGCCCTGAAATAGTTTTAAAAAAAAAAAATTAAGAAGCTGTGGCAGTCAGAATGTCTTAAAGTGTATTAACCCTGGTGGTCCAATGGTTAAGTGTCAGCTGCTAATCAAAGGCTGGAGGATCCACCCAGCAGCTTCATGGGAGAAAAGACCTGGCAATCTGTTCCCATAAATACTCCAAAAAAAAAAAAAAAAAAAAAAAAACCTCATTGCCATCCAGTTGATTTTGACTCAGAGTGACCCTATAACCAAAAAAACCAAACCCACTGCCGTCGAGTCGACTCCGACTCATAGCGACCCTATAGGGCAGAGTAGAACTGCCCCATAGAGTTTCCAAGGAGCACCTGGCGGATTTGAACTGCTGACCATTTGGTTAGCAGCCGTAGCACTTAACCACTACACCACCAGGGTTTCCAGTGACCCTATAAAAAACTGCTCCACAGGGTTTCGAAGGAGCAGCTGGTGGGTTCAAACTGTCAATCTTTTAGTTAGCAGCCGAGTTCTTAACCACTGCACCACCAAACTAAAAAACAGGGCTCCCATAAACACTACAGCATAGAAAACCCTATGGGTCAGTTCTGCTCTGTCACATTGGGTCACTATGAGTCAGAATCAATTGGATGGCCCCTAACAACAACAACAAAGCAAGACTGACAAGGATATACCAGAATTGAAGCACTGTATTTCTCAGGGCATACTGGAAAAATCAGAGAACAACCCACCCAAATCACTGAAACTCCCTTTGAGACAGAAGCCATTCTTACCTGCAGAAGGCAGCCACTTGGGTTGGATGGAGCATTTAAATTAAGCACCAACTAAAAACATCATTAGAAAATATTCATCGTTGTATGTGTTTTGTGGCAACCATGGAGCTCTGGTGGTGCAATGGTTAAGAGATTGGCTGATGAACACAAGGTTGGTCTGAGTCCACCGACTGCTCCCTGGAGACCCTACAGGGGCAGTTCTACTCTGGCCTGTCGGGTCACTGTGAGTTAGAACCGACTCCATGGCAACGGGTTTGTTTGGCTTCTTGGGTAGTTTTCTTTTGCATGATGCTTAGTGATTGTTACTTACTTTACTTTTAATAAAACTTCCAGAGGTACATTGTGTTTAAATGTGTGTGCTGATGTTATCCATCTGGGCTGTCCTTTGTAGACTTCAAAGCTGTACTCAATCCCCGTACCACCCAGCACACCAGGCTAAAATCGGTGCATCGGGGTAGAATAAATTTGAGTCAATGTTAAGTGAATAAACTTGCTTTAGAGTCTATCAGGTTTTATCCATTCATTTTAATCTCTCTCTTTCTTTCCATTTCTCCCTCTCTTTTTTCTTCCACAAAGTTGCACCAGAAGTCAAACACGTAAATGTTAGAAGGAAATTGAGGTAGTGAGTAAATTATTAGAAATATCAGTTTGGAAGGAATTGGAAACCACCTTCACCTCTAAATGGTGCCATTCCACAAACTAGTGCCATTCTAGTTAAAAAGACAATAAGAGACTGGAAGTGAGTATCTGCAATATATGCCAAAGATAAACTGTGCATACTCATAAAGGGCCATAAGAAAGAACAAAAAATACAATAAAATGGGCAAAATAGATAGGCATATCACAGACAATGTACAAAAATTATAATAATAAAAGTATGAAAATAGGCTCAGTTTGGTGGGGGCAAAAAGAAAAAATCTGAAATTATTGCTTTAGGTTGGCAAAATTATAATGATGGGATCTCATATATTGTACTGGTGGAGATTTAAATGAGCACAACTTTTTAGAAGCGGAATTTACATGACTATTTCACACCGATTTCTCTGCAGAAATTTACCATGCAGGAATCTCAGGAAGGAAAGAAACAGATTTTTGGTGATATGTGGCTGCTGTTGTAGCACTGTGTGTAAATAGAAAGACAGTGGGAGTAATCTAAGTGTCCATCAGCAGGGGATTCATGAGATAAATTATAGCACATTCATATCATTTAGCCATTAGGAAAAATGAAGCTCATACATATTTCTTACAAAGATAAGTATCAAAATAACTTATTAAGTGAAAATACACACACATACACACACTTATATGTATACATACATATTATATATGTATGTACCGTATTTCTTATTCTTTGCTATAAACAAATGTTATGGCATTTTTTCAAAGAAGGCTTAAAATGTTAATACAGAAATAGAGCCATTCATTACTTTTAAAGAGGCCCTTATTACTCAGCCTTCAACAGAATGTGATTCTGAAACATTCTTCTTTTTAACACTTACTTTTGGAAAAATTAGCCATAGCTGACTTCTATTGGCAGTCCTGAATTTCGAAGCAAATTTTTGGCTACCCATGGCATAAATGATTTTTAAGGTAACAATTTAATAACCCACAGCTCTCTCTTTTTCAAATTTGATGATTCCGGTTAGCAGGAGTTTTATTATTTACCAAATCTTTGTCAACCTGGCCTTACACTCTGAACCTTCTTCTAGAGAAGAGGTCAGGTGTACCTCAGAGAGATCACTGCTTGGTCAAAGAGCCTGAGCTGAAACCGTGGCTCTGTCAGTAGTGAGGAGACTTTGAGAACTAACATTAATATTAAAATGCAAGGCCCTAATTCCCACTCCCTAGGCCAGGCCAAACATACCCTGTCATCAGCCCTATCCAACAAAGCAATTCCATTTCACACTTTCTGGTCTACATATTAACATTTCTTTTAGCTACACCTAGCAGCTATATTGCTATTGTTAGTTGCCATCAAGTTGATTTCGACTCATGGCGACCCTATTATGCACAAAGTAAAATTGCTCCACAGGGTTTTTAAGGCTATGACCTTTCAAAAGCAGATGGCCAGGACTGTCTTACAGTGTACTTCCGGGTAGGTTTGAACGTCAGCTTTTCAGCTAGTAGTGGAGCACTTAACTGATTGTGTCACCCAGGTGTTCCCAATAAAATGAGGATCAAAGAAATGTAAATTTCCAGAGTTATTTATACTTAAAGCAGCTAAACATATCTGGCCCTCATGTTATTGTATGAATTCAGTTATTCTGAAACACTCACTTTCATATTATTTTTATTTTTAATCCAGAGGCAGGAAGTGGGGACAAATTCCTTACCAACTGCTATTATGATAAAGAATACTTGGTTGAATCCTACGGACAATGCAATTAAATATTAGTTTTGAGAGTGAGCAGATCACATGAGAAGCACCTTAAAAGCATTCCGTATGTTATATGCTATATTCGTAAGTTATTAACTATTTCTTTTTAATTGAATAGACTATATATAGTTTTGTATTTTGATGCTGTCCAGAATGCAAGCATTTATATATCTAAAATATGTATAGAAATATTTTATAGAAATAAAAAATATATATATCTTTCAGGCAAGGTTCTCTTCTCAATTAATTTTACTTTATAGTAAGGGAATGAGTAAAGAAATTCCAAAGAAAACAAAACTTCTTTAAAAAAAAGAAATTTCTTCAGAACCTCTTTTACTTACTTATGACCAGATACAGATTCACTGAAAATGAGAAAAGATGATAAAACGGACTACAGGAAGAACATGTAAGGATGACATGTGAAAAAAAAAAGATACAAAAAAATTACAGATTTAGCAAAAAGTAAAATGAAGACATGTAGAGTTTATATGCAGTATGTAACCGTTAAAAAATTCAGAAATAGAGATTATAAATTATCTCTAATTTATAAAGTGTCTTGTTGAAGGAGTAGAGAAAGAATAATGGGCAGAAAAAGACATAAAAATGTCAATTGGGAATTAAATTAAACCAAGTAAAAGAAAGGGGAGGAATTGGGAAGGAGATGTGGAAATCACAGAGGGGAAAGGATAGACTAGAAATTCCTGATTGGTAATGTGAAATGAACCCAGTTAAAAATTTCCGTTCGGGTTCTTTATAATATTGACAAATGTTTTTTGAAAAATAAGCAAACAAAACAAAATCCTGAAATATTAACAATGGCTTCATCAGTAGATACAATAATTATTAAACATTTATATTTAAAAAAATATGTCTCTGATTATTTGACATGGACTTGTTTTCCTTGAAATGCTAAATGCTCCCTCAGGGGGATATCAACTGATAATTGTTGATTTCAGAGCTTAGAAAACAGAAGGAAGAACAGGGAGAGGGATACATACTGCTTGTCCTGTTAGAGGGCAATTTAGATTTGAACATGTTGTCCTATAAGCACATTTATCACTCCTGTCCATTTTCATATTAAATTATACAAACCAACTATAAAATTACATGTTTTTCAAAACGTAATTTTACGATTTGCATAATTTAGAATTGCAGCTTGGGAAAATTAAAAGGGACTGGGTGGTCATTCCAGAAAACCTAATTATCCTGGGGTGATTATTCAAGTATTTCAATCTGTTTATGGAACCATATCATTTTAAAATAGACTGTGGTTAAAGTTTTGTGTTGTTAAGTATGAAAGAATAATAATGTTTAGAAAGAGTATTTAATAGAATTAGTAACCCTTGTAGCCTAACAAGCTCTTTTCCTAAAGAAATACAATTTAGCAAAATGAGTGTGGTTGGAAACTCAAGCCAGAATAACATCGACTTTCCTCAGATCCACCCAAGGCTTATACAGTGGCCATTCCAATTAGCATAACAGGTCAATGCTGGTTGGGAAGTGAGGTCTTTTGTTTGGGATGCTTCCTAATTAAAGACGCCTGATTGAAGTGGGATCTAATTTTAACTTTGTAATGCCAAATTATGACTTGGAGGACCTGTTTTCATTTCAAGAAATGTACGCTTTGCATTTCCAAGTGAAGATAAAAAACTGCCATTGAATCTCCACAAGCCTCATGTTTAAGACAAGAAAAGGGAGTGCCAGAGTAGAAAGCTACTGGCTTAAAAGCCAGTTTCCTGTTCGGTTTAACTTTATTGAGTTGATCATTTGTTCTATTAATTTTCTTTCCACTTATAAATGAAGTGCTTCTGTTATAAGCAGTCCCCTAAGTCATCATTAAAATTACATTAAAATCAAGACAAGGGAATCTAGAATTTACTGCCAGTAAGTTACTATTATGCAACTTAAAATATGTCTCCGGCCCCAAATGCAAAGCGTCTTTTGTTGTTTTTACTGTAGTATAAACATCACTGGTATTAAGTGTACCTCGGAATGGACCCAACAGCAAACAAGAGCGTGGAGGTGATTTCAAAGCACTACAGTAAAGTGCTTTATTAATATATATATGTGTGTGTGTGTGTGTTATTCACAGCCATGTTATTTGTAAACTAAAATTCTTACCTCCTTTTTATAAATGGGGAAGAGACAGCTATTTAGCAACTCTTCAAGAGTCGATAGTAAGTGCAGGATACACTCAGGATAAAAATAAACAAGCCCTCTCATTTTCCACTCCGCTCTATGAGTCACTCTGTTCCCATGTTGGTGTTATTAGGTGCTGTGAGTCAGTTCTGACTCACAGCGGCCCTATGTGCAACAGAACAAAATACTGCCAGGCCCTGGACCCATCCTTACAATCATTGCTGTGGTTGAGCCCGTACAACCCTTTAAAATGCTAAAATTTTGACCAGTTTGATACAAATAAGACAGCATCAGAAAATAATTGTAGCAGACATCATAGAAAACGTCTTAAGGAAATTTAACCATTTTAAAAAACTTGTATTTAACATGTTACTCTACTTTCAGCAAAGGCCCCTGGCTAGTGCAAATGGTTTGCATCCAGCTAATAACCTAAATGTTGGTAATTTGAATCCACCCAGCAGCACTGCAGAAGAAAAGTCTGTTGGTGCACTTCCGTAAGATTACAGGCATTGAAAACCCTACAGAGTATGGTTCTACTCTTGAACAAGTAGGGTAGGGTTGCCTCAAGGGCAACGGGCTTTTTTTTTGCATGTGTGTGTGTGTGTGTGTGTGTGTGTATTAGTTCAGCACACTAAATGCAGCTCTTCTCAGCCACGGCTGGTGTGACAGCCTCTTAGACTGCTCCGAATGAGCCCTGCGTTGTGGTATTCACACCCTATGTCATTGGCTTTCCTTGAGTATGATTTGGATTTAGTGACTTGTTTCTAGTTAATGGGCTGTGGCAGAGGTGATGGAATGCACTTTTGCAATATGATGAGTTTCACTAAAGAGAGAGGCCTCTGTGGCAAGGAACTGCGTGAGTCCTGCTGACAGCCATCAAGACCCTGAGGAGCTCTTTTCAACAACCTGTAAAGAACAGCATCTTGCCAATAATTAATAAGTGAGCTTGAAAGTGGCTTCCTCCAGTCGAATACGCAGATGAGACCTCAGCCCTGGCTGACAACCTGTCTGCAACCTCGTAGGAGGCCTTGAGCCGGAAGCACCAGCTAAGGAGTGCCTAGTACCTGACCCACAGCAACTGTGGGACAGTAACTGCTGGTTGTTTTAAACTGCTAAATCATGGGGTAATTTTTACCACAGCAATAGGTAACCGATACGATTGATCTTCAGCTCTTTTACCAGCATCACTCAGGGAGGAAAATTAAAGCCTGGAGAACTTAAAGATGAGACACCTTTTTTTTTTTTTTAATTGTATTTTCTGTGAAAGTATACAGCTCAAGTTAATTTCTCTTTCAAAAATTTATACACATAAGATAAGACATCTTGGTTGGGGTCAGCGTAGGACATATGGAAGATGAGAAAAAAGTTTTTTAGGGGAATGTCACTTTGTTGTTGTTAGGTGTTGTCAAGTTGATATTTACTCATAGAGACCCCATGTGACAGAGTAGAGGTGCCCCATAGGGTTTCCTAGTCGATAATCTTTATGGGAGCAAATAGTCTTTCTTCCACTGAGCTGCTGGGTGGGTTCGAACTGTCAACCTTTTGGTTAGCAGCAGAGTGTTTAACCATCGCACATCAGGGATCCTTGAGGATTTTATAATCCACAACCCATTGCTGTTGGGTGGATTCTGACTCACAGTGACCCTATCGGACAGAGTAGAACTGCCTCATACGATTTCCAAGGCTGTAATCTTTATGGTTTTTGAATCTTTATGGAAGCAGAAAGCCACATCTTTTTCTTACAGAGTGGCTGGTAAATTCAAACCGCCAACCTTTCGATTAGCAGCCGAGTGCTTAGCCACTGTGCCACCAGGGCTATTTGAGGATTTCATAGCACAACATAAACAATGAGACGAGCAAGATAAGGTGGTGAAGACTTAGCTTAAACAAATGGAGAGAAAAATGTATCTTGCTACTGCAATGCTGATTAGACAGAAAGTTTCACACATGTAGCTACAGAAGGAAGGTTAACAAGACCATGTTATGACATCAGTTCTGTCCCTAAAGACATTTCATTTTATTTATGGACACAAATTATTTAAAGACAAAAAATTGAAAGGCCTTTGATTTTTAAATACTACTTTAATGCAATACTACCCTCTGCCTTACCTTTGTGACAGTGAATCCAGAAATATATTCCAATAATATTCTGATGATAATAATGATAACACTTAACATTTATTAATCACTGCATGTTGTATATTTTATTAATTAAGACATCAATTCTCCCAATAACTCTGTGAGATAATTACTTTTACTACCCTAAATTTAAAGAGGGGGCAATTAAAGTTTATGGACATTAAATAATTTGCCAAAGACAAGCCGGAATATTGAGGTCCTGAGATTTGAGCTCAATTTTGCTGTTAAAGTACAATCCTCTACCATGACCCTATGGTTTCTTTCTGTGGAGTAGAAATTTGTATTAGTATCACCTGGATTCCAGCCTAAAGTCTTGTACAGATCAACGACATGTCACTGTTACAACTGATAAATTGCATATTATATGTTTAATGGCTACTATGTTAGATGCTCTCGTGGATGCAAGAGTAGCATAAGGATGTTTTAAATCTTCATTCTACATTGTGAGATACAGAAACAGTAAGGAGAATTAAGTCCATATATTAGCAATTATGACTTAACCAACTATCAGAATCTCAACATTGGGGGCAATCAGAAAAAGAATGGTTTAGTCAGAGAAGGCTTTGGGATATTGTGGAATTTGAGCTAGCACATAATAATGGTTATGAACCTATTAAGATTGAGAAAAAGAAATAATTGTCACTTAATGTCATCATCAATTCTTTAGCAATAGTCATAAAGATATAACTCCTGTATCTCTAAAGACATAAATCAAGCATTGAAGGGAAATTTTCCATAATGAGTGACCTAATCAGATCTTTACCCAAAACCTAAGGGAAATATTAAAAATTCCAAGCCTAAGGTTGGGATTGTTGTTGGTCTGGAACAAGGTTAATGTGATATTTAAGATAACACTTGAAATTGTTTTTTTTTTTTTTCTTTTTTAATCAAGACCAGCCTAGAAACTTTGAAGGGTTGTCTAGAGAACAAATTGGCTTTGTAAGAGTTACTCTGAGGGTTTCTTGTAAAATACTTCTGGACTTGAAGAATTGTAGCTCACATCTACAAGAGACACCTAGGGATGACTGTTGGCAGACAGCGAGTAAATCAAATTGCTACCATATTCTAAGACCCTTGGGTTTAGAGGAACACATTTATTTGAGTGTGTGGCTTGAGAATCAGTTAGCCACCTCTAACATCACTAAGGCTACTGACGTGTCTATCGTAGATTGAGTTCTTTGCAAACAGACTCTGCAACAGAGTTGTGTTCAAAATTGTATTGCTTACTGCCCTTACAGGTACAATAATAAGGAAATGAGGAAGGTAGGAATGGAGGGAGCAAGAAGTTGATTCTCGGTATGGTACGATGGAGGACTCAGCCAATCATGTGGAGAACTGGTTGCCCTTCAGAACGATCCAAAATTGAGACAATGGCATTTTTATATCCCACTATCAGCCAGTCCAAAGTCATAACCCTGAGGAATACAGTTCTCTGTCACTCTACCCAATGCCCAACGAAGGATGTAGCTGTGGGACATTAGCAATTTATCCAGCATCTGGCAGAAGACTGAGTCACCCCTGAAGAGAACACCTGGGCAGAGCCCCACAGCATCTTCTACACCCCACTTAGGACTGGTGGTTAAGTCCTGGTGGAAAGAGATAGAGAGGAAGGAAGATGGATCAGAATGGAGGGAAGGTAAGGTGGAAGAAAATTGTGTTCCAGCAACTCAGTTTTGCAGGTGCCTGTACCGTATTTCCCAGAACTATACAAAAACTTCCATTTTTTTTAACCTTGTTCCCACCATCACCAGTAATAGTAGAAATAGCAGCCTTTCCCTCTTTTTCTCCTTCTTTCCCTGACCCACCCTAAAAAATGGGTCTTTATTTATCCAAACTCACTCTGATTTCAGGAAACCCAAAGGAAGCTGTTTTTCTCTGTGCGGTGATGACACAGCATGGATTCTGCATTAGAGTCCACTTTTACTCATTACAATTCTGACCCTGGCTTTCTCTGGCCTAGTCCACCTTCAAATCAGGTAAAACCATATCCAAGACTGCAAGCACCAGAGTTCCCAAGAGTTTTAAATTATGGTTCTGACCTACTGCTAAAACATACTATGCCACCTTAAAGATGAAGCCTGTAGTAATAAGGAAATAAAGAAGAGCTGCACTCATTGCATTTCTGCTATTGTTGTTGTTAGCTGCTTTCAAGTCAGTCCCCAACTCATGGCGAGCCTATGCCATGAAGGTCGGACTGTTGAGATTCACAGGGTTTTCATTGGTTGATTCTCTAAAATAGATTGCCAAGTCTTTCTACTAGTTCATCTTATTCTGGAAGCTCCCCTGGAACCTGTTCAGCAAAACACAAGCCTCCACTGACAGACAGGTGGTGATCGCACGTTAGATGCATTGGTTTGGAATTGAACCCAAGTCACACGCATAGAAGGCAAGAATCCTACCACTGAACCACTGCTGTCCTCTTCTGTCATTGGTCCCTTGTATTTATCTAGGGCTTTCATTTGTGCAGAGTTTTCATATTTATTTTATTCCAATATGATTGAGTGGATAATCACACTTGTCTTTGCGTAAGTGGCAAGAAGAAGCCTATGTCTTCCAAAAATGGGTAAAGGAACAAAAGAAATACTTCTTAGTTTTTTGTTTTTTTTTTTTTCATTTATAAGAAAACTCCAGATAAATGTTTCTTAGACTGATTCTTCCAGTAACCAAAATAACAACAAAAGTAAACTGCCATCATTTTAACATATATGATGTCATTTGGGTTTCAAAACAACCCTGTGGGGCACCATTAATTCCACCGTATCAATAAGAAAATTTTATCAATGACTTTAGGGTATTGTTCTTATAAGGTCATATAGCTAGATAGTGCAGACTCTGGGTCTGACTCCAAGCACTGCATTTTGTAGGAACCGTACAGTCTTTCAAATTATTTCCTTTGTTTATATTGACAGGCAGAAAAACTTTCTAAAAGTTGTAAAAGAAATTCAACTACTAAATATTAGAAGTAGAGGCTCAAAACTTAAGTGTAAAATATAAAAATAATGATAATATTTTACTTCTTTTGGGGAATATTAAATTTTAAAGATTATAGAAGATAAAAAGTTTTACAGTAAAAATTGTGCACTCATTTCAACCTCTTTCTGCCCTGTTCCCATCTGCTCCAACATAACCATTTTTATTACCCTTTTGGTTCATCCTTCCACAATTATACAAATACAAACATATATAAACTTCCTCTCCTACCTCTTGACACTAAAACTAACATATAATCACACTCTATTTTACCTTACTTAGCTATGTTTTGTGGAGAGTTTTATGTACCAGTACATAAGAAATTTCTCCGTTTCTTTGACAACTTCAGAGTATTTCACTGAATGGATATACCAGATCAATTATCTGCTGAAAGATATGAAAGGAAGTATGGCCTACAAGAGCTACCCTTGCCTCATTTCAGTCTTCCTTTGTTCTAGCTTTTTTAACTTTCTCTAATCTAGCAAAATACTGCCCTGTATTATCTAGTTTAACCCACCCAAGGAATGCTTTCAGATCTGATGTTCAATGTCGCGGATGGTAATGAAGTACCATTTGACTTTGTTCTGATGTCTGTGCCTATGGCCTTCACGATGGAGACACAGATTCAGGGCAGAATCTGTATAGTACCATGTCCTAATCAAATGCCATCTCTAAATGGAACACTAACAGAAACCCTTTACAGTGATTTTTTTTTTTTTTTTTAACAGCAAAGTAAACTTCTCCTGGAAAGTAGACCCAATTATTAGTTACATCTCTCCTTGTTGACTGCCAATGTGTTCATTGGCACTTATGGATTATCTCAGTTTCATAGATCTATAAGGAAGCCTGGTTGGAATATAAGAAATAAACTATCTTCCTATCAACTGAGGTAGATATTCTTCCCACCACAATTACCTAAAGTTGGAGTTCTCATTGTGGCAGATTCCCCAATGCCACTCTGCATTATATTCTCTAGCTATCTGGGTAACTAGAACAAGGAAGAGCAAGATCTTTGTCGCCCCGAAATTTCTAAATCCATTCCTCTCTCGAGGAGATTTGGGAAGCGAATACAAATCAATATGCTGTTTTTTAGAAAGTAAGCTATTGCTTCTTCCTATTGTAGCTGGGTGCTGTCGAGTAGATTCAGACTCACAACGACCCCATGTAACACAGTAAAACTACCCTACAGGGTTTCCTAGGCTGTAATTTTTACGGGAGCAGGTCGCCAGGTCTTTTCTCCCGTGTAGCCACTGGCGGGTTCAAACCACTAAACTTTCGGTTAGCAGCCGAGCTCTGAACTATTCACACCAACAAAGCTCCTTTAAAATATTGCTTAGCTTCCCCGAAATTAGTACTAAAATGTATATATTTAAAAGGTGCTTACTCAACCATCCAATTAATAAGGAATTTCAGTAGTATGAATGAAAACAGGAGCTCAGAAAGCCACACTTCCAGATCTTGAATAGATTCTATTTACATTATCCCTGCTGTATATCTCAAGGAAAATATGACAGTTTAATATTTATATTTACATGATTCATAACTGACAGAGTAAAGTCAAGCATAAAACCAAGGTTTTCCCCTTTGGGACCGATGCTATGAGTAAATTGCCAACTTTCAGTGTGATGGAAGAGTGTTGATCGACCTAGGGATAAGGTCCAATCAAAAGGAATTCTGTCTTATCTGGATTCAATTTTAGTAAACTTTTGGCAATTTCCCCACAGTAAGTCAGCCGGCCAAATAAACAGATCCACTGAAAAGAACTTGTGTAATATTTCTTGAAGTGGAGCAAATGGTCTGCGCGCCATCTAAATGTACATGACTGAGCAGTGGGTGTCTTTCAGAGCAGTGCGTGTTAATGTACAAATCTCTGAAGCATTCAGATCCAACCCTTAAGGGACCTATTATGCAAGGAACATAATCTGTTGATGAGTCCTAGCTGAAGTTAAATAAGAAACAAAATCAACAAATAATGCCAGGTAGACCTTTAGACCTTAGTAGGACTGACACATATTTTAATAAATTTCCTGGTAGAAAGTGGCAGCTGCCCAGCCAAAATGCTGAGGAGCCGCCACTCTTAAAAGGAGCTTGAGAGTGTCAGCCAGACGGCCAGACCATTTCTAACTTTAAGAAGTGCAATTTATGTGCTATGAAAGGACAAAAATCCTGACTGAAATTCATTCTAGATCTGATGACAGTTAAGATATCCCTAGCGCTGAACAGCGGTGACTTTCTTCCACTGCTCTTAGTTAAATTTTAAAAAATAAGGTGATATAAGTGAGTTATATTGTCCTTGGTGAGCAGGATTTTTTTTTTTTTTTTTTTTAAGGAAAAGAGTTACAATTGCAGATTTTAAACATGATGGCAATTTACCAGAAGTCAGAGATTAACTAGGAGGGCTAAAGAAAACTGAGAACAGGCTTTCCTCAGTGAGGAAGGCCAAGGATTAGGGACTGGAAGTGGTTGGCTAAAGCTTTGGGATAATATCATTTAAATCCTCAACAGAAAGCAAATTAAACTGAGAGAAATCTTGATTGCCAGATTTATATGGACTAAAGGATACAAAGTAAATTCAAAACTACTAAGAATTCCTATGTGTTGAGAATCAAGAAATGTCATCAGGGTAAATATTGAAATCTCTAAGAATAAGCAATTTCAGAGACTTCAGAGTGACAGATCCAAAACTAATTGAAAGAATTCCAGAGAAGATCAGGCGATCTAAGGAGTCCAGGCGCAAGTAAAGCTGCAAAGGATAGAACGTTTAAAGGGACAATGTCAAGTTTAGCTTAAGAATATGTAGTTTTCTTAGTATAATTCGTACTAAATTTTGCATTCTGATGAGAATGTTTATCACTTTGCTTTCTCCTTTTGCACCCGGAATAAAATAGATTCATCTGCTATTGTATATTCTTTCACCTTTATTTTTTAAGAGAAAACATAATTGTTTTGTTTACCTTTCATTCTTCCCACAGACTTCTGGCATTACATATCTCTACCAACCATTTCTCATAGTTTAGTCCAAGCAGATTACAAAATATAAGAAGGACTGCAAATAAAGGTCATTGTTTTAAAGGCACAGAATTATTAGTGACAGAAGACTGGATTTTTTTTAAAGGATGTCTAGTATATAGGATCTAATCATCACCATCTGACATTTGGAGGTAGGATATATTTGGTGACCAAAATACTTGACATATTTTCTTTTAAGTGTGAAATAAAAGCCTGGTGTTCAAAAGAGCCACAAGGACTAATGGAAATCTGACTGATTTTTTTAGACTGGAACAAAAGAGATCTGTGAGGCTGTCACCTTCACTAGTACTTCAAGGGACACAGAAAAAGCCAGAACACTCTTAAGACAAGCTTTAGGACAAGCTAAACATATCACCTTAGGTTATCTGAATTTCAGTCAATGTTAAAAGTCTCCTTTCAGTCAGGCTAGAATGTAGTGTCGCCATCCTACACAGAATTCAGAGAACTCTAGTGAACAGAGCTCACACATTATACACTTGGCTCTAATTAATCAGGCCACAGTAATCAGGATAGGCACATCCATTTTCTAGCACTTATGGAAAAGATGTGGAAATGGTGATTAAAAAATGCAGATGTGTAAGAGTTACTCCTGCCTCGATCCACTTGATTTCCACAAAAAGAAGATGTTAAGTTGTCCTGAAAAATGCATGGAAGGGACTTTTATGGCACTGGCAAGAGAGTAGCAATGTGACCTTATAAGTTTTCTAATTTGAGATCATCTCTAAAAAGACACAACTTAACCCAGGGTGAACTGTTGTAGAACTATGGAGCCTCTTCACAAACGAGCCTCTTCCAGGTTCTTGGTTCTTAGGTCAGAAGAAATGTGCATTTTTGTGACATTTAATTTCAAGCCAAACTGCTCACAGGTGCTGTTTATTGTCTATTATTTTCAAAAGTAGAAAAACTGAGCAATGTCAAAACATGCACGCACACACACATTTGTAATCCTTAGATGTAGTGCCGTGGCTCCTTGAGATAGATACAATAGAAAAAAAATGTTTTTAAAACCACCAATTCTTTGAACCTTGTGGAAGAAGCTAGAGGAAGAGAAAATGGCATCTGGCACCTCCCACCCTACCACCGCAGCTTCCAAATGGTAGCAATAGGAGTTGAACACAGCTCCTCCCAAGAAATCTGTTTCCTATTCAATTTAATGTCCAGGCAAGGGTTAAAAAGCAATTCCAGCTACTTGCTAAGGGAGCAACAAACCCAGTAAATCCTGTTGGGGAACCGAAGAACAGTAGCTACTACAAGGTCCTGTCATGCTCTCAAGCCATGCTCTCGGGGACGTCATTAGACACTAGCATTAGATTTTGTTTAAAGAAAATTAAAACCCAAACTATATAGAGCTTTTGTTGTTTTATAGTGAATTTACCACTGACGAGCATTTCGTTTTATACTCATTGTGCCCCTTAGGATTTTATCATCTTAATATCAGTCCCCCAAGCCCCTGGGGTATTTCTGTTGATTGCGCTGACATCTACTGGTAGAAACGTAGATCTTCCCGACAGGCTCTTCTTGTAAGAATCAAACTGAACAAAAGTTTGATTTGGACCTAAAAAAGGCTCCCCCTCTCCATTCTTTTTACTACTTAGCTAATATAATACATAGTACCACGTTAGAGGAGACTCATAAGATTTCTTTATAAAGATCCAAGAATTGGTTAATTTTGCACCACTTCTCCTTGTCATTATAATCTTTGCCACAAGAATGGCTACATTCTGAGAAACTTCTGTCCTCAGTGCAGTCATTGTCATATGAATGAGCTATCATTCAGTCTTAATGCCCAAGATATTTTATTCTGGCTTCCTGGCTTCCATGACATTTGTATTTCAGTGACAAAGGCTACAGCAAGAAAAGGAAATGATACAAATTTCAGTCAGGCTTTATCATTTTAAATTTTCATTTGTGCTTCTTTCATCCTCAGGTACTGAAAAACTAGTTTTCCTCTTAAAAAAAAAAAAAAAAGAATGAAATGAAGGAAGGATGGAAAAGAGAAGAAAAAAATAACGAGTTTATGAAACCAAGCTTCTGGTGTGCACCTCTTTTAATGGTTTTACTGTCACATTTAACACACTAGGATCAATTGCTCCTGGAGACATCAAAGCCAAGAAAGTGAGTCAGAGTCATTTCCACTCACAAATCTATAGCAGGAACGATGCTTTGTTAAAGTTATGGTGCGATGGAGGGTTTACGCGGCACAGCACCACTGAGTGAATTACGGAGCAGAGCATACCCTGTATCAAACACAACATGAAAAGCAGTGAGTGAATCCCATTTTAACTATCTCTGATCCATCCCATTTCTATTTCTTCGATATTCTTCAACACATAAGACAATATTTCAAATCTCTGGAAATTCCAGATGTTCAATTACATTGTCTTTTTAAAAACTTTTCTCTCTTCCAAAGCATTTTGGTAGTTCTAGTGAGTTGGGGATGGGCAGAGAGAAAAATAACAAAGACTTAAAACATGGGGTTCTTTCTTTCTTTTTTTTTTTTCTTTTTTCCCCTTTAGATGAAACACACTTTAAAAGAATGAATTTAAAAGAAAGTTAAATCTAAGTCACAAATTATATAATGTTGAATGTTTATCATATCCGTAAGTCAATTTAGCTGTTTTAAATAGATGTTCTAAAGTCAACTTCGATTCTACTCCTTGGTAGAATTTTTTTCTTTTAAAATGAAACATTTTAATTAAAATTCCATAAATGTTTTATATTTTGAAAATATATTTCTATATGCACTGCCTTATTATAGGGTGGCTATGGTTTGAAATGTCATTAACATTTTATTTTTGTTTCTGTAAATTTTTTTTAACTTTTCCTTTGAATTCAAAAATACACAAAATGAATTAATACATTAATATAAAAAATGAGGCAATTTTTAAAGCATAGAGTATTATTATAGGGTTACTATTTTAAGAAAACAAAAACTATCTATGGTAAGATATATGTGAGAATTAAATCACTAAAGAGAAACCAAGGCACAAAGAATTTACTGATGTTTAAACCTCACACCCGGTATCTCTCTTGTTACTAACTATTCCATGTACAGAAGAAGCCGTATATATAAAGTTATATTTCAGAATTAAAATTTATATTGTACAATATTTCAAGAGAAAAGGGGCTCTACTTTTTTTGTAGTCACATGACTAATATTATTTGCAGCTAGAAGATTTGTCTACTTTCATCAATTTAGTGGACAGTGAGAGAACACTTCATTTAATTATAAAAGTTAACGTCGGGGCGGAGCCAAGATGGCGGACTAGGCAGACGTTACCTCGGATCCCTCTTACAACAAAGACACGGAAAAACAAGTGAATTGATCACATACATAACAATCTACGAACCCTGAACAACAAACACAGATTTAGAGACGGAGAACGAACTATTACGGGGAAGCAGCGATTGTTTCCAGAGCCTGGAGCCAGCGTACCAGTCAGGTACGGCACAAGCACAGAGACCTGCTCCACCCCCCTGAACTAACCCCGGGAGGGGGACCAGCCGGTTCCACGGGCGGCGTGGGACGCAGCCGGTAGGAGAAGTCCCCGGGAGGCAGTGACTGATCTTGGAGCAGAAAGAGCAGCATCCGAACCGGGGAACCGTTTCGCAGGGATTTGGACTGCACGCAGGTACGCCATAAACACGGAGAGTTGCTCCACCCCCTGAACTAACCCCGGGAAGGGGACCAGCCGGGTCACGTGGGCGGCGTGGGACGCAGCCGGTAGGAGAAGTCCCCGGGAGGCAGCGACTGGTATTGGAGTGGGGAGAACAGCGTTCCAGCCGGGACACTCGGTCGCGGCACAAGCACGGGGAGCTGCTCCACCCATCTGAACTAACCCCGGGAGGGGGCCTACCTGGTTCAAGGGGGCGGCACGGCCACGCGGCTGGAGGGAAGAGAAGTCCCCGGGAGGCAGCGACTGATTTTGGAGTTGAGAGTGCACCGTCCCAGTAGGGGAGCCTTGACGCTGGGCGTGGGGCTGGAAGCGGAGGATCTGACCGTGACTCCAGCGGGCCAGACCCCCTGGGGGCAATCTCCACACAGTCAGCACACATAGGCGACGCGCCCGCGGGAATCTCAGATATAACAGTCATTCCAAGCAAGACAAGCAACTCTGGCTATATTCTGAGGTGCTACTCTCCTATCTCTCTGTTCCCTCCCGCACCCTCCCCAGGCGGCTTCATTAACATCTGAATAGCCTGAGCCAGAGGGAAAACTCTGATAGGGATCTGATCGCAGTTTTTTTTAGCGGATTTTCTGGAAAAACTAGTTTCCCAGTGATGGCTCGGAGACAACAATCCATATCAAACCACTTAAAGAAGCAGACCGTGACAGCTTCTCCAACCCCCCAAACAAAAGAATCAAAATCTTTTCCAAATGAAGATACAATTTTGGAATTATCAGATACAGAATATAAAAAACTAATTTACAGAATGCTTAATGATATCACAAATGAAATTAGGATATCTGCAGAAAAAGCCAAGGAACACACTGATAAAACTGTTGAAGAACTCAAAAAGATTATTCAAGAACATACTGGAAAAATTAATAAGTTGCAAGAATCTATAGAGAGACAACATGTAGAAATCCAAAAGATTAACAATAAAATAACAGAATTAGACAACACACTAGGAAGTCAGAGGAGCAGACTCGAGCAATTAGAATGCAGACTGGGACATCTGGAGGACCAGGGAATCAACACCAACATAGCTGAAAAAAAATCAGATAAAAGAATTAAAAAAAATGAAGAAACCCTAAGAATTATGTGGGACTCTATCAAGAAGGATAACCTGCGGGTGATTGGAGTCCCAGAACAGGGAGGGGGGACAGAAAACACAGAGAAAATAGTTGAAGAACTCCTGACAGAAAACTTCCCTGACATCATGAAAGACGAAAGGATATCTATCCAAGATGCTCATCGAACCCCATTTAAGATTGATACAAAAAGAAAAACACCTAGACATATTATCATCAAACTCACCAAAACCAAAGATAAACAGAAAATTTTAAAAGCAGCCAGGGAGAAAAGAAAGGTTTCCTTCAAGGGAGAATCAATAAGAATATGTTCTGACTACTCAGCAGAAACCATGCAGGCAAGAAGGGAATGGGACGACATATACAGAACACTGAAGGAGAAAAACTGCCAACCAAGGATCATATATCCAGCAAAACTCTCTCTGAAATATGAAGGCGAAATTAAGATATTTACAGACAAACACAAGTTTAGAGAATTTGCAAAAACCAAACCAAAGCTACAAGAAATACTAAAGGATATTGTTTGGTCAGAGAACCAATAATATCAGATATCAGCACAACACAAGGTCACAAAACAGAACGTCCTGATATCAACTCAAATAGGGAAATCACAAAAACAAACAAATTAAGATTAATTAAAAAAAAAATACACATAACAGGGAATCATGGAAGACAATAGGTAAAAGATCACAATAATCAAAAAGAGGGACTAAATACAGGAGGCATTGAACTGCCATATGGAGAGTGATACAAGGCGATATAGAACAATACAAGTTAGGTTTTTACTTAGAAAAATAGGGGTATATAATGAGGTAACCACAAAAAGGTATAACAACTCTATAACTCAAGACAAAAACCAAGAAAAACGTAACGACTCAACTAACATAAAGTCAAACACTATGAAAATGAGGATCTCACAATTTACTAAGAAAAACGCCTCAGCACAAAAAAGTATGTGGAAAAATGAAATTGTCAACAACACACATAAAAAGGCATCAAAATGACAGCACTAAAAACTTATTTATCTATAATTACCCTGAATGTAAATGGACTAAATGCACCAATAAAGAGACAGAGAGTCACAGACTGGATAAAGAAACACGATCCATCTATATGCTGCCTACAAGAGACACACCTTAGACTTAGAGACACAAACAAACTAAAACTCAAAGGATGGAAAAAAGTATATCAAGCAAACAATAAGCAAAAAAGAAGAGGAGTAGCAATAGTAATTTCTGACAAAATAGACTTTAGACTTAAATCCACCACAAAGGATAAAGAAGGACACTATATAATGATAAAAGGGACAATTGATCAGGAAGACATAACCATATTAAATATTTACGCACCCAATGACAGGGCTGCAAGATACATAAATCAAATTTTAACAGAACTGAAAAGCGAGATAGATACCTCCACAATTATAGTAGGAGACTTCAACACACCACTTTCGGAGAAGGACAGGACATCCAGTAAGAAGCTCAATAGAGACACGGAAGATCTAATTACAACAATCAACCAACTTGACCTCATTGACTTATACAGAACTCTCCACCCAACTGCTGCAAAATATACTTTTTTTTCCAGCGCACATGGAACATTCTCTAGAATAGACCACATATTAGGTCATAAAACAAACCTTTGCAGAGTCCAAAACATCGAAATATTACAAAGCATCTTCTCAGACCACAAGGCAATAAAACTAGAGATCAATAACAGAAAAACGAGGGAAAAGAAATCAAATACTTGGAAAATGAACAATACCCTCCTGAAAAAAGACTGGGTTATAGAAGACATCAAGGAGGGAATAAGGAAATTCATAGAAAGCAACGAGAATGAAAATACTTCCTATCAAAACCTCTGGGACACAGCAAAAGCAGTGCTCAGAGGCCAATTTATATCAATAAATGCACACATACAAAAAGAAGAAAGAGCCAAAAGCAGAGAACTGTCCCTACAACTTGAACAAATAGAAAGTGAGCAACAAAAGAATCCATCAGGCACCAGAAGAAAACAAATAATAAAAATTAGAGCTGAACTAAATGAATTAGAGAACAGAAAAACAATCGAAAGAATTAACAAAGCCAAAAGCTGGTTCTTTGAAAAAATTAACAAAATTGATAAACCATTGGCTAGACTGACTAAAGAAATACAGGAAAGGAAACAAATAACCCGAATAAGAAATGAGAAGGACCACATCACAACAGAACCAAATGAACTTAAAAGAATCATTTCAGATTATTATGAAAAATTGTACTCTAACAAATTTGAAAACCTAGAAGAAATGGATGAATTCCTGGAAAAACACTACCTACCTAAACTAACACATTCAGAAGTAGAACAACTAAATAGACCCATAACAAAAAAAGAGATTGAAATGGTAATCAAAAAACTCCCAACAAAAAAAAGTCCTGGCCCGGACGGCTTCACTGCAGAGTTCTACCAAATTTTCAGAGAAGAGTTAACACCACTACTACTAAAGGTATTCCAAAGCATAGAAAATGACGGAATACTACCCAACTCATTCTATGAAGCCACCATCTCCCTGATACCAAAACCAGGTAAAGACATTACAAAAAAAGAAAATTATAGACCTATATCCCTCATGAACATTGATGCAAAAATCCTCAACAAAATTCTAGCCAATAGAATCCAACGACACATCAAAAAAATAATTCACCCTGATCAAGTGGGATTTATACCAAGTATGCAAGGCTGGTTTAATATCAGAAAAACCATTAATGTAATCCATCACATAAATAAAACAAAAGACAAAAACCACATGATCTTATCAATTGATGCAGAAAAGGCATTTGACAAAGTCCAACACCCATTCATGATAAAAACTCTTAACAAAATAGGAATTGAAGGAAAATTCCTCAACATAATAAAGGGCATCTATGCAAAGCCAACAGCCAATATCACTCTCAATGGAGAGAACCTGAAAGCATTTCCCTTGAGAACGGGAACCAGACAAGGATGCCCTTTATCACCGCTCTTATTCAACATCGTGTTGGAAGTCTTAGCCAGGGCAATCAGGCTAGACAAAGAAATAAAAGGTATCCGGATTGGCAAGGAAGAAGTAAAGTTATCACTATTTGCAGATGACATGATTATATACACAGAAAACCCTAAGGAATCCTCCAGAAAACTACTGAAACTAATAGAAGAGTTTGGCAGAGTCTCAGGTTATAAAATAAACATACAAAAATCACTTGGATTCCTCTACATCAACAAAAAGAACACCGAAGAGGAAATAACCAAATCAATACCATTCACAGTAGCCCCCAAGAAGATAAGATACTTAGGAATAAATCTTACCAAGGATGTAAAAGACCTATACAAAGAAAACTACAAAGCTCTACTACAAGAAATTCAAAAGGACATACTTAAGTGGAAAAACATACCTTGCTCATGGATAGGAAGACTTAACATAGTAAAAACGTCTATTCTACCAAAAGCCATCTATACATTTAACGCACTTCCGATCCAAATTCCAATGTCATATTTTAAGGGGATAGAGAAACAAATCACCAATTTCATATGGAACGGAAAGAAGCCCCGGATAAGCAAAGCACTACTGAAAAACAAGAAGAAAGTGGGAGGCCTCACCTTACCCGACTTCAGAACCTATTATACAGCCACAGTAGTCAAAACAGCCTGGTATTGGTACAACAACAGACACATAGACCAATGGAACAGAATTGAGAACCCAGACATAGATCCATCCATGTATGAGCAGCTGATATTTGACAAAGGACCAGTGTCAATTAACTGGGGAAAAGATAGCCTTTTTAACAAATGGTGCTGGCATAACTGGATATCCATTTGCAAAAAAATGAAACAGGACCCATACCTCACACCATGCACAAAAACTAACTCTAAGTGGATCAAAGACCTAAACATAAAGACTAAAACGATAAAGATCATGGAAGAAAAAATTGGGACAACCCTAGGAGCCCTAATACAAGGTATAAACAGAATACAAAACATTACCAAAAATGATGAAGAGAAACCTGATAACTGGGAGCTCCTAAAAATCAAACACCTATGCTCATCTAAAGACTTCACCAAAAGAGTAAAAAGACCACCTACAGATTGGGAAAGAATTTTCAGCTATGACATCTCCGACCAGCGCCTGATCTCTAAAATCTACATGATTCTGTCCAAACTCAACCACAAAAAGACAAACAACCCAATCAAGAAGTGGGCAAAGGATATGAACACACATTTCTCTAAAGAAGATATTCAGGCAGCCAACAGATACATGAGAAAATGCTCTTGATCATTAGCCATTAGAGAAATGCAAATTAAAACTACGATGAGATTCCATCTCACACCAGCAAGGCTGGCATTAATCCAAAAAACACAAAATAATAAATGTTGGAGAGGCTGCGGAGAGATTGGAACTCTCATACACTGCTGGTGGGAATGTCAAATGGTACAACCACTTTGGAAATCTATCTGGCGTTATCTTAAACAGTTAGAAATAGAACTACCATACAACCCAGAAATCCCACTCCTAGGAATATATCCTAGAGATACAAGAGCCTTCATACAAACAGATATATGCACACCCATGTTTATTGCAGCTCTGTTTACAATAGCAAAAAGTTGGAAGCAACCAAGGTGTCCATCAACGGATGAATGGGTAAATAAATTGTGGTATATTCACACAATGGAATACTACGCATCGATAAAGAACAGTGACGAATCTCTGCAACATTTCATAACATGGAGGAACCTGGAAGGCATTATGCTGAGCGAAATGAGTCAGAGGCAAAAGGACAAATATTGTATAAGACCACTATTATAAGATCTTGAGAAATAGTAAACCTGAGAAGAACACATACTTTTGTGGTTACGAGGGGGGGAGGGAGGGAGGGTGGGAGAGGGTTTTTTTATTGATTAATCAGTAGATAAGAACTGCTTTAGGTGAAGGGAAAGACAACACTCAATACATGGAAGGTCAGCTCAATTGGACTGGACCAAAAGCAAAGAAGTTCCCGGGATAAAATGAATGCTTCAAAGGTCAGCGGAGCAAGCACGGGGGTCTGGGGAACATGGTTTGCGGGGACTTCTAAGTCAATTGGCAAAATAATTCTATTATGAAATCATTCTGCATCCCACTTTGAAATGTGGCGTCTGGGGTCTTAAATGCTAACAAGCAGCCATCTAAGATGCATCAATTGGTCTCAACCCACCTGGAGCAAAGGAAAATGAAGAACACCAAGCCCACATGACAACTAAGAGCCCAAGAGACAGAAAGGGCCACATGAACCAGAGACCTACATCATCCTGAGACCAGAAGAACTAGTTGGTGCCCGGCCACAATCGATGAGTGCCCTGACAGGGAGCACAGCAGAGGACCCCTGAGGGAGCAGGAGATCAGTGGGATGCAGACCCCAAATTCTCATAAGAAGACCAAACTTAATGGTCTGACTGAGACTGGAGGAATCCCGGCGGCCATGCTCCCCAGACGTTCAGTTGACACAGGACAGGAACCATCCCCGAAGACAACTCATCAGAAATGAAAGGGACTGGTCAGCGGGTGGGAGAGAGATGCTGATGAAGAGTGAGCTAATTATATCAGGTGGACACTTGAGATTGTGTTGGCAACTCTTGTCTGGAGGGGGGATGGGAGGATAGAGAGAGAGGGAAGCCGGCAAAATTGTCAAGAAAGGAGAGACTGAAAGGGCTGACTCAAGACGGGGAGAGTAAGTGGGAGTAGGGAGTGATATGTATGTAAACTTATATGTGACAGACTGATTGGATTTGTAAACGTTCACTTGAAGCTTAATAAAAGTTATTAAAAAAAAAAAGCCAGAAATAGAACTATCATACGACCCAGCAATTCCACTCCTTGGAATATATCCTAGAGAAGTAGGAGCCTTTACATGAACAGATATATGCTTACCCATGTTTATTGCAGTACTGTTTACAATAGCAAAGAGATGGAAGCAACCAAGGTGCCCATCAACGGATAAACAGATAAATAAAAAAAAAAAAAAAAAAAATTTAAAAAAAAAAAAAAGTTAACTTGTTTCCTTATAACTATGTTATCAGAAATTGAAGCATGATATGGAAGTTTGAAACTAGATTGAGTGCAACCATGTTAACTATGATGACAATAAATCAGGATAAAACATGTATGTCAGAATTAAAAAATAAATAAATAAAGCAGGATGTATTTTACCGTATGTTTAGTGTTTTTTTTTTTTTTTTTTTTAGTGTTAATACTCATGTGGGCTTCAATCATATTCAAAGTCACTGCTTGTAAAGTTGTATATCTCCATCTTCAAATCAGTTTGAGCTTAATTCACAGTTTTTGAGGGGATGCTGTAAAACATAATATTTAGTAGGCAATTTTGTGGGCTTTTACAGTACACACATCAAGGGACAAATTATCATGACATATCAAATAAAATGCTCCCATTTTCAATATTGTATTTTGACGACTTTTCATTTCCTTTCCTACCAAAACTGTGGTTATGAAATAATTTATCTACAATAATTATTCATACTACTCAATAACTGTCAAATGACATTTAGCTAGCCAAATGTAAGGCAAGTGTTAAAAGAATAGAATTAAGACATTTCAAACACATCAAGACAAATAAAAAAAATTAAAGTGTGTGCCCTATGTTTTCTCAAGAAACTCTTTTATTCACCTACTTCTCACTTATTGACTACCTCATTATCTGACATTTCATATTTATGACAACAGTAAAAAATCTACTATCCGACTATAGGGCACATTAACAACGTATGTCTGGCAGTAGCAAATGCTGAGGTGCAAGGCGAGGGTAACACTAGCTGTGATGACTAATGTTGGGTGTCAACGTCATTGCGCCATGATTTTCAGTGGCTTGATTGTTATGTAATGATGTAATTTGGCAGTTATATAATGATGTAGTCATCCTCCATTTTTGTGATTTGATGTGGTTATCCTCCATTTTTGCATGACACTGATTTTTGCATAGTGACCTGGTCCTTGGAATCTAACCATGTCGATAAGTGAAGAGTAGGTGTATTGTTTTGTTTTGCTTTTAATACATAATCTATGAGGTGAATTGCATTATATTTTTATGAGTGAACATCAAACACCAACATTTTGTATAACTTCGCAGATTTTACCCTGAAATAGAAAATTCCCAGTTTTTTTTTTTTAATTTTCTGAAATTCTAAAGCTTTAAAGTCAGTGTATACTGTTTAAGAGTAATATTTATTTGCCTACTTTATCCTTTTTGATAGAATAAACACTATTTTTTTATTATTTTAAAAACTCTAGGTTTTTCAGGATGTATAATTTCTTTTAAAAATTCCTCAACTTCTTTCATCCGTTGTTTTTTCCCAGTATGTGTTTGTATCTGTGTGTGTGTGTGTGTGTGTGTGTGTGTTGTGGGCTTCTTACTGTCAAAAAAGACTACTTCCTGTCCCACAAGATATCTATAGACATAAATAGATAACATGCTGGATAGATAGATAACATTTTAAGCTACCTACAGATATGTTTAAATTCTAAATAAAAATGTTCTAATAGTTTATTTCAATTTTGACAATAAAAATTAAAACAAAAAATCCATAGAAAATAAAACCTAGAAAAAAATTATCTTTTATTTCCCTCATAGAGTTTTCCTTTTTTTAAGGCAAGAAGTGGGAATTCTTACTATTTTTGCACGCCAACATTTATTTATTTACCTGTTTATTTGTTTCTTTAACTTCCTGTAACATGGAAGCAAGACAGAGCAAGACCAGTGATCACCACAGCACAGTGTAGGGGTGGGTGCTTTGGGGCACAGGGTAGCATAAAAATGTGAAAAATCTGCCCTCCCCAGCACTAGTAACTATCCAAAAAACCTAGAAGTCAGTATTTGCATCACAAGGCTACGAAATGAGTACTCATGCTTTCCAAACTGTTGCACACCATTCAGACATATAGTATTTTTGATCTCGGCAGCCTTGAATACCTGACGACAGTTCATCAGTGAATCCGTGGTAAACACACCACCACGTACTGGGTACATCACACAGAGCAAAATGCCTGACTTGTTAAGGAAGGCAAGGGTGTAAAGTGGCACTCTGATTTACAGGAGCAATTTTGCACCTTTCTCATACATAACAGTTTTTGAGGTAATAATTCTCCGGCAAGCTTAAAGCAACATCACATATTGAGATAAGTTTAATAAGTAGTGTTTAATGATGGGATCAGCATCTTCGTTTCCCCTCATTCATCCTGAGAAGTCCATAGCACCCACCAATAAAGGGTGAGAGGCTTCTGGTATGCAAGCACAAACATGTGGCTTTGGTTAAGATTTCCCTGCATCTCATAGACAAAAGCAAAAAACCATGAATCAATCCCATCAAAGAACAGACTGACTCCAGTTGCTAAACTCTGTCGCTAGCATCATTTCTGTCTTCTAAGGAAAGAGTTAAGTTTCTCGGGGTAGCCACAGAAAGGTGAACAGGATATATGGCACATACCATAATTTTAAAACAATTGGATAAATTTTACATTTGTAAGATAAAAAAGAACACTTTTAATACATCCTTTGAAGTTTATCAGATAAAAACTACACGGTAAAAAATGGATACCCTATGCTATTTTCAGTGAAATGATACCTGAAATTATTTTATTACAGCATTGTTGTTATGACTTTCTACCTGGATGGTTATAGGAGGAAATATGAGAAAAGAATTTTGAAGAATTAGGAAGGACAATGTGGAACCCATCAGCGGACTCAGGGAGGGAATTAAGAAGTTAAAATAGGGGAAGGCTGAGAAAGGATCGAATATAAAGTATGAAAAAATATACCCATACAAGAAAATACACCTAAGAAGAATTCAGAGCAAAAAAGACAGAGAAAGCAACAAAGGAATAAAAAGAGAAATAAAAATTTAATTCAAGCAAGAAAAGACGCAAGTGAAGAAAGAAAAGATCTGTGAAGCAAATATTAAAAACCGGAAGCGAGAAAGCATATTAAGCATACTGCTATGGGAAGAAAGCGACAAAGAAGGGTCCAGACTGGCATGAGCCTGGGGGATGCCTAGAGAAAAAAAGAAACAAGAAAGTAGAATAATGGGGGAAAAAACATGGAGAGAGACACACAGAAAAGACAGAGAACAGAAGACAGGGAGATGGTTGAGAATAAATAACAGGCAGAAACAAAGCAAAGGTTAAGAAGAAAAAAATCCCCAAACTGTATTTATTTAGTCTTATTCCAGAAAAGAATTCATTTGTATGTTTGTGTGGTTTTTGTGCGATAGCAGAGAAAGTTCTGGTTTCTGTAAAACTGTTTGGAAGTCTGTTCCAAGTTCAGTTTTGGAAGTACAAAAGTATAAGCCTTCTAAGGTTTTACTACATTGATTTTATATAGTTCAGTTGAAAAACCTTGTTCTTATTGAAACAACAGGCTTTGTAAAACCCTTGTAAATGGTGAAATGTCATTAAACGATTTATGAAGCATAATTTGGAGGTAAATGTAGGTGATATTTTGTTTGTGGCATTATTTGATTCTATTGTCTATAAGGAATTGGTCCTTTCACATGATAAAATAAGATTATTCAGAAGTATGAATTTTAATGAGATAGCGATGAATGAGCAAGTCTTGTACTTTGTTTTTTGTCACGCCGCTTCAAATGAATACACAAACCAAAAGTGTACTTCAGAAATAAGTTTCCTTGTTAAATCTTAAGTACAAGTCACATCATTTCTACGTGTATGCAAGATATATGTGTGTGTAGTGTATGTGTGTGTGTATATAGCATATATGTGTGTGAAAGTGTACATATACACATATTACACAATTTTAGTTTTTTTAAAAATGTAAAGCTTATTTATTGTCCATGTAATAATTTAAGCCTACTTTTTGCAATGCAAGTTAAAATTTCTTTTTATGAAACTACACACAAATGAATACTTGACATGAACAACTGGGCAATTTCTTTATGTCTAAGTGGATAAAATGCAGAAATATGAGCAGAATGAAAATAATTTAAGTGGCTTTTAGCTGTAGCAAAAGGTACTGAGAGATACCTGGTAGTCAGCATAGAATGGGGTTCTGATTCTCGTATGGAGATGTTTTCAGGTAGTGTTTTTGTTGTTAGTTGCCGGTGGGCCATCTTCATGATCATTGGTATGCTTAAGTCCATTATTGCGGCTACCGTGTATTTTGAGTGCCTTTCAATTTGGGGGCTCATCTTCCAGCGCTGTATGAGACACAGTACTCTGTTGTGATCCACAGGGTTTTTATAGGCTAATTTTTGGAAGTAGATCGCCAGTCTTTCTTTCTAGTCTGTCTTAGTCTGGAAGCCCCACTGAAACATGTCAGCATGAATGACCCTGTTGGTATCTGAAATATCAGTGTTATAGTCTCAAGCATCATAGAAACACAAAAGTCACCGCAGTATAACAAACTGACAGATGGATAGTAGTACAGGGCAGTAGGTTATTGAACTCTTTTGGTCAATAATCTTAAACTTATAATATGCAGAAAAGATATAATTTAACATAGCTGGCTAGTTATCAGTGCTGCTATAACAGAAATACCACAAGTGAATGGCTTTAACAAAGAGAAACTGATTCTCTCACAGTCTAGGAGGCTAGAAGTCCAAATTCAGGGTGCCAGCTCCAGGGCAGGTTTTTTCTCACTATTGGCTCTGGACAAAAGTCCCTGTCATCACTCTTCCCTGGTGGAGGAGATTCTCAGCGCAGGAACTCGTGGTTCAAAGGACACGATATTCTCCTGGCTCTTGTTTCTTTGCGGTGTGAGGCCCTTCTGTCTCTCTGCTCACTTCTCTCTTTTATATCTCAAAAGAGATTTGCGGCAGGCGGGGCCAAGATGGCTGACTAGGTAGACGCTACCTCAGATCCCTCTTGCAACAAAGACTCGGAAAAACAAGTGAATCAATCACATACATGACAATCTACAAACCCTGACCAACAAACACAGATTTAAAGAGTTGACCTGAGTGACAGAGACAGAGAACGAACAACCATGGGGAAGCAGTGACTGTTTTTGGAGCCTGGAGCCAGCATCCCAGTCAGGAAACCTTGGCGCCGGGCTTTGGACTGGGCACAGGGGAGCTGAGCACGGCATCCTGTGACAGTGCAAACACGGGGCGCAGCCCTACCCCCCTGAACTGACCTCAGGAGGGGGCCCAGCCAGTCCGCGTGGGCAGCGCCGTGACGTGGCTGGCGGGAGGAGAAGTCGCCAGGAGGCAGCAACTGGTTTTGGAGCTGGGAGTGTGGCGTCCCAGTCGGGGAACCTCTGCGCTGGGCTTTGGACTGGGCGCAGGGGAGCTGAGCACGACATCCTGTGATGGTACAAACATGGGGCGCAGCCCCAGCCCCCTGAACTGACCTTGGGGGAAGCCCAACCAGTGCACACAGGCAGCGCAGTGATGCAGCTGACAGGAGGAGAAGTCACCGGGAGGAAGCGACCGGTCTCGGAGCCAGGAGTGCAGCGTCCCAGCTGGGGAACCTTGACGCTGGGCTCTGGACTGGGAGCGGAGGAACTGACCGCGCCTTCTGAGACAGCGCAAGCACGGGACGCAGGCCTGACCCTCGGGGACAATCCCTACCCAGCCAGTGCGCACAGTCGACGCGCCCCTCGGGAATCTCAGATAAAACAATCATCCCAAGCAAGATAAGTAACTTTTTCTATATTCCGGGGTGCTACTCTCTCCTATTTATCTGAACCCTCCCCTCCCCTTCCCAGGTGGCTTCATTAACATTGGGATTTCCTGAGCCAGAGTGAACTGCTCTGCAGTTTTTCTTTTTTTCTTTTCCTTTTTTTTTTTTTTTGGTCTTTTCCTAACCCATTCTCCTGGCCTGAGAGAAGCAACTACAAAAAATCCAGGGACCAAAAATCCTTCCCTAATTGGACTAAAAACACAGAACCAGCTCCAGCCAAGCATATGTGATCCACACTCCTGGGCTTTCATCCCTACAGGGAATAAGGTGGCTATTATAATGCAAAGGCATTTCTAATAGGGATCTGACTGCAATTGTTTTAGTGGATTTACTGGAAAGACAAGTTTCCCAGGTCTGATATCTCTGCATATTCAACAGAGCCCTCACTGACCCACAACAGGGAACTGAGGGCTAAAGCTCCCCCCAGACCACCTAGCCTCCGGCCTTAGCAGTCTAAGGAGGGTGAAGCCTAACCAATCTGTAGAGGTACTTGCATTGGGGGCCTAAGGTACAGCTGCAGAGCCCACCCACCAAGGTGCTTTAGGAATAGAGACACACCTACCTCACTGACACTTGGGGGAAGCCTGTCAGCATCCTGCCCCCTCCCCCTGGAGTGTGAACCCCAGCTGCTACTAGAACCTGGTGCACATAGCTGTCACCACTACTTCTCTAGTTGGATAGGTGACAGTCTGTATCACACACTTAATGACCCAAAATCAGATTCTACTCAAGAATAGTGAATGGTCTCAGGCATATATATCTGGTAACAGCCCAAACCAGATGGTAATAGGTCATAAGTGAGTCAAGGGCTACAACAATCAAGACAGCACAATCTAGTAGCCCATCTACATATATTGAAAGAAAACAAAACAAGATAAGACTCAGTGAGCAAATATAGAATAAATCACTACAATATCTTAGTGATGGCTCAGAGACAGCAGTCGATATCAAACCACATAAAGAAGCAGACCATGACTGCTTCTACAACCCCACAAACTAAAGAATCAAAATCTTTCCCAAATGAAGATACAATCCTGGAATTGCCAGATACAGAATATAAAAAACTAATTTACAGAATGCTTCAAGACATCAGGGATGACCTCAGAAATGAAATAAGGCAAGCTACAGAAAAAGCCAAGGAACACACTGATAAAGCAGCTGAAGAACTAAAAAAGATTATTCAAGACCATAGTGGAAAAATTAATAAGTTGCAAGAATCCATAGAGAGACAGCATTCACAAATCCAAAAGATTAACAATAAAATTACAGAGACAATGCAATAGGAAGTCAGAGAAGCAGACTCAAGCAATTAGAATGCAGAGTGGGAAATCAGGAGGACCAGGGAATTAACACCAATATAGCTGAAAAAAAATCAGATAAAAGAATTTTTCAAAAATGAAGAAATCCTAAGAATCATGTGGGACTCTATCAAGAAGGATAACTTGCATGTGATTGGAGTCCCAGAACAGGGAGGGATAACAGAAAACACAGAAAGAATAGTTGAAGATCTGCTGGCAGAAAACTTCCCTAACATCATGAAAGACAAAAGGATAGCTATCCAAGATGCTCATCGAACCCCATTTAAGATTGATACAAAAAGAAAAACACCAAGACATATTATCATCTAACTTGCCAAAACCAAAGATAAAGAGAAAATTTTAAAAGCAGCCAGGGAGAAAAGAAAGGTCTCCTACAAGGGAGAATCAATAAGAATAAGTTCAGACTACTCAGCAGAAACCATGCAGCCAAGAAGGTAATGGGATGACATATGCAGAGCACTGAAGGAGAAAAACTGCCAGCCAAGGATCATATATCCCGCAAAACTCTCTCTGAAATATGAAGGTGAAATTAGGATATTTACAGATAAGCATAAGCTTAGAAAATTTGCAGAAACCAAACCAAAGCTACAAGAAATACTAAAGGAAATTGTTTGGTCAGAAAACCAATAATATCAGATACCAGCACAACACAAGGTCACAGAACAGAGCATCCTGATATCAACTCAAATAGGGAAATCACAAAAACAAATTAAGATTAACTAAAAAAAAAAAAAAAAATGCTCAAAACAGGGAATCATTGAAGTCAATATGTAAAAGATCACAATAATCAAAAAGAGGGACTAAATACAGGTGGCATAGAACTGCCATATGGAGAGGGATACAGGCGATATAGGACAATACAAGTTAGGTTTTTACTTGGAAAAATAGGGGTAAATATTAAGGTAACCACAAAGAGGTATAACAACTCCATAACTCAAAATAAAAACCAAGAAAAACATAACGACTCAGCAAACATTAAGTCAAATACTATGAAAATGAGGAACACACAATTTACAAAGAAAAACGTCTCAGCACAAAAAAGTAAGTGGAAAAATGAAATTGTCAAAATACACATAAAAAGGCATCAAAATGACAGCACTTATCACATACTTATCTATAATTACGGTGAATGTAAATGGACTAAACGCACCAATAAAGAGACAGAGAGTCTCAGACTGGATAAGGAAACACGATCCGTCTATATGCTGCCTACAAGAGACACACCTTAGACTTAGAGACACAAACAAACTAAAACTCAAAGGATGGAAAAAAACATATCTAGCAAACAATAAGCAAAAAAGAAGAGGAGTAGCAATATTAATTTCTGACAAAATAGACTATAAAGTTAAATCCACCACAAAGGATAAAGAAGGACACTACATAATGATAAAAGGGACAATTGACCAGGAAGATATAACCATATTAAATATTTATGCACCCAGTGACAGGGCTCCAAGATACATAAAACAAACTTTAACAGAATTGAAAAGTGAGATAGACACGTCCACAATTATAGTAGGCGACTTCAACACACCACTTTCGGAGAAGGACAGGACATCCAGTAAGAAGCTCAATACAGACACGGAAGACCTAATTACTGCAATCAACAAACTTGACCTCATTGACTTATACAGAACTCTCCACCCAACTGCTGCAAAGTATACTTTTTTTTTCTAGAGCACATGGAACATTCTCTAGAATAGACCACATATTAGGTCATAAAACAAACCTTTGCAGAATCCAAAACATCGAAATATTACAAAGCATCTTCTTGGACCACAAGGCCATAAAAGTGGAAATCAATAACAGAAAAATTAGGGAAAAGAAATCAAATAGTTGGAAACTGAACAATACCCTGCTCAAAAAAGACTGGGTTATAGAAGACATTAAGAAGGGAATAAAGAAATTCATAGAATGCAACGAGAATGAAAATACTTCCTATCAAAACCTCTGGGACACAGCAAAAGCAGTGCTCAAAGGCCAATTTATATCGATAAAGGCACACATACAAAAAGAAGAAAGAGCCAAAATCAGAGAACTGTCCCTACAACTTGAACAGATAGAAAGTGAGCAACAAAAGAATCCATAAGACAACAGAAGAAAACAAATAATAAAAATTAGAGCTGAACTAAATGAATTAGAGAACAGAAAAACAATTGAAAGAATTAACAAAGCCAAAAGCTGGTTCTTTGAAAAAATTAACAAAATTGATAAACCATTGGCCAGACTGACTAAAGAAATACAGGTAAGGAAACAAATAACCCGAATAAGAAACGAGATGGGCCACATCACAACAGACCCAACTGAAATTAAAAGAATCATATCAGATTATTACAAAAAATTGTACTCTAACAAATTTGCAAACCTAGAAGAAATGGATGAATTCCTAGAAAAACACTACCTACCTAAACTAACACAACCAGAAGTAGAACAACTAAATAGACCCATAACAAAAAAAGAGATTGAAATGGTAATCCAAAAACTCCCAACAAAAAAAAGCCCTGGCCCGGATGACTTTACTGCAGAGTTCTAGCAAACTTTCAGAGAAGAGTTAACACCACTACTACTAAAGGTATTTCAAAGCAAAGAAAATGACGGAATACTACCTAACTCATTCTATGAAGCCACCATATCCCTGATACCAAAACCAGGTAAAGACATCACAAAAAAAGAAAATTATAGACCTATATCCCTCATGAACATAGATGCAAAAATCCTCAACAAAATTCTAGCCAATAGAATGCAACAACATATCAAAAAAATAATCCACCATGACCAAGTGGGATTTATACCAGGTATGCAAGGCTGGTTTAATATTAGAAAATCATTAATGTAATCCACCATATAAATAAAACAAAAGACAAAAACCACATGATCTTATGAATTGATGCAGAAAAGGCATTTGACAAAGTCCAACACCCATTTATGATAAAAACTCTCAGCAAAATAGGAATTGAAGGAAAATTCCTCAACATAATAAAGGGCATCTATACAAAGCCAAGAGCCAACAGCATTCTAAATGGAGAGAGCCTGAAAGCATTTCCCTTGAAAACGGGGACCAGGCAAGGATGCCCTTTATCACCGCTCTTATTCAACATTGTGCAGAGGTCCTAGCCAGAGCAATTAGGCTAGACAAAGAAATAAAGGGCATCCAGATTGACAAGGAGGAAGTAAAATTATCTCTATTTGCAGATGACATGATCTTATACACAGAAAATCCTAAGGAATCCTCCAGAAAACTACTGAAACTAATAGAAGAGTTTGGCAGAGTCTCAGGTTATAAGATAAACATACAAAAATCACTTGGATTCCTCTACATCAATAAAAAGAACATCAAAGAGGAAATAACCAAATCAATACCATTCATAGTAGCCCCCAAAATACTTAGGAAGAAATCTTACCAAAGATGTAAAAGACCCATACAAAGAAAACTACAAAGTACTACTACAAGAAACTAAAAAGGACCTACTCAAGTGGAAAAACATACCTTGCTCATGGATAGGAAGTCTTAAACATAGTAAAAATGTCTATTCTACCAAAAGCCATCTATACATACGATGCACTTCCGATCCAAATTCCAATGTCATTTTTTAATGTGATGGAGAAACAAATCACCAACTTCATATGGAAGGGAAAGAAGCCTCGGATAAGTAAAGCATTACTGAAAAAGAAGAAAGTGGGAGGCCTCACTCTACCTGATTTCAGAACCTATTATACAGCCACAGTAGTCAGAACAGCCTGGTACTGGTACAACAACAGACACATAGACCAATGGAACAGAACTGAGAACCCAGATATAAATCCATCCACATATGAGCAGCTGATATTTGACAAAGGCCCAGTGTCAGTTAATTGGGGAAAAGATAGTCTTTTTAACAAATGGTGCTGGCATAACTGGATATCCATTTGCAAAAAAATGAAACAGGACCCATACCTCACACCATGCACAAAAACTAACTCCAAGTGGATCGAAGACCTAAACAGAAAGACTGAAACGATAAAGATCATGGAAGAAAAAATAGGGACAACGTTAGGAGCCCTAATACAAGGCATAAACAGAATACAAAACATTATCAAAAATGACGAAGAGAAACCAGATAACTGGGAGCTCCTAAAAATCAAACATCTATGCTCATCTAAAGACTTCACCAAAAGAGTAGAAAGACCACCTACAGACTGGGAAAGAATTTTCAGCTATGACATCTCAGACCAGCGCCTGATCTCTAAAGTCTATATGATTCTGTCAAAACTCAACCACAAAAAGACAAACAACCCAATCAAGAAGTGGGCAAAGGATATGAACACACACTTCACTAAAGAAGATACTCAGGCAGCTAACAGATACATGAGAAAATGCTCTCGATCATTAGCCATTAGAGAAATGCAAATTAAAACTACGATGAGATTCCATCTCACTCCACCAAGGCTGGCATTAATCCAAAAAACACAAAATAATAAATGTTGGAGAGGCTGTGGAGAGATTGGAACTCTTATACACTGCTGGTGGGAATGTAAAATGGTACAACCACTTTGGAAATCTATCTGGCGTTTTCTTAAAAATTTAGAAATAGAACTACCATACAACCCAGAAATCCCACTCCTCGGAATATACCCCAGAGAAATAAGAGCCTTCACGCGAACAGATATATGCACACCCATGTTTATTGCAGCTCTGTTTACAATAGCAAAAAGCTGGAAGCAACCAAGGTGTCCATCAACAGATGAATGGTTAAATAAATTGTGGTATATTCACACAATGGAACACTAGGCATCGATAAAGAACAGTGAAGAATCTGTGAAACATTTCCTAACATGGAGGAACCTGGAAGGCATTATGCTGAGCGAAATTAGTCAGAGGCAAAAGGACAAATATTGTATAAGACCACTATTACAAGATCTCGAGAAACAGTATAAACTGAGAAGAACACCTACTTTTGTGGTTACGAGGTGGGGAGGGAGGGAGGGTGGGAGAGGGTTTTTTACTGATTAGTTAGTAGAAAAGAACTACTTTAGGTGAAGGGAAGGACAATACTCAATATACGGAAGGTCAGCTCAACTGGACTGGACCAAAAGCAAAGAAGTTTCCGGGATAAACTGAATGCTTCAAAGGTCAGTGGAGCAAGGGTGGGGGTTTGGGGACTATGGCTTAAGGGGACTTCTAAGTCAATTGGCAAAATAATTCTAGTATGAAAACATTCTGCATCCCACTTTGAAAGGTGGCGTCTGGGGTCTTAAATGCTAACAAGCAGCCATCTAAGATGCATCAATTGGTCTCAACCCACCTGGATCAAAGGAGAATGAAGAACACCAAGGTCACACGATAACTATGAGCCCAAGAGACAGAAAGGGCCACATGAATCAGAGACTTACATCATCCTGAGACCAGAAGAGCTAGTTGGTGGCCGGCCACAACTGATGACTGCCCTGACAGGGAGCACAACAGAGAACCCCTGAGGAAACAGGAGATCAGTGGGATGTAGACCCCAAATTCTCATAAAAAGACCAGACTTAATGGTCTGACTGAGACGAGAGGAATCCCAGCGGTCATGGTCCCCAAACCTTCTGTTGGCCCAGGACAGGAACCATCCCCGAAGACTACTCATCAGACATGGAAGGGACTGGACAGTGGGTAGGAGAGAGAAGCTGATGAAGAGTGAGCTACTTGTATCAGGTGGACACTTGAGACTGTGTTGGCATCTCCTGTCTGGAGCGAGGATGGGAGGGTAGAGAGGGTTGGAAGCTGGCAAAATTGTCACGAAAGGAGAGACTGGAAGGGCTGGCTCATTAGGGGGAGAGCAAGTGGGAGTATGGAGTAAGGTGTATACAAACTTACATGTGACGCACTAACTTGATTTGTAAACGTTCACTTGGAGCTCAATAAAAATTAAAAAAAAAAAAAGATATTTGCTTAAGACACAACCTAATATTGTAGAATGAGTCCTGCCTCATTAATGTAACTGCTTCTAAACCCATCTCATCAACATCTTAGAGGCAGGATTTACAACACTTAGGGAAATCACATCAGATGCCAAAATGGTAGACAATCATACAAAACTGAGAATCATGGTCCAGCTAAGCTGACACATATTTTGGGGGGACACAATTTAATCAATCCATGACAATAACCAATGCCTTGCTTCAGACCTTCATCAACTTTTATCCAACTTGATTCTGTACTCCAAACTACATAAAATATTGAAAAGCCTGAATAAGGTCTCCAGGCCTAAAATCTTCTTTAGCCTCACTGTTACCACAGGTAAAATATATACTATTTATCTATTTACTTGGAGCCTTGGTGGCACAGTGGTTAAAAACCTGGGGTTGCTAACCGAAAAGTCAGCAATTCAAATCCACCAGCCTCCTTGGAAACTCTATGTGGCAGTTATACTCTGTCCTATATGGTCACTATGAGACTGAATCAACTCCACAGCAGTGGCCTTGGATTTTTATATTTATTTACTTAGAAGCCCTGGTAGTAGTGGTTAAGAGCTCAGCATTAGCCAAAAGTCGGCATTTCAAATCCACCAGCCACTCCTTGGAAGCTCTATGGGGCAGTTCTACTCTGTCCTATAGGGTCGTTATGAGCCATAATCAACTTGATGGCAATGGGTTTTTATTTTTTTTTTTTATTTGCTTACTTATTTTGTCTCCCTCTGGACCAATCTACCCTCCAACATCATTTCCTCTTGAACAACAGCCATATATCAAACTTCAGCCAGACTAAACTTTACTTCTTGATACGTTTGCCCATGCTCTATCCCTCTGCCTGGAATGTGCCAATCCTCACCCCATGTCACCCTACCATATTTCTTTAAGACCATAAACAGTCTACTCGAAGTTCAGTCCAACCCTTCTCAGACTCACAAAAGCAGGGTCAGTTGTCAAACTCTTTGAGATTTAAAATGAAATCTATTGCCTTGACTTTATCTTTTTACATATCCACCTCCTTATCTGAGTATGAGTTCTACATGGCGATGACTACGTCTTAATTTCCATTGCAACCTCCACATCTATAGAATTATGTAGAATATAGTTGGCACATAGTAGGTGCTCAAATAGCATATATTAAATGAAAGAATGAAGAACTGAAATAGAATACATGTAGAGACATTCTTTTTTTCAAAACCAATTATACAAGATTGGGAAAGAACAGTCTCTAGGGAAATTCCTATAAAAAGGGACCTAAGATAATTACAAGATCATAAGTTGAAAATGTGCCACCAGAGAACTTGTCTTTTATTAAAAAGTTACTGTACTCTAAGGTGGCTGTCACAGACATCCAATGGCAAGAACAAGATAAGTGATAACCTTGTTTTACCTTGCACAATTCATATCATTTCTGGAACATTGTGTTCAATGATTAATGCCATATTAAATAGTCAAACTAAAGTCCCATCAGACACAAGTTATCTATGTTTGGTGAGGAAATGCTTTACCATACCTTTTAAAAAATGTTTGAGGGATTTAGTGGTGCTTACTCAGAAGAAGAGAAAACTTTTAAAATATGTGAAGAATTTATATAAGGATAAAGGATTATCTTTTTTTTTCCCCCTGTATGACTCTAGTCTACAGGTAAAACCAGAAAAGCCAATCAAAGCAGGAAGACTAACTTTAACCCAGTGATAGGCCAGGAACTTTTATCTATTTGATATCGTTTAATCTTTAAACTGTCCTGAGAGTGTACTGTTACTTTCTTTTGAGGAAAATCAGGTTTGATTAGATTATCTTGAAAGGGAGTATTCATTTGGTTGTGTTAACTGTTAACTTCAAATACAAAGCCATGAGGATTCATCATGGGAAAGTGAAAGGTTGCTCTATGGCAAAAAAAAGAGGAAAATATCTGTGCTTTTATTACTAGTATTATTTAATGTAATGTAAATGGCTGTGTAGTGACTAAAATGTATTAAATAAAATAAAATAATAGATAACACAAATATAAAGTATATTACAGCAATTGAAAGGCAAAATAATTCCAAGCTGAAAAGACAAGAAGATAAAAAACCAAAAATTGAAATTGAAATGCACTCGTTTAAATCCTCAATCGTATGTTAAAAGCCAGATTCCAGTTAGTAGAGTTAGAGAGATGTAAGTAAGTTCTATGAGTGCAGAGAGTTGATCTATTTATGTGTGGCTGTATATCCAGTACCTAGAGGAGTTCTCACACATTTTATATATTTAATAAATATTTGTTGAGTGGATATTGCAAAAGAATCTGGATAACTACTTGTTAAAGAGACTGCAGGAAAATCAAGCTTTGTTTTGAGCATTGGAAAAGCTGAAAAGATTACTTAACATCCTAAAACTATTTAGATATTCAGAACTTTTACTTGAAAACCAGAATTATTAAATATAGTAAATTCATAAAACACGTAGTTGCAAAATTAGGGGTGTATATGAATGCATTTCAAACTGGCTACTTAAAAAAAAAAAAGCACATATCAAGAATAAAGTTGCAGAAAAATAGCCAGATACATTTCTAAAGGCCATGATTCTTTTTGCGACCAGACACACACTGTCCAAAAAAAAAAAAAAAAAGTAGACCTGCCCCATAGAGTTTCCAAGAACTGCTGACCTTTTGGTTAACAGCCATAGCACTGGGTTTCCAGGAGACATTGCAGGGGAGAACAAAGAGATCAACAGTCAGTTGTTGGTACCATTTGGTTCCTGAGCTAAGTTGATTTAGCAAGTACCAGTGCTTTCTATTTTGTTTTCAAAGTCTTCAAAACCTAGGACAAAAGTAAAACAAAGCCCAGGTAAGCATTTTGGAATTTATGAAGGTTCTCGAATAATTTTTTCACTCTTAAAACACCAAAAATATAAAAGAACTGGATAGTGCCTGGCTATCATTATTGAATATTTCAATCAAAGATTCTGTAGAAGAATCCTAATCAAAAGGGGAGAAATGCAGACAGAATTTCAGATTCTTGTGGAATCCAAATTTCTGGAGCGTGGAGGCTGAATCAACCCCTGAAACTATTGCCCTGAGATAATCTTTAAACTTTAAATCTTAAACCAAAAATATCCCCTCAAGTCTTCTTTAACCCAAAAATTGAGTTTAACTAGTAAAGAATGTCTGCCTTGAGTATTAGTGCTCTTTTAAGAACTATTCATATGGGATCAAATTGACAACAGCAACTCAAAAGATTCGAGAGGAACCTTAGGGAGCAGTGAGTTTACGTTCATAAGGGAGGAACAACTCAGAAAAGGAGGGCGATAATGGCTGCACAACTGGAAAAATGTAATCAACGTCACAGAATTAGACATGTAGAAACTGCTGAATAGTGTATGTTCTGCTGTGTTTATTCTCAAAATCAACAACAAAAATAAATTATAAAATTTTTTAAAAGTAAGGAAAATGATTTTAATTAAGTATATACACTACTATATATGAATATATACACAAAGTTACTTCTTGGAAACTAATACTTTCCTACTGAATTAACACCATTGCAAAGAAACAGGATGACCATAATCATAAAACCATGATCATTTTCATCTGTAAAAACATGGCAATTGAAATTTCTTAATATAAAAAATAGAAATATTATTTACAGAAACACTCAACTTGAAATAACGTCCGTAATAAAATTCTAACTTACTGAATATGTTACAATATTGACCAGTAACCCTCTCTCCCAATTTCAGGTTATAGAACTTAAAGAACAATAAAGGAGGCATGAATGTGCTCAGATGAAGCTCATGGTCCTCCTTGACAGTTTATTAGTAACACTTTAAGTCATTAGAAACAACAGCTTAACTGTAATGTTTCAACTCTGCAGAGCACAAAGGATTTTTCATGCATATGAATAATTAGAGGTTCAGATTACAGGAGTTTATGGTGGAGAAAGTTATTATCAGTCATTGGCTTCTGATTCTTTGTCCTATGAACAAACCTTTTCTGTCTTTTGCAGGACACATGCATGCAAATTAGCTTTCCAAATGCACTCAGGTATGGAAGGACTCCTGTTAGTGATGCATGCATGGTACGTGCCTGGTATAAGCCAAGACAAAGAAACATTGGACAAGGATGACATAAGGTAAAGTTCATTTTGGCACTAAATGGATTTGCCACGTTTGAGTCACAGCTTGGATAATTTCTACTGTCAGCTCAGAAAAATCTAAGCACACTAAACATTAGAATCATCATCAAGTCCTTATAAAAGAATATATATGGTCCACTGGAGAGAAATAGCTAGTTGAGCAGTATAATTGGGTAGGGAACAGCCTTGATTTCTGAAACTATAGTCACTTTCTATTACAACTTCCACTACAGTTACATTTGAACAATAACAAGAAAAGTCTTGAAGAAAAGAACATAAAACTTGATCTACTCACTTTCCTATCAAGTTTATCAAAACTATCTGTCAGTGGCTAGTAGAAAAGCAGGTTTCTGTTAATTTTTAACTATGTTTGAGCTAAAGTGAGTCTCCTGCTTGGGTGAGGGGGATTAATTTTATGTGAAATTATTTTGTCTTAAATTGTTTAAGCATAAACATTCCAGGAAAGCTTGGAAGTAAGTGGAAAGGAATTCAAAATGGCACCTTGCAGGTAAGTATTGAAATTTTATGTGTCTTTTTGAAATAGCTCCTCCAGGCTATATCTGAATTACATTAAAATTTTATAAGCCTCTAGTTTTCTTACCTCTTTGTCTGATTCAACCTTTTTATTATTGTTATTAAAAATGGGGAGAATAGTTGAAGTAAATCCCTTTACCCACTTACTAACAAAACCAAATCAAACTCATTGCCGTTGAGTCAATTCCACCTCATTGCTACCCTCTCGGACAAAGTTAGAACTGCCTTATTGGGTTTCCAAGGCTGTAAATCTTTACAGAAGCAGACTGCTACATCTTTCTCCTGTGGAGTGGTTGGTGGGTTCTAACTACCAACATTCACTTAGCAGCTGAGTACTTTAACCACTGTACCACCATGGCACCTCACTTACTAATAATGGGCATTTATTTTGAAACACCCTAATTAATAATTTGTCCTACCCAACACATGCCTGCTGCAGGAAAAAGCCAGTAATATCCAAAGTCATAAAAACTGAAGATTTTCAGATGTTCATAGAAGATAAAAATTTTAGGACTCTCATCAAAGGATTCTGAAAAAAAATGCCCAACATTAGTACAAATGAAAAAGAAGGTATCATTTCTGAGCTTAGAATTCTGTCTTCCCAGCTTAACAGTATAAGCACCAGTAAAGAAAGAATACTTTATATTTTAGTGTCTCTCAGAGTTGTATGCTCCAAAATAATTACATGTATAATTATTTATTTTAATCCCAAATCTAAAAGATTGCATAAGAATAATGCCTGATTACTGATAGTCTGGGATGTGGAAAAATTTCTTCTATTTTTATGCGTCTTTATAAATGGCATGGTGGGGGCATCTGACCTCCTCTAACTTCACAAAGGAGAAGGAGAATCAAGATCAACAGCCCAAGGCTGATTGCTATGAGTCAGAGGTCAGAGAGAGCTCCTCTCCAACCTTTTTACCAATTCTGACAGCAACTGTCCCTCGCACGGTAGTCTGTACTTCCCTGCTGGGTTCTGGGTTCAATAATTCATTTCGATGACCACAAAGAACTCACAGACCATACTCACAGTTATGGGGTTTATTAGGCAAGAAACAGGTTACAATTCAGGTTCAAAAATGCTCAGGATACAGTTCTTCGATCAGGACAGCCTCTTCTCAGCCATGCCTGCAGGCACACCTTTCTCTGGCTCCTCGGCCTCTTGGCCCCTCTGCCTGGCCTCTGCCTTGCTCGGGAGAGTGTCACAAAGCTCTTTTTGCTTTGCCAATAAGTGCCTGGACACACCCCACTCTGCCAGTAAGGCTCATGCTCGAAATCACTCAGCTTTCTCTGCCTGTGGAATGACCATCACACTGTCTCCTGCAAGTCTCCTGCCGGTCTCCTGGTTCTGCTGCTACCGTTTCTCTCCCTCTGCTTCTCACCATCTCTGGTGTTACTGTTCTCCCTCTCTGTCCTGGTTCTGCTGACTCTGCTGCTCCTCTCTGTCTTCCATGTTACAGCTACTCTCTCTCTCTGTGTCCGTGTTTCCCTTTAAGCCTAGCAAGATGGCAAAACTGATCAATCCCCTTGTTAAAGTTCCATATACCTTATTTGCATGGTCCCACCTCCAAAAGGGTGCCATGCATCTTATTTACATTATTAGCAAGCTATCCAATCCTCTTAGTGGATCACAAGCACCTCATTTGCATAATCTCACCCAACCATTTGGTGAGAGTTACAAAGACTATGGCTAAAAAAAAAAAACAAAAACCCACTGCCATCAAGTCGATTGCGGCTTATAGCGACCCTATTTGGCTAGAAGGGATATATTAAGTAATTCACTGCACCACGGATTCTCACATTATTGTTAGTTGCCATCAAGTCAGTTTCTACTTGTGGTGACCCTATGTGTACAGAGTAAAACTACTCCATTGGGTTTTCAAGTCTGTAAACTTTCAGAAGCATTACACCAAGCTTGTCTTCCAACCTTGTCTCTGAGTGGGTTTAAATGGCCAGCCTTTCCGATAGCAGTCAAGTGCTTAACATTAGACATACCAGAAAACGTGATCATAAATGAGATTATTTTATCTCTGACCAATTCCACCCAATTTCAATATTTTCCCCTATTCTTCTATTTGAAACCATTCCAAATTCCAATATTCTCTTTTGGACAAGCTTATTAACCAGTTTTTATTTGGTTTTGTAATGCGATTATATGGGTTCCTAACCCTTTTAACCCTGGTTAGGGGTTAAGAGTTTGTCTGTCAGCCAAAAGGTTGGTAGTTCAAATTCACCAGGTGCTCCTTGGAAACCCTGTGGGGCAGTTCTACTCTGTCCTATAGCATTGCTATGAGTCAGAATTGACTTGACAGCAGTGGGTTGGGTTTGTGGACACAAACAGTGAAGCACTCGACTACTAGCCAAGTTGGGTTTTCGAGCACACCCAGAGATGCCTCAGAACACAGGTCACAGCCTTGAAAACCCTACAGAGCAGTTCTACGCTGAGCAGAAGGGGTCACCATGAGTTGAATCAACTGGATTCAATGACAAACAACAACAATGATAACCAATGACAATGACAACAACGATGGCACCAAAAAACAATGATGACAAAAAGCAACAACATTGTTGTTTACACTATCCACGTTCAACTTCTCTAAATGTTGCTTTTATTCATTTACTCAACAAATGCTTGTTATTCACTGCGCTAGGTACCAAAGATACAAAAATGTTTAACACAGAGTTCCAGCCCAGAAGATCTCACAGTCTAGAGCTGTGCTTACGGTAGCCACTAGCCGTATTGTGGCAGTTTACACTTAAATTAATTAAAATTAAAGGCATTTAAAAATTCAGTTCCTCAGTCATACTAGCCATATTTCAAGTGCTTAATGGCCAAGAATTGCTAGTGGCCTCCGTATCAGACGGTGCAGATTATACAACGTTTTCATCACCACAGAAAGTTTTACTGGGTAGCATTGGTCTAGAGAAGGAAACAGTCAGGCGAGCAAATAATAAAAGTGCACTCTGAAAAACTCTGTCCTAGAGATATGTAAAAGGTGTTACAGGAGATAACACAGGTCTCAAACATTTTACTATGCCGTCTCTGACTAAAACCAGTGAGACAGTGCTGAGTATGAGAATACCTATAACCCAAGGTAGCATAACACCATATCATTTTAAATTAATGCCTGCAGTTGGAGGATGACTTTTAACTCTTCAAAGACCCTTGAGGTAGTATCAGAATTTAAAAGTTCAGAAGATGACCTTCCCTATAACATAGGCCATTTCATCAAAATGTGCAAGGTACATGTAAACAGGACGTGGAAATTTTGAAATCATAATTTTAAAGTCTGACTCATAAATGCTTGCTCAAAAGTCCTATATGACATGGGAATATACTGAATGAGTAAGAGTGATGGAATGGGAAATTAGAAGAAGTAATGTGGCGGTAGATAGAGCATGGGCGTTGGAACTAAAAAGACCTGGATTTCAATGTAAGTTTTACCATTGACTAGACATAGCTTTTATTTCTCCCATATAATGAGCCTAGACAATTTATCCTTCTCCTCTTAAATATATCATATCAGATCTGGGCTGTCATAAACTCAAATACCTACACTAGTCAAGAAGATGACAAATGAATGAAGTGGCATTAGACAAACCAAGTGCAGATATGATCATAAAAAGTAGCAACTGACACTGTACTGCAACACTGTGAGCACTGGGCATAGTTGGGAATTGTGGCAATCTGGAGAGAGCGTGTTCTTTGTAAGAACAGTCATCATTCACTCTGATTATTGCTTTGTGTGCAAGTGGGTGGTATTTTGTGAGGGCTCCTCGGTTTTTTTGTTTGTTTGTTTGTTGTTTGAGAAATCAGAAATCTGGTTTTCCATGTAATGTCTTCTAATCTATATATTGGCAACTGTTTCATTATTCTAGATTAAAAAAAGATAGCATGGCTAAAACAATGCTGTGAAGACAAATGAAAATATGTTTCCAGGGCTAGTTTGAAAGCTCAGTGTTCCGATTTGTAGCCTCATGTCCACAGCATCAGCATATTCTTTACCAGGGCAGCTTCTTCAGGGTTGGAGCAAATTTTTGCTAAAAACAAAACACTAACAAAAAGCTTATTGAAATATGAAGATCCTCTTAGGTAGCCTACCAAATTTCCAATTCTAGAAAAATTTTAATTTCTCTTTAAGTAGAGCTGGTAACTTTAGGAGAAATGTCATACGGCAAATCTGCCTGAACTTTCTTTGAAAAAGAAAAAAGCAAGGAGAAAACCACTAATGGAATGTTATCTGAGGGAGTATCCGATAGGGCAGTGCTTTTCCAGGCAAGATGGAGGGCAGGCCTAGGGGGGCTTTCTGATCTGTGCTGGTTTGGTTTCCAGTCCGTCGCTGGGAACGTGCTATGCATGGATGCTTACACAGCTCCTTTGGCTGTATAAATGATATATTATAAGCAAACACCTCTGATCAACACAGATTTAATTCATTCATCTTTTAAGAATATTTAATTTTTAAATTTAAGGATGTTTAATAAGTATAGCAATTGTATTAACTTGCCATTTAAAAAAAAAAAACTTCAAGAAATGTTGAGGACCTCAGTTAAAAACTTGGATTAAAAAATGTGAAGCCAAATTATGTTTTAAAATTCAAAATTTCACAGAAGTCCTTCATGCTGTTCTCCATATGGCTTATCACAGGGAAGATGGTAGAATTTGAAATTATAAATATTGAAGATATACTTTTAAATGCTATTTAACAATTTAACCAAAGTTTATCTCCCTGTGGTCTTAGTGTCTGACCAATGCAACATTCAAGCTTAAAAAGTGCATTTCTGTTTTCTGTTGCCATTGCTTGCCTCCTATTGTTAATATTTATCATTTTTATAGTTCTGATTTCCTTAATAAAAAGGACCATATTTTGTTGATGTACCCACTATTTCTCCTCTCAGGAAACACAAAAAAAGGAGAGGTTAAAACGATTTAATTTTCTCAGAAGCCCAGGAAAGTACCTTTATATGTTTTTACCATGGAGGTAGTACAAGGTAAGACAACTGAAACATTTTCAGTAATAACTTTGTATGCGTCAGGTGCACAGGACTTCCTATACAGACCCTCACCCCCTAGAATTATCATGAGAAACCTCAGTCACATCTTACAGATGTGTTTGAGTAGAGACGGGACTGAAATATGGCGACCTAATGATGAGTATGTGATAGGGTCACAGGTTAAATTTGCTCACTAGCCTAACAAGGAAAGTGAGAGAAGAATCGCGTGTGTGCGAAGAAAGAGAAAGAAAGAGAGTTCCCTGAGCTAATTTTCTAGCTATCAGTCAGCTTATTGTTTCTACTGAAAGAGAGAGTGAGAGTTATTATAATAAATATAAAGTACCTTTAGCCAAGGGAAATTACACTTGGAAGGTCAAGGGGGAGAATCAGGAAGAAGGATGGTGAAGGGAGAAGCATGAGCAGGATGGTACAGGAAGAGAAATTTGAAGAAAGAAAGCATATCGCCTATGTCAATAACTACAGTAAAATTTGTTACATGGTGCATTAAAATATGCATTTTAAAGGATAATTTGGATTTTAATTTTGATTCCACATTCCAACTATGTGTGTGTGTATTTGTGAGTGTTTTAAAGTGTGTGCATGTGTGTGTGTACCTAAATTTAATGTCAATAGATTAACAGACATTTCATATGTAGGGAAAGAGACAGAGCGAGCCCCCAGCGGCTCAGCAGTTAAGCCCTAGGCTGCCAAGGGAAGGACTGGTGGTTTGAACCCACCAGCTGCTCTGTGTAAGAAAGACGTGCAGTCTGCTACTGTAAAGATTTACAGCTTTGGAAACCCTAGGGGGCAGTTCTACTGTGTCCTACAGGGTCGTTATAGGGTCACCATGAGTCAGAATCAACTTGATGGCAACAGGTTTTTTCTATATATGTTTACATTTCAGTTAGTTATGTAGTAAATCGATATGGAGGAGCAGAGTCACTGTTGCTGGACTAGTTCACTATGTATCTTTACCTGCCACAATTCCATGACTGTGTCTATAGGGCAAGTACATACAAGTGAATTATATTTGCCCAAGTCATTGTTTTTATATTATACTCCATATTGATTGCCTACAAAGCATGCAACATCTTTGAACAGGAGCAGGAGGGCTCTTATGTTGGTGTACTTATCTTGTTCACCAAATGTTTAAGACTAAGTCTCTTAGCAGCAAAAACACCTTGGCCATTAAGTCAGCAAATTAAAAATCAAGTAAAATAGCTCCTTAGTCGGTGGAAGCCTAGTGATGTTGATTGGAAAGACAAATATGTGTAGGTTCAGAAAGAGTGACTGTTCCCTCAGAAAAGTAAAATGTGAAAATAAAGAAAAGAATCTGAAAAAACAATGTCCTATTAATGCCTAGCTCGGCTTACCCAATTACCGCCTTCTTCCTTTGCCATCCTTTTTAATTCCTAGAGCTCTAAAACTACTCCAAAGGTAGGGAAACAGTACAGATTTAGCCAAACTTCCATATTTAAAAAGAAATCTTTCCTCTTATGAATTTTGCATTATGCATTTGCAAAAGCGATCAAATAAATCAATTACAGTAGTCTAATGCCTGCATGGTGCAAATGGTTAAGTGCTATACTGCTTGCTAATTTAAAGGTTGGCAGTTTGAACCCACCCCCAGAAGTGCCTTGGACGTAAAGTCTGGAGATCGGCTTCCAATTGGCGGCGCCATGAGTAAGAAACAACTGGACAGCAACTAACAATAACAACAACAATGCACCAGGTGAAACCATTAGCCAACATTGAAATGGAGCGACAGCAACCACAGCAGCAATTAAAGCAGTGTGAATAGTGTTCTTCTTTATATCCTCTTTGATGACTGTTTATTGATCACCTGCACCGATGATTCACTCCTGTGCATAGAGTATGATTCTTTTCCCACTTTATATTGGAAAAATAAGAAAAAATAATATGATTTCAAGTCCATGCTACATGATAAAAAATTTTTAGGAATTCATAGTGACTCTCAGAGATTTATATTTCATATTTGTCAACACATCTAAACATAAGTTTTAACGTAATGAGTGTTCTCCTTACACACCATCTTGTGGAGATTGATACAAAATCCATGCCCATGTTCTTAGATGTTGTCCTACTCTAAGCAAATGCCCAAATATAATATTTCTATCATCTTTTATACAGTTGGTATTTATATCTACTATGTATTCAGTGGAACCCTGGTGGCACAGTGGTTAAAGGGCTCAGCTGCCAACCAAAAGATTGGCTGTTCAAATCCACCAGCTGCCACTAGAAACCCTATGGGGGCAGTTCTATTCTGTCCTATAGGGTCGCTATGAGTTGGAATCAACTCCAAAGCAGCAGGTTTGGTTTTGCGTTTATGTATTCAGTAGAAGTTTAAATTAAATCAGTATTTCAGATTCCAGAAAAATTATCAGACCTTTTATTTTAAACCATCAATTGACTCAATAGCAACGGGTTTGGTTTTGGGGTTTTTTTATTTTAAGCAAAAAGAAAACTCAAGGATTTTTGTACACAAGTATCAGTTCTGAATACTGTAAATATATTTCTGCAAATACATTCTTTAACGAAAATTTTAGTTAATTGAGAAACCATCAATCTAACTAGTAATACAGAACCCTCAATCCTTGAGATAGAGAAGAAAACCACATTTATTTAATATTGATACGTTTGGATTCACTGGTGAATATACTTGACGATATAAAGGTATGGATCGTTTTGTGAGAAATCCAAATTAATTTAAATCACACAAGAATTTAGTGAGCATGAATTACATTCCAGGCACTGCGCTAGGTACTATGATGCAATGCTAATCCCATTCTGCCTTACAAAAGGATAGTTCTACATAATCAGGTACAATTCTAAAATTAACTTGTAAAAATCCAGGAAGCATTTTATGCCTTCAAAAAATTAAAGAATCAGCTGACCTGACTTTGTCCATGTTTATCTTTAATGAATCCACTCTTTACAGCAATAATTATTTCTAAAAGTACACCTTAGATTTTCCTGTGTAAGAATCTCCAGTATTACGTGATTACCAACTAGATAAATTTAAACTTTTCATCCTAATCTTCCGTCAAAGGCCTCACAGACAAAATGAAACTCCTTTTTCTCACACCTCAGCTCAGAATCACCACTTTCTTAAAAGCTGTGCCTCGGTGTGATGTCTCATCTCTTGATTCTCTTCTCCAGGCCAGAATCCTTTATTTCTATCATCTTTGAATACTTTTTATCTGAGTTTAATGCTTTGCACATTCAGTACCTGGCCAGTACCTAGAAGATTAGCTTCTTGGTAATTGCTGAATGAATAGCTTAAGGAATGACTTGTATCCTGAATCGACTGTTCTTAAACTGTTGTCCAACAATGATTGTCTCTTCTCTGAATGCCAAGAGGACTTGAATGTATACTACACGATGCTATTGTTGTTGTTGTTACCTGCTGTTGAGTCGGTTCTGACTCACAGCGACCCTACAGGACAGAGTAGAACTGCCCCATAAGGTTTCCAGGGAGCAGCTGGTAGATCTGAACTGCCGACCTTTTGATCAGCAGCCGAGCTCTTAACCACCACACCATCTAATTTCTTATTACTTTCAGATTCTGTCTGTACATCTTGCCTCCTTTCTCCAACTTCATCATAAATTTTTCAAGGTTGGAAAATATGTTTTCTATTTTTTGTAATCCCATTAGGGCTGTGTGAATAGTAAGTGCTCAATAAATATGTGTTTCTTGGTTGATTGAGCTTGGAATCATTGAAAAGTTTAAATGAAAAATATTAATTTTCTGGACGGGTTTAGAGCAGACACTTAACAGATTTGAGTTCAAATCTTAAATCTCTATTTTTTTCATTAACTTGGAAAATTTCTTAACTATTGCAGTTTCACTTTTTTAAAACTGGGGATAGTACTTTATTCCATTGATCATATGAATCGTATCATACAATGAATGTAAAGAACATGACGACTGATACATAGTAAGGCTCAGTAAACATTAGCTATCTAATAAATGAGTCCCTGGGTGATGTAAATGGTTAACATGCTCGGCTGTTAACTGAAAGGTTGTAGTTCGAATCCACCAACAGGTGCCTCAGAAGACCGATGATCTACTTCTGAAGGGTTGTAATCAACTCAATGGCAACTGTTTGTTTTTAATTTAGTAAATACATATATTTTTCCATTCGATATCTATTGTGTGCCACCATATTTCAGGCAGTCTGCTTGCCATATTTTAAATGCTTTAAATGCTGAACAACATCACCTTTGAGGAGAGGCTAAAGGAATTGGCATATTGAAAAGGACAAAAAAAAAAAAACTGAAAGGAAATACAAACAATTTTTAGGCACACAGATAATATAAACTTCTATTTCTTCGGAACCCACCTGAAAAGGAAGCAGACTACAAAGTAAACCATAGCTTAACTATGAGGGGAAATGGTGACAGTGAGGTAAAGCTGTAAAGTTTCATTTCCTGGAATTTATTAAAAACTGAGTACAATCTATCTACAACAGATATTTTTTGTTGTTGTCTTCAGTTGCCTTCAAATCGGTTCTGACTCATGGCAATCTTATGTGTAATAGAACAAAATGTTGCCTGGTCCTGTCCATCAAGCCTTATCTGCAGATGGTAGTACAGAAAAAGTAGCATCTTGGGGAAAACTTCCAACACCCAAATCCTATAAGACCTTTATTCCTACAAATGAGACACCTGATTTTTCATAAACATAAATCCGTCTCTAAAGTTTGTGTCATATACGAGTTAATATTCATACAGTATATATTTGCATAATTCATGAGATTTGTTTTTCCCCCTGCCCTTGGACCAAAACTTGATCAGCTCTTGTTGTCACACAGCAAGAAATCAATTAGATGGAGTGAAAGTTGTTAGTAAAATATTCAAAAGCTTCAAGTAGGGCAGTTACCAAATATGAGACTTATATCTAGCCAACTGAATTAACCAGTTCCAGACTCAGGTCTTTTTGATGACCTATTTTTTGTGGTGGTGGTAGCCGATAGCTCTGTTCTTCATTATGATTGTCTCAGCTTACTGCCCTAAAGAGATGAGGGATACAAGAGGTGCTAATCCATGAAGCAAAAATTCCCAGTGATTTACACCAGAACTAAAGGAATAGTTTTTTTTTTTTTTTCCTCCTACCAGATCCTCTGTAAGTAATTTCCTTGATAAAATACAGCCCACAAGTAGACAGAGAAATATGCTCACAGATACAAAGGCGATTCTACGAATTTTCCCTTAATATGGTTTGCATAATGTCAAGTACAGTAAAGAATCTCTGCTTCCCTTCACTTTTTGCATACAAGGAGAACAATATTCCGTATGATGCCAGTAGAAAAAAATGAATAAATGATATAGTCATAATTACCTACTCAAACATAAACATTAGCAAAAGCCTATAGTTCGCTTTTATAGAATTCTACATTTAAACAATGCCCGGGTGCAGAGAAAAAGTTATGAGATATCATTTTCCTGCTTCCTAAAAGGGAGAACATGTACCAAAATATTTAAAACCAAAACCGTCGAGTCGATAGCGACCCAACAGGACAGAGTAGAATTGCCCCCAAACAGTTTGCAAGGAGATCCTGGTGGACTCGAACGTAGCTCTTAACCACTACGCCACCAGGGTTCCCAAAATATTTAAGGAAGCCTTTTTTTTTTTTTTTTATCCTAGTTTGAGGAATGTTGACCAGCAACCCTTCCCAGCCACCCTAGCCTTCATTTACACCCTTTAATCACTACCAAAAAATTAAAAATTGAGTATCTTTTGGCTACCTTCAAAGAAACTCCACTTATAAACCAGGACAGTGGCCCTGGCTTTCAGGAAAAAGAAAACATGTTGAAATGCCAGCCTTCCTGTCTTGATCTTCTCTCTTTCTGTTGTAAGTGAAAACAGCACAACAGTATAAGGCTCCTCACAGCAAGCTGCTCTTCTTATGCAGTAGAGCACAACACACGTTTTGTTTTCTGTACAACAGCGCACCCTAGTGGAGGAAAAAAAGAGTCCTGCCGTTCAAGGCCAGCAGAGGCTGGGCTCCGTGAGAGCTCTTCAGGCTTTGTCACTTGGAAAACCATTCCATACTCGGTTGGTGCGTTTTATTTCTGACAGTGGAAAAAATGAGATAAAGCAAATAAACTCCACATTTTATCTTAAATGGGAATACAGGTGATTCCATAAACTATTTAGAAATTTTTTTTTTTTTTTATAAGTTAGAACTGAATACTCAAGTGAGTATATTGGAGTACGCTTTCTGAGATCTTAATTTAAAAAAAAGACTAAATAAACTAGTCACAATAAAAAATAAGTACAATTCATGTATCATTTCTTTAGACTACCTTTATGTTAAACACGGCCTTCTGTGGCCTGGTAACTGTGTTCGCAGGGGCGTGCATGCGCAGGCACTCACGCATGTGAGAGAGAGAGAAAATCTATGTCCCCAAAGCACACTACGTGACTATATATATATGAAGAGAGGTTACATACATATTTAGATATATATATTACACATACACATGCACACAAACACAATAATAAGATTTGCTCGCTAAGTGGCAATTTAGAACAGAAAGCTTATTTTAGTGCCTACATATATCATAGGCAACGTTCCTGAGTAAAAAGTCAGGGTTTTCATGCCACTTATTTAAAAAAAAAAAAAAACAGTATTCCATGTCAGGGTAATTCCTAAAAGCTAAATACTACCCAGTGCCATAGAGTCGATTCTGACTCACAGCAACCCTATAGGACACAGTAGAACTGCCACATAAGGTTTCCAAGGCTGTAAATCTTTATGGTAGCAGCCTGTCACATCTTTCTCCCAGAGAGCCGCTGGTTAGTTCAAAGCACCGGCCTTTCAGTTCGCAACGGAGCGCTTAACCACTGCGCCACCAAGGCTCCTTAAATACTTAGTAGTTTTTCTTTTTCGTTGATTTGCTTGCTTTTATTGCTTCTGTTAAAGCCATTAAACCAGGTCGCTTTAACAGTAAGTTTTCTTTCAGCCACTAAGTTTTAAGTGGGTTTTAAAATACATATTTAAAATTAAAACATGTAAATGTGGGAGTCTGAACTATATAGAGAAAGCGAAAATGACCTTCTAGGAAGCCATGCATTAAAATTTAACACTATGCCTTTGGACGAACGTGGTGGAGGAGACGTCATTCACTCTTCTTGTTTATAGGATATGCTATGGTAAGAATTAAATGTAATTTAGTGAGACAATAAAATCTTCTCAACTGCTGTGCTGTTGTGTTTGGGATGGATTTGGGGATGATTAAATGAGTAAATCACACAGATTTGAAACATTTTTTCATCCTTTCTTTCTCCCCCCTTTTTTTTACACCTCCTTAGATGGGTTTGTTTTTTTTTTTTTTTAGCTGGCATCTTGATCGTGCATGCACTGTGAACGCAAAAGGCCTATAGGTCAGACCTGAAATTATAGCTAAACCTCAACTCCTGAGGTACACAGGCTGTTTACATCGATGAAAATTTATGATCTCTATACCCTAAATCCCTGGCCTCTCTTTTACATTGACTTCTTTACTATTTGCTGCTTTATTTTATGGTGATCCCTTGCCCTCTATAAATATATCATGGTTACTTAACCCCAGATCCCACCCCCAGCCTTCAGGACTTCAGAGAGGATCTATTTGTTACTTACTCTGCTACTGGGTGTTTCATAATCCTACACATTAGCAGCTATTATTTTATAGCAGTTAACATTTTCCAAATTTTCATCATCTCTTGACTGTGAGCCCTCTAACTGCTTAATAACATCAGCCTTAGAAATGTTGTTTGGAGATTATGCTGAAGTAGAATTTGTTTTTCTTAAGCTCATACAATGATTGAAGTATTTTCTATTAAATATTTATCTGTAGAAAATGAGTAAATTTAACTGCAAAAAAAAAAATTCTTTCATTTAGGTAAGCTTAATTGCTTTGTATTACTTTAAATATAAAAAACATATAAAAAACTGACCTAATCCTAACAACACTTCAGTGGGGTAATTAAAGCTTTCCATGGGTTTGATTCTAATAACTATCTTGTTTTGATGGAACCGCTTATTTAGGCCCCAAAAAAAAGCCAGAAAATAATAAGGAATTATAGATTTGCAAAAGCTATTGTCTGATGTTAAAATTGTTAAGAAAATATGAGTCAGTATTATGCAAATTCTGACCTAATCCCAGCAGCATTCTGGTAGGTAATTGTATTTTTTCTTTAAAGGAGGACAGACCCTACAATAATTATGTCTTGTTAGTGTCCACATTGCTACATTTTTGATTTATGTATTTTTCTGGGAGTTGACAGATAAGCAAGAAAAATTGACATATTATAAACTAATAAAAATAAATAAATCAAAATCTGCCTAGGAGCAGTCTACACTGGGAAGTTAAATCAATGCATTAATCACACAAATTTTTTAGCAGAACATAGTTTGTACTAAATTTTTTTATGTGACATATATCAAACAGAACTAAATATTAACATTTCTATATGTGTGTGTGATTTCTAAAGTAAGTCATCGTATACAGTATATCCAAGCCATTTTTGTTGTGTTTCCTTCTCTCATGTTCTTAGTTAACACATTTTTAATATCTCACTATAATTGGCAATAAGCAACAGTTCTGTGAGATTTAGCATTTCTAGATTTTTTCCAAAGAATAGCCCTTCATAGAGAATTTGCTTAGTGCACTCTTTTCAGTGTTTTTGTTAAAATTTTTAATTTTTAAAGTGCTGCTTTTTGAAGGCTTTATATTATTTTCTATTAAATACCAGAAAAAATGAAATTCTCAGGCTATGACAGCAGCTTGCACTAAGAGTTGTGCTCTACTGCACCACAGGCTGGACAAACTGAGGAAGTTATGAGCTCAGGGTTTGGTAGAATCTAGCAATTGCCACTGGATTTTGGAGTTTTTTTAGCATGAATGCCAGAAATTAATGAATTGTGAATACTGTGCTTTTCTTCAAGTTCGCATACTTTATAGTCTCACTTTTTGTTGGTATATCCATGTTTGTTGTTGTTGTTACTTGCTATTGAGTCAGTTTCAACTCATACATACCTTGAAATATAACCTGAGTTTTGCAAACACATACGTCAGGAGCAATCAATCTAATAGCAGGGGTGGACTGATTATTTCTGTTTCTCTGCTATTCTACTAGGTAAACTAAGCTTTTTTGTTTTGATGTTAAAATTTCGATATTTTTCATCCTACTTGCTAAAGTTGAGTGTCTGTGAAAAGAGGAAGAGGCTCAACGAGATGGATTGGCACAGTGGCTGCAACAACAGGCTCAAACATAGCAACGATTGTGAGGCTGGGGCAGGACCAGGCAGTGTTTTGTTCCATTGCACATAGGGTCACTGTGAGTGAATCGGAACCGACTCAATGGTACCTAACACCAACAATGAAGAATCAGTTGGATTGAATAACTAAGCTGTATAAACCAGTTTTTTGAAATTTAGTCAAGGAGCGATCATTTTTCCCATCGTTTGTAAAACCATGACCAACAAAATCCCAGAAATTATTCTTCCCTTCAGCAAGAAGCAGAAAAGTCCCGTGTGTCCCCAGTAATTTATAAACCTGGAAATGAATCTTCTCATACGTACATAAATCATAAAATTTAACAAACCCCAATCTGTGGTTTACAGGTTTTGTAAAGAATTAAGTCTGGTCGATGATGGCATGTGGATGGCCGCCTTTCTTCTTAACAAACAAGTGGAGAAAGTAATAAGTCTCATTTTATCCAATCAATTTTTTACAGTCATGTTTGAAGCAACAACTCAGGATCCAGCAGCCCATCTTAGCCCATCATGCTCTTCTATCAATATCTCTAATTAGGCAGTGTGCATTCACATGATCGGAAGGAAGTCCTCAAAAAATTATTTTGTTTACATTTTGCTCTCAATCGACTCGACAGCACTGGACTGGGACTGGGATAAGTACATATAAAATTTCTTATGAAGAATGTAAATAAAAGACATCCCACAAAATCAGTCAAGCATGGTAGATAATCAAAACTCTAATTAGGACAAAAATCCTATTTTAATGAGCACCAGGTTTGTAAGGATCAGATCCAAATAATTTAACTGGAACCTCAGGAGAAACCTACCACTCATCTACTACCTCAAGAATATAGCACCAAATGGTAGATTTAGGTAGATAGATAGATGATAGACAGATAAATAGATGATAGATAGGTAGATAGACAGACAGATAGGTAGGTAGGTAGATGATAGATAAATAGATGATTGATAGATAGGTAGATAGACAAACAGATAGGTAGATAGATAGATGAATACGTATACCAGAATGCTCCTTAGAATCGAGGATGGCTTTGGACATGTTATCAGAGGCGATCAGTCCCTGGAGAAGGACATCATGCTTGGGTAAAGGGTCAGTGAAAAAGAGGAAAACACTTGATGAGATGGATTGACACAGTGGCTGCAACAATGGGCTCAAGCATAACAACATTTGTGAGGATGGCACAGGGCCAGGCAGTGTTTCGTCCTATTGTACATAGGGTTTGCTATGAGTCAGAACCAACTTGATGGCACCTAACAACAACAACATTATATATTTAAATATAAAGCATTATATACTTAAATATTTAAATTATATATATTTAAATATAGGTCCAACTCCTTACCTGTGCTGAATATCTTCTATTTGCCCCTCCAGGTTCACCTTCTACTATCTGCAAATTGCTCTTTGTTTCTCAAATTCATTCCATCTGAATTCATTTACATGTTATATATATTCCTCAAATGAAAACTCTATTTAAAATTTAGAACTTTCATCTTCTATGGGAATTTATTTTCCTGAATAACTTGATTGTCCGTCATCCACATTCTGTAGTAAACTCTTAAAAAACAGAAAATCTCTTCTTTTCCTCTGAACATATTCTTGTGTTCAGTTCAAGTTTAGTACAGCATAGGCCTTTTAAGAAATATTCAAATGTACTGTCTACCTGGAATTTGATAGGAGAATCCACTGTGTCACAAATATTTTCTGGAGTTGGACAACCATCATTGACATTGAATCCTCTTAATAAACCTGCCCAAGTATTTCCCCTTGCTGAATATTGGCCCATTTTCTCATGTTACATGTTTACTGTGGAGGGGAAATGATTTATTATCATATTTCATAATTAGCCTATGAATCTCTTCGTTTAAGGATAAGACAAGGCCCATACAAATAAGAAATTCCAAGCAACCACCAAAATATAGGAAACAACTAAATCAAGCAGAACCTTAGCGAACAAAGAAGTTTTGCATTGCGTTTTGGAAAATCACAAATCTCAGAACAAAAAAATATAATAGTAAACGAGCTTGTGTCTTTAAAGAGCCCTGGGAAGGGTTACATAGTCAAAAGAGTGATTTCAATTATATGCTATTTATGCTTTGAAGTGGAACAAATCAAAAGTCAATAAAGGCTATGGAAACAGGAATGATGTTTTCAGCATCGTCTGTCTACCTTTGAAAGTTATCTGGTGGAGCAATTTCAAAAAAAAAAGTTGGTCTTTTAGAAAAATTCAAGGAAGAGTGCATTTTAGTTTAAGAGGTCCTGGAAGTCCTAATGCCCAATTTCTAAATAAAATATATGACAAGGATTATAATACAATGGGATTCAAGTTCAATTTCCACCATTTACTATTTGAAGTCATACTTTCTGAATTTCAGTTTCTCATCTGCACAATGGGGTTTATGATAGTGTCTTCACAGTACTGTTGTGAGAGTTAAATAACATAAAATAACTGAAAATATCTAGATTAGCACTGCTTAGCGGGGTAACAACTAGCCTCATGAAGCTATTGAGCATTTGAAATGTGGCAAGTACTGAGATGTACAAGTATAAAATACATGTGAGATTTCAAAGACTTAATATCAGAAAAGAATGTAAAGTATCTAATAATATTTTATGTCAAATATATGTTGAAATGATAATATATTGGAAATATATCATTAAAATTAATTCCAGGTGTTTATTTTTTCACTTTTTTAAACATGACTATTCAAGAACTTAAAAATACATACAGGAATTACATTATATTTCTATTGCATAGCATTGATTTAAATCAATATCTGGTGCATATTAGGTGCTTTAAAAAATAGTTGAATATCAATAATTTTGGCAGTTGTGTCAGATTTTTCTGTCTTTAATTTCAGGTCCTTATTCTGAGTCCTGGGAGCTCCTCTGAAGTTCAGTGAAGATGTGCCATTCAGTGATTTTATTCTGTTGGAAAAGTTTAGAAACAAAGGAGCTTTGATTGGCAGAATCATCAGCATGTCAACAGAACTCCCTTTTCACAATGTTCAGGAAATAAAGTGAAAGAAGAAAAAAAGATCAAGACATAAAGATTCCACTAAAATTTAAAATCCATCACCTATCTGAAGTTTATGTATCACATTTATTTTACAGATTCATTAGAATAACCTATGTTATAAAACCCTGGTAGGCACTGAAATAATTTGAAGCATATCAACACTTTTCGGTGTATCCTTGCATGTTTTCTAGAAAACATCTTTTGAGCATTAAAAGAAGCAAGTAATATTGGGTAAGAACATAAGTAAAAATTACTCTAAATTCAAGTAGAATTACTGATACAATGCAATCCAAATATGAAAGCGTTTCAACTGCCTATTTAGACAAACCACATTGTTCTTTTATTATTTCCCATAGGACTGCTGGAGCGTCTAATCTATATGCCTCTCACAACCCTTACTGTTTTCAGCCTGTAGTTACAGTAAGCTAAACTCATGTTATACCTTCCCTCTTGACTCTAACCCCTTTCAGGTAAGGATTGGTATGCATTTCATAGTGTACCCACCACTGAACTTAATACTAAAAAAAAAAATTACTAGGTCGAAGGAATTAGAGACATTCATAAAAAAGCATTATATAAGTACATGAATTATTTAATGTTAGTCTAAAATAAACTTTCCATCATTAAATCATCTAATTTATTAATAATCCTGAGTCTGATGACTGGGCCTGTAATCTTACCAATACCATGTAATTCTAAAACATTCATGATTTATCAGTATCAACCAGATAAGAAATTCCAAAAAGCTCTATTTTACTTGATGTCTGAGAATCAAGAGCTGAAAATATAATTACCAATTTAAGTTATGGTTTAATTTATTTTTTTTCCCCTTTTTCACTCCCTCTCCTACCTAAGGAAGCTGACCCACACATCATTTAGGGTTGTAAGAGCGTTCTAATCCTTCCCTTTTAACTCAACTGGGTTGTCCATTTCCAGTATAACCTTATATATTGCCTAATCTTTAAAAGACATTTCATTAGGTTATATTTTTGATGTGCATTATGCAAGCACAGTATTTGTACTGTAGTATTCATTCTAAAATACATATTCACGTGACAGCCCATAATATCCTTGAAACAGCCATTACAGTCTGTCAAATAAATAATGCGCATTTTAAAGATGGTCTTTCTGTGGGATGACTCTCCTGCATTTTCATGAGGCAAATTTTTCTTTTATTCTTTAGGAGAGAAAAGCACACAAAGGAAATGAACATGCAGAAAAATATGTTAAGGTAAAAGTGACACAAGCCAGGAAAATTCAAGCATCCTGTAGTTTCTTGTCCTTTCCACAGCTTCACCATTTTCCCCATGTTATGAAAAAAGAAAAAAAAAAAAGCCTTCTGGAGATTACATTGCCTTCTGTAATCTTCCATTTGTGGACATTTGAAAATAAAAATAAACTTTATTTTGGGTATATTTGCAATGTGAATTATATCTTGCCTTAAGAAAGGCTATTTTTCTTCAAAATCTCAATTTTTTGGCAAAGATACCAATTAAAATAGCTCACATTTTAGTACCATCAAGTTGTATTCTTATTTTCAAATTTAAGGTTCTTCTTTCTCGTCTGTAACATGTGCATATCTATGTACGTGGACTTGACAAACTAGTTTCCCACATTCATACCAAAAAATAAAAAGCTTAGCCCTCTTTCTCGCTTTGACTCTTAGTGATGGCTATAACAGGAAAACTCAAACACTAGATTTATTGTCTGCCTACTATGTGCCAGGGACCATGCTAGTCACTTTTTTTAAATTTTCTAATTTTATCCTCAAGGCAGTCCTACAAAGTGTCCACTGCCATCGAGTGGATTCCGACTCATAGTGATCCCATGGGGCTTCCAAGACTGTAAATCTCTACAGAAGCTGACTGCCACGTCTTTCTCACCAGATGTTGCTGGTGGTTTCGAGCCTCCAACCTTCTGATTAGCACTCGATTGCTTTAATCACAGTGTTTTATTCTTGTTTACATCCAGGACATTGTGACATTTGTGAACTTTATAAACAGATATTACTTAATTTGTTAGAATCGTTATAATTCAGACCCAATCATCACGACAATGTCCAAATGCGTAGCCACTAGCCACATAACACCATTTAAATTAAAATTAAATAAAATGAAAAATTTAGTTCCTCAGTCACACTAGCCACATTTAAAGTACTCAAGAGCCGTATGTGGCTAGTGGCTACCATATTGGGCAACACGGGTTACGGAATATTCACATTATCACAGAAAGTTCTATTGATCGGTGTTTCCCCCCCCCCCCCCCCCCCCCGCCAAATCCATTGTCATCAAGTCAATTCCAACTCATAGCGACCCTATAGGGTAGAGCAGAACTGCCCCAAGGTTCCCAAGGAGTAGCTGGTGGACGCAAACTACCGACCTTTTGGTTAGCAGCATAGCTCTTAACCACCGCGCCACATGGCTAGGGCGCCAATGTTGCCCTAGTCAGTTAACAACTTTCTTAGCTTTCCGTAACAGGGTTTTAAGACACTATTATTCTTTCTTTAAACACATGTGTTAAGTTCCCAGTGGATGAAAGGAACTATATAATGTATTCTACATTTGACAATTTTTTTTTTAATTTACACTTTCAGATATGTAAGGCATCAATAGCAACACTAGTTTTCTTCATCTGCTTTGATATTCATGCTCAATGCCATTAAAGAGAAATTAGTTTTTTTTAACTACAAATTGGCTACATCCTTTGTTTACTGCCTACCTTCTCTCTGTGAATTTGTGCATATTCGTATGTAAAAGTAAATAGAAATAAAAAAAAATCAGATTAAAGAATAGCAAGCAATTAAAATTCAATAAAATCTTTCTCTTCTTATAACGTCTTTTTTTTCTCTCTCTCTCTCTCAAGTTTGTATTGGTATTCGTAGGATTGGAAAACTGTGATGTTCCTTTTATGCAGATAGCGTTTTTGCCTTATTCCAGTTTCAAGGGTAGCCACTGGAGCTAGTGATCACTTTCAAGAGACTGAGAATGTAGCTTTAATAAAGTAAAGTGATATTCACAATAGTTTTAGAATAATAGTAATTGATAGGCTCACTAACTCCTTGATTGACTCATTCATCCATCCATTTATTCAGTAAAAAAATATTTATTATATACCTAAAATGTGCCAGACACAGTCTAAGCATTGTGGATAGAGAACTAAAGAAGATACAATCTCGCATACCAGTGGGAGAGAAAGACAATAAACAAATAAAATAATATCAGATATTGGTAAGTTTGTCATAAATATAGGGTGAGTGGGGAAGGCAACATTAGAACGTGCACACATCTACATTTGTTTGCCAACCGCTGCCTACTCCGCTCCCCCCCGCCCCAGGTAGTTTTGTAAGCGGCACCATGCCAATTTTCTTTTTTACATGTTGCTGTAAAAAAAATCAGCACAGCGCGATTACGAAAATACCATGGGGCGGGGGGGGCGGGACAGTTGGCAAACAAATCTGAAGGCAAGTGTTATCTTCGTAGAAATATGGTAATCATCCTCGTTGAGGAGGAGAAATTTGAGCAAAGACTAGATGATAAAAAAAAAAAAAAAAGGCCAAGGAAAAAGCTGTGGTCCAGCAGAGGAAACAACAAATGATAAGACCCAGAATGGAATCTGGCTTGACAAATTGGGGGGGGGGGGGAAGAGGCCAGTGTCACTGAAGCATGGGAAACAAGGAGTAAGGTGGTAAAAGATATCTTATCATTTTTATTTCTCCTGCCTAGTAAAATGCAACTCAAGGCATTGAATTCTTTGATTAAAGAGCACACATATAATGTCATGATACTATAACAAAGCTATCTAAGATTTCTTTTAAAATTTAAAACATTTAAAAAAAAACGTTTAATTTAAAAAGTGTAATTTAAAGATATTAGGATGATTAATATCTTTAGACATTTATGACATAAGGAGACTATGACAAGCTAAATAAGAAAGAATGAGCATTGACAATGCATTTAAAGTAATCTTTGAAGTTTTAGAACTGTAACAATAATGTAATCTATAGGGAAAGCCCCCAGATTCTTTGAGGATCTACTGCGTCCCCCCAACGATTCTCTATATACCTGAATGGGAAGTGCTGATTAGGAGATACTGAAAGATATTAGTCATATAAGTGATGGGTTTCAGACAGACAAAGGGTAAAATGATATCCTTGTGCTTCTCCTTTCTTTTAAACAGGATGTAAACATTAGCAGGGTGATACTGATGATGGAGAAAAATGAATCTTCCCATAAAACCAAAGCACACATCCTATTTTATGATAAGTATGGTTACATTATTCAGGATCACTCTTTTAATGACAGAAGTAGAAGAAAATTAATATATATTCTAATAATATTATTTGCAAAGATTGAATACGTTTCATTAATGGATTCCATATAGAAATCTTACTTGTCTTCATGACAGAATGAAAATATTACAGTTGGCTTGATGGCTGTGTCTATTTAAGATCTATTGTGGTCTTGGGCAAGGATGGTTCATAATCCCCTTCCAATATTAAATTTCTATGAAATACACACGATCACACCATCTCTTTATTCTGGTGCAGTGGTAAACATGTGATATATCGTTAATACTAGCCTCACACGTAGATGGGCAGCTAGCATATGCAATCTTAAATTTATCAGATTGATTTTTATCTCAATAAAGTAGGTGTTGAAGTCATCCACTGAGGTCACATTTAGTTCTCATTCATGTCGGACTTTATTTTTTTTTAATTCTTATAAAGTTCATATAAATTCTGTGTGATAAATTCTAGAATTAGAAAGGACATAAGTGTTTTGTTTTTTTTTAAAATAAACCTGAAAACTATGATTTTATAGTAACGTACATAATAAATTTTCAGGGATTGGGGAAATAATGTGCACCAATTTTTAGTAAATCTGGCTTAAATCAACTTCTGCACAGAACCTTGAGATTTGCAAAACCAAAAGACAGTCAAATTATAAAATGTATTGAGAAATTCTAAACAGTACTTATTATCTCTAGACATTTGGTTGTCTACGCAGCTACCAAAATTCAGATTTCATAGCTTCAGCTTGAGACGATATGATAATATGTGTAATACATTCAAGTGCTTTCATTTAAAATTTTCTCTAACACAATTATATTAAATTGTTCCAAAGAGAAGAGTGCATAACGACCCTATGTAGACAAGGAACCAGAATTTGAGATCCTTGTTCCAGAGAATGTCCTTTTACATAACATTGAAATGTTGGGCAGCTGGTTATATAATGTGTGTGTATTTTGCAATTCATAGTCTGGCTCCTGTTATGTTTATAGCAGCCCAAGAGAAGTTAACCAATAAATTAATATAATAGAATTATGTCTGGTCAGAGGTTTGTTCTGCATGTGTGTGACTGGCATCATTTTTCTCAGAATAGATTTTAATTCTAAAAAGTGATGCATCGTTTGGGTCCCAGGACTTTATTTTCTAGACAGGGAAAAAGGATAATGGTTCTTTATTCAGCTACTATAATTGATTTTAAATTAATAGTGACTGTTTCTCAAGCATCTAAAGAGATAAACATGATAAGCTATTAAGTAATAATCAATTTAGTAATAAATAAAAAGTCTTTGGTATTAAATTAACCTATAACAGCATTTAAATGATATAATAAAATAAGCCCACCAAATTAGTTTATCTATCATACATGACTAATATGTTTCCAATTCTGTACCTAATTATTTATATGTATAATGTATAACATGAGATTGTAATGACCAAATATCACATCGTATTAGGATCAATAGTATTTTCTGATGAGTAGACAAACAATATTGTATTTTAGTGAACTAAACATTTACACTTCAAGAAATACAGTCACTGGATTTGAATTTCGGAAGATATTCCATCTAAAATAAACCTTTAAGAAATGATCCTTTAGTTTTGGGAAGAATATTGAACTAAAGTCAGGAATCTTGAGTTTTAATTTTTGGATCTGCCACTAGTAACTCTGAAAGCTTGAAGAATTAAGTTCAATTCAATATCACTTCATTAAATATTGACAGAGTAACCTTCTTTGTGCAAAGATGGGAAGACCAAAACATATTTGAAGGCAGAGAGGAGAAATCCAGTAGAGAACAAAAGATTAAAGATGCTTGCAAGGAGAATAGTGATGCAATAAGGGCCTAAAACAGGGAAGATAAGATAAAGAGCACAAATCTAGGGGTCAGCCTTAGTAAAGAAAAGGAGTAAGTTTTCCTATGAGATAAGAACTAAAAAAGAAATGTAAAGGGAAGATAAGGTGAGATTTTGAGAAAGAAAGAAGATAAAGTAAGAAATCTTACATCAGATTAATTTTGTCACAGTAAAGTAGGTGTTGAAGTCATCTACTGAAGGCAAATGCCATGTAGGATTTTGAGGTAATCAAGGAGGTTTCAAATCAGTACAGAGAAGAATAAATAAGGAGCAATAATGAAGTATCAGAACGAACAAGAAGCACTAACCAAAAAAAACAAACTAAACCCGTTGCCATCAAATCGATCCCGACTAAAGTCCACTACCCTTTGACCCCAAAGCTCATTTCCATAAAGTCGATTCCAACTCATGCCGACCCTATAGGACAGAGTAGAACTACCTCACAGAGTTTCCAAGGAGCGCCTGGTAGATTCGAACTGCCAACATTTTGGTTAGCAGCCGTAGCACTTAATCACTATGCAACCAGGGTTTCCAAAAAGCACTAAGGGCTCAATACCTATTAAGTAATATAAATTTGTATTGATCATAATCAATAGAATTTCATAGCCTCTCCATCAAAACTAAAGTCAAATAGTGAAGTATAAAGCATGGCAATAGAAAGAAATTGCCAGTTCTAGAGATTGAAACACAAACATGAGAAAATGCCTAAAGAATAAATAGAAATTTTCAATTAAGTAGTGAGTTGTAGACATTTAAGGCTAGAAGCCTTGGTGGTGCAGTGGTTAAGCACCCTGCTGCTAACCAAAAGGTCAGTGGTTGGAACTCAACAGCTATTCTGCAGAAGGAAGATGTGGCAATCTGCTTCCATAAAGATTACAGCCTTGGAAACCCTATGGGCAGTTAGTTCTACTCTGTCCTACAGGGTCCCCGTGAGTTGGAATCGACTTTATGGCAATGGGCTTTGTGTTCAACAGGCAGTGGAATTTAGTTCAGGGGTGACACAAAAGGTTTATTCTGGCAGTCTAAACCCACCCAGTGGCACAGGGAAGAAAGACCTGGCAATCTGCTTCTGTGAAGACTACAGCCACAAAAGCCTCATGGAGCAGGTTTATTCAGTAACACATGGGGTCACCATAAGTCGGAATCAATGGGAACAGGTTTTTTGTTGTTGTTGTCAGTTTTTTGTTTTTTTTTTTAGTGTAATTATTGAAATAACAAATTATGATATCTAACTGGGTCTGAGTTAAGTTAAGAAGGAGAAAGTAGTTTAAGCTGGGACAATGCCTTCAAAGACTTAAAAGTAATTATAGAAATATGCTTCGTGGTAAAAAATAGTGGATGAGATTCAATGACTATGAAAGTGAAATACCAGAGAGTTTGGTCACAATGGAATTTCAAAATTAAAAAAAAGTTTTATACACAGAAGTATTTGATTTAGATCAGCAGTTCTCAAACCTAACATCAGAATCAGCTCTCCTGTTTCATAGTGATATTGATTTCCAGACGCTGCTACAGACCAAATGAGTCAGAATTGCAAGTGTCTTCTTTTCCAAGAGCTTCCACAGCAAAATACCACAAAGTGGGTGGCTTATAAAAACAGAAATTTATTGTCTCACAGTTTTTAAGGCTAGGAGTCCAAATTCAGGGCATTGGTAGGACTATGCTCTATATGCTGTAGGGAAGAGGCTTCCATGTCGCTTGCAGCTTCTGATATCCCTGGAGGTTCCTTGGGTTTTCTCGGCTTGTAGATGCATCTTCACTTGGCTGCCTTCCCCCGTGTGTGTTTCTATGTCTGTTCTCTTTTATAAAAGACAGCACTCAGGTGGGATTAAGATCCACCCTACTCTGATTGTAGTCCTGGTGGCACAGTGGTTAAGAGCTCAGCTGCTAACAAATAAGGCCAGCAGTTCAAATCCACCAGCGGCTTCTTGGAAGCCCTGTGGGGCAGTTCTACTCTGACCCATAATATAGGGTTGTTATGAGCTGGAATTGGCTAGATGGCAACAGGTTTAGTTTTCTGGTTTTGCTACTCTGATATGATATCATGTTAACAGGTAATACCTTCAAATATTTCCAAGCACAACCACACTCACAGGTGCTGAGGTTAGATCTTCCACATATCTTTTGGGGGTACATATTTCAATTCATAACATCATGAATGGAACTGGACATTTGTGTGTTTAAAAAACGCCACAGGCCACAGGAACTAGAGACTTACATCATCCTGAGACCAGAAGAACTAGATGGTGCCCGGCCACAACCGATGACTGCCCTGATAGGGAGCACAACAGAGAACCCCTGAGGGAGCAGGAGAACAGTAGGATGCATACCCCAAATTCTCATAAAAAGACCAGACTTAATGGTCTGACTGAGACTAGAAGAATCCTGGCGGTCATGGTCCCCAAACCTTCTGTTGGCCCAGGACAGGAACCATTCCCGAAGACAACTCATCAGACATGGAAGGCACTGGACAATGTGTTGGAGAGAGATGCTGATGAAGAGTGAGCTACTTGTATCAGGTGGACACTTGAGACTGTGTTGGCATCTCCTTTCTAGAGGGGAGTTGGGACAGTAGAGAGGGTTAGAAACTGGCAAAACGGTCACAAAAGGAGAGACTGAAGGGAGGGAGCTGGCTGACTCATTAAGGGGAGAGTAAATGGGAGTGTGTAGTAAGGTGTATATAAGTTTATACGTGACAGACTGACTTATTTGTAAACTTTCACTTAAAGCACAACAGAAAATATTTTTTAAAAAACGCCACAGGAAATTCTGAGGCACAACCCAGTTGGCTATTACTGATGTAGGTGATTTCCAAGTCCAGAATTCTTCAGTTTTAAGATTAAAGAAAAATAATAATAATAACTCCATCTTCTGCAGTATTGTAGCCAATAGGAGCCTAAGCCAATGAACACATTCTTGAAGACTGTCCTCGAGTTGATATTTGACCTAGGCTGGACTAGGAGGCCAGGAACTTTGAGTCGGTGGTTCAGTTTCTTCTTTCTATACAGCTTTCCATTAACCCTGCCACCACCCTCCATTTATTTACATAGCTTATATTTAGGACTTTTTTATTTGTCATTGCAATTAACAAAAGCCAGCTGTGTGTACATTAAGCAAAATGGGAGGTTTTATTAATGGGCATGCAGGGTGTCTAATTGAAGGCAGGAAGCCAAATGCAGCTTGACCTTTGGAAGCTGCTGTAATCGGGTAAGCCAACAATCCACTCCAGTTCTCATATTAGCTCATCTTCATGTGTCTGTTCTGCTCTCTTATCTCTTTGTGAGGATCAGCCCTAATTTGCTGCCAAGTCAATATGATGAAACATGGTCATTTAGGTCTCCTGGGCTTATATACTACATACCCAGCTATTTGGGGAGAATACAGGAAGTCCCCAAGTTACTAACGTCCAACTTAGGGGCAACTGGTGCTTGCCCTTTAATGTTATATAAATTTACCCTTATTTTGAAATGACCGAACCAATCCTTACAGGCAGCAAATTTTTTATCACAATCATCTTCGCTTGCTACACATGCAGCTTTTATATCTTTGAAAAGGCTTTGAGCCTTTTCTCACACTAAAGTAAGGCTAAATAAGAACCGTATGCACCTGTTACCAACTTACAAATTTGACTTAAAGGCATATAGTTAGGAATGGATCTCATTCACAACCCAGGGGCCGCCTGTATCCGATCTTTCTCCCTCCTAATCACAGCGCCTTGAGGAAGATGTCTTCCCAGGTTTAGCCACCTGTGCCTTAGCTGGGGTTGTGGGGACAGTACCATTATAGCAAATGATGGCTAGATCCCCCATTCTGAATGAAGGGAGCAGTTGCAACAAGCTAACGCATGGTGGGTGGCACCCCATAAGGGCTTTTGTCAATAGCTAACATATGCAGCTCTGTAATATGATAAAAGAGTATAATTAAAGCTTAGGTAAAGAACAAATATATCCTGCTCATTTGATATTTACATTCCCCAGCATATTGTCTACTTCTGTGCAATTATATGATGTGTTATTAATTGCAACAGGGAACTAACATGTATTTCTGAATGTATAGTTCAATTTTACTTAGCACAACCATTTCAAGGACAGAAAATAATTAAAAATATATAACGGAGAGGGCAAAACATATGTCACAAAATCAATTTAACCCATGACTTATTTACTTCAAATTTTCTTCTTTTAGACACATTTCTAAAGGCCTAATTACCAGCTTTCCAAACGCCAAGCAGATACAAGATAAAACGAATAGAGATAGTTGGCAGTTGAGGGCTGAGGACTGGTTGTTGCTGCTGGAGTCAGGGCCATGGAAATAGTAAGAGATAGTAGTTAGAGCCTAAGAGAAGAGAAAGGCAACATAAAATGTAGATTAAAAAAACCCAGATCCAGTGCCGTCGAGGAAATTCCGACTCATAGCGACCCTATAGAACAGAGTAGAACTGCCCCATAGAGTTTCCAAGGAGCGCCTGGCGGATTCAAACTGCCAACCCTTTGGTAAACAGCCGTAGCACTTAATCACTACGCCACCAAAAGTCGCCAAATCTCAATAGTTCCTAAGTGTATCACTGTTTTACAGAACAGTACAGTTATTATTAATTATTATTATTAATCATTTATCAAGTTCTTTAAATGTTCTAATACACTTTAAATGTATTACCCAATGTAATCATACCCTTATATTGCAGATACTTGTTATAGATTGGGAAACCCTGGTGATGTAGAAGCTAAGAACTACAACTGCTAACCAAAAGATCGGCTGTTGGAATCCACCAGGCGCTCCTTGGAAACGCTATGGGGCAGTTCTACTCTGTCCTATAGGGTCGCTATGAGTCGGAGTTGCTGTGAGTTGGAATTGACTCGATGGCAAAGGGCTTGGTTTTCTTTTTTCTTTTTTCTCTTGGTTTGTTTTAGATTGAATTGTGTTCCTCAGTAAGATATGTTGAAGTCCTAACCCCTGCCCTGGAGAATGTGATCTTCTTTGGACAAATGGGGTTTTTTCCTTACAGAAATTGTTGATTATGTTAAAGAAGGTCATACTGGAGTAAGGTGGACCTTAACATATTTTGAGTGGCCTCTTATAAAATACAAAGACAGACACCAAAATAGAGTCCCACACAGGGTAAGACATCATGTGAGGATTTATCTACCAGCCGAGGAATGCTAAGAAACCCCCAGGGCTACAGAAGCTTCCTTTATAGCCAACAAGAGAGACAGAGAGAGAGAGAGAACAGCCCCATGGACATCCTGAATTTGAACCTCTAGCCTCCAGAACCGTGTGAGAATAAAGTTCCCGTTTTTAAAGCCTCCCACTTTGTGGAGTGTTGTTATGGCAGCCCTAGGAAACCGACACGGCACTATTATTAGTTCTACTTCACAGAGAAGTCAATGAAAGCATAGAGAGCGATAAGTAGCCTAAGCAATGTCACACTTTTAAGTGGGTGCACCCAAGATTAAAACTCAGAAAGTCTGACTCCAAGGACTATGTTTTAAACAACTACAGAGAGGACATTCATATTGATGATCTGAATTGGTCAAAAAAAAAAAAAAAAAAAACCTAGTGCCGTCAAGAAAATGTAATATAATAATGTTTAAAGCAAGGAAACAAAACACCTTGTGTTCTAAAGAAGTAGAATTATTTGTCACTCTCATTATTTAAATCACTGATTGTGCTGTAGGCTTGGAACTAGATATAATGTTGGACAAGGGCACTAAATTCTAAAAACAAATTTATAATTTCCAGAAGTAGAAGTCTACAGAAGTTATTTTTTAAATGTCTCTAAACCTCAAGTTTATGTTCATGTCATGGAATAACAATAATTTTCATGCCTAATTCAAGGTGTTTTTTTGTGGTTCATTATTTTAAGGTGTTAAAGCTTAAATATAATATATATATCTATAATATATTTTTATATTGCTTAAATAATTTATCTATTATTAAAATAATAAAAAAAGGTAGCAAACACTGTTATCATTGGCTTTAAACTTAGGACAGAGGCTTGGGAGGGGATTTTGTTGTCAGAAAATTAGTAACATTTCTTAGTTATTAGCTACTCAGAAAAATTAGTTCAAAAGCATATCTTTCAGCTAAAATAGAGACAAAATTTTTTTTTTGTTTTCATTCTCTGACATATAAAGATGTACTTTTTGAGCAGATGTCATTATCAAACTAGATAGTATGGGTCCTTATTGAATTTTGTTGAAATTTACATTACATATTCTGCTGTAGTTGATGAATTGCCATTAGATACGAGCCATTAGTAAGGATCTTTAGTAAGTAATCAAGATAGAGCAGAGGGCAGCTGAGGAGAAATCACTACACAGGTCTGAGCCAAGTGCACAGCATTGCTCTTGAGATGTCCTTGAAAAGCCAACTAGGAGAGATGACAGGTAAGGTGGGTTTGGAAAAAAAGAGATGTTGATGCCCTGGAGGAGACTTGGTAGAACAATCCTACCATTAAGTCTTGGACTCAAACTAAAGACTTTCACAAGAACAGACTGAGATTTCTTCTAACAACTCCATCCTCTCATAAGAACACAAGTTATAAGAGGTTGGAACCTTAAGAACAGTTTATTCCTTCCTTCCTTCCTTTCTCCCTTCTTCCTTACTCTCTCCTTCTTCCTTCCTTCCTTCCTTCCTTCTTTCCTTCCTTCCTTCCTTCCTTCCTTCCTTCCTTCCTTCCTTCCTTCCTCCGTTCTTCCTTACTCTCTCCTTCTTTCTTCCTGCCTTCCTCCCTTCTTCCTTACTCTCTCCTTCTTTCTTCCTTCCTTCCTCCCTTCTTCCTTACTCTGTCCTTCTTTCTTCCTTCCTTTTTCCTTTCTCCCTCCCTGCCTCTTTCCTTCCTTCCCTTCTTCCTTCCTTTCTCCCTCCCTCACTTTCCTTTCTTTCCTCTTCTTTCTTTTTTTTTGTTTTTAAAAGTCATTTATTGACAATTTTGTTACAGACTTGATAAGTGCCAAGTTTACAACAGTTTAAGACATAAAGAAATACTGATTAATATGTTCTGTGATAGACATATGCAGAGAGGCAGAGAGACTATGGAAGCATATGAGAGGAATCCAGATAGCAACTGGGTCTTGAAGAACAGACTGAGGTATCAAGGAGGGAAAATAAGTAAATAAAAAAAGTCCAACTAGGGAAAGAAACTTGTGCAAAAAAACTTAAATGAGATTTAGTAAATGCCATGCATTTCCAGTATGGCTAGAGCACATTGTATACAAACTAAAAAAAAAAAAAATACCCACTGCCTTCAAGTCTATACCAACTCATAGTGACCCTATAGGACAGAGTAGAACTGTCCCATAGAGCCTCCAGGGAGTGCCTGGCAGATTCGAACTGCCAACCCTTTGGCTAGCAGCTATAGCCCTTAACCACTACCCCACCAGGGTTTCCATGTATAAAATAGTGGCAGATAAAGTCAGAGCAACAGGTCGAGATTAAATAATAAAATTCTTGTAATAAGAGAGAAAGGATGCCAAATTAAATTACAATAACCATGATAGGTTTATGGATTGAACAGTGTCCCTCCCTCCCACCCTCAACCACAAGTCTTGGCCTTTACACCTGTGGATGTGATTCTTTGCTATATTAATTAGGTCTTCCCAACTAGGGTGGAGCCTAAACCTAACCACTCTGAGTTATACAAAAATAGGCAGCATAGACACAGAGACACACATGAAGGGGCAGAGAAACATAGGTATTTGAGACAGATGCCTCTACAAGCCCAGGAATGCCAGAGATTGCTGGTAGCTTCTTGGAGCTAAAACAGACAAGGGAGGACCTGACCTAGAACTATGCCCTGAATTTCTGGCCTCCTGAATTGTGAGAAAAAAAATGCCTGTTCTTTAAAGCCACTGTTTGTGCTAATGGCAGCACTAGGTAACTAAGACAACAGACTTGCAGAAAAAGGGAAAAATCACTGTAAAAACTAAAAGGAGGGAGGCAGAGCCAAGACAGTGGAGTAGTCAGATGCTTCCTGTGGTGGTCCCTCTTATAACAAAGACTCAAAAAAAAAAAAAAAAAAAAACTAAATCAATTATATATGACAATCTAGGAAACATGAACATCAAAGAAAAAGTTGAGGAGTCAAACTGAGTGACATGGGAAGGGAGAGATAGTTCAGAAGCAGTGAGGAATTGACAGATCTGACCTAACCACCACTCTGCAGGCTGAATTGGCTGGCACACTGTGGCTGAGGCAAGCAGTAGCGATTGGGACACTTCTTCCACACCAGGAGAAAGTAAGCAATGAAGAGTCTGCTCAAGCCTCCAAAACCAGGGAGAAGTGGCACTGAATCTGAGAAAGTTAACTGCAAGAACCTAACTTACCTTGCAGGATCAAAAAAACCTTTTCCCCTCTGAGAAGTACCTCTCGCCCATTCGCCCACCCACTCCCTGCTCTGCTCTGGTCCCAGTCTGTTTTCAGTGACCGACGCACCTCCTGGGCCAGAAGTGGGACCGTGGTATGCTCCGAGCCATTCTCCTGGCTTTGGAGGGAGAACAAATTAAAAAACAAGAAAAAATAATCTGCCAGCTCCCCTAAGCGAGGAATTCAGAGCAGGCACAACCCCTTTGCCTAGGCACAGGCATAAGGGGTCCATGTACTTTGAATGCCTTTCACCTTTGCCTAGGCCTGTGCAGGCCCATTTCAACAGCATAGGCCCTCACAAGCACAGTACAACAGGGTATATACCTGAAGCCTATTTTCAACTGCAACGGTTAAAGGGGAGTGATAGACTTGTGACATTTGACACTGCCCTGATCATTAAGCAAGGTCCTCACCTAACCACATCAGGGACCTGAGGACTGGTGGCTCCACCCACTCCACCTAACCACCCACAACAGGGGACTGAGACTAAGTGGTGCCTCCCAGTAATTACAGCCAACAGCATTGGGTGCTCAAAGCCTGGCTGCAAAACCCACCCATCTACCACTCTAGGGAACAGAGACACGCCTTCCACCAGGCACTCAGGGGCAACTGTCAGCCCCTTGTTTTGCTGAGCACATAAAACCCTACTGCAGCCAGATACCTATGCCTACTCCAATCACCCCTATATAGCCATGTCCATCTAGGACCATAGGTGAGAATGTGCAACACAAACTCCACCTGGACACCTGAGGTGAATCCAAACAAGAAAAGTAAACAGACTCCTGGGCTTATGTACCTAGAAACAGTTCTAACCACTTGGTGACAGAACTTGGGAGCTACGAAGATGCTAATAATCGAAGTAGCTCACAAAACAAGCCTATTTGGGCATATCAAAGCAAAACAAAACAAAACAAGATGCTAGCACACAGTAAGCAAACATTAAATAAATAAATATAATAACTTATTGATCTCCAGGAGGCAACAGTTAATATCAAATTACATAAAGAGGCAGACCATGATGACTTCAGCAAGCTCCCAAACAAAGAATCAAGAAACCTCCTGGAAGAAGAAAAAGTCTTGGAATTACCACAGGTAGAATTCAAAAGATTAGTACACAGAGCTCTTCAAGAGATCAGGAAGGAGATCATGTAAAATGCACACCAAGCCAAGGAACACACGGACAAAGCAACAGAGGAACTTAAGAAGGTTAAACAAGAGCATAATGACAAATTTAACAGGATGCAGGAATCCATAGAGAGAAAGAAAACAGAAATCCAAAAGATTAATAATAAAATTTCAGAATTAGATAACTCAGTAGGTATTCATAGGAGCAGAATTGAGGCACTAGAAGTCAGAATTAAGGAGAGTGAAGATAAAGCACTTGATACCAATTTATATGAGGAAAAACCAGATAAAAGAATTTAAAAGAATGGAGAAATTCTAAGAATTATGTGGGATTTTATTAAGAGGAATAACCTACAAGTGATTGGAGTACCACAATGGGGGAGGGGGAGGGGATAACAGAAAGTACAGAGAGAATTATTAAAGATTTGTTGGCAGAAAACTTCCCTGATATCATGAAAGACAAAAAGATATCTATCCAAGAAGCTCATCAAACCCCACATGGGGTAGATCCCAAAAGAAAGTGACCAAGGCATATTATAATCAAATTTGCCAAAAACAAAGATAAAGACAGAATTTTAAGAGCAGCTAGGGATAAATGAAGAGTCATCTACAAAGGAAAGTCAATAAGACTAAGTTCTGACTACTCAGCAGAAACCATGTAGGCAAAAAGGCAATAAGATGATGTATATAGAGTCTTGAAGGAAACAAAATTGCCAGCCAAGAAGTATAGATCCAGCAAACGTACCTCTCAAGTATGATGGTGAATTAGGGCATTTCCAGATAAACAGAAATTAAGGGAATTTGTAAAAACCAAACCAAAATTACAAGAAATACTAAAGGGAGTCCTCTGGTTAGGAAATCAATCACATCAGATAACAACCTAAGACTAGAACACAGTACAGAGCAACCAGGGAACCTGCCAAATAGGGAAGTCACAAAAATAAATCAAAGCTAAAACACTGAAAATATGGAAATAGAGATGTCAACAGGTAAAAGATGACAACATTAAAATAAAAAAAACAGGGACTAAATAATGTAGTCATAGAACTTTCATATGGAGAAGAAGTCAGGGCGATATCAAGAAATAAAAGATTGGTTTAAACTTAGAAAAATAGAGGTAAATATTAAGGTAATCACAAAGGAAACTAACAATCCTACACATCAAAAGAAAAAAGAAAAACATAAAGACTCAACAAATACAAAATCAACAACAATGAAAAAGAAGAAAAGAAAATACATAAAGAAAAATGACTCAGCATAGAAAATTAATTGAAACAAAGAAATTGTCAACAACACACACATAAAAATAAAAGACATCAAAATGAAAGCACTAAACTCATACCTATTCATATTTACACTGAATGTAAATGGACTAAATGCACCAATAAAGAGACAGAGAGTGGCAGAATGGATTTAAAAAACACAATCTATATGCTGTCAACAAGAGACATACCTTAAACTTAAAGAAATAAACTAAAACTCAAAGGATGGAAAAATATATATATCAAACAAACACTAATCAAAAAAGAGCAGGAGTGGCAATATTAATCTCTGACAAAATAGACTTTAAAGTAAAATTCACCACAAAAAATAATGAAGGACACTACATAACGATTAAAGGGTCAATACACCAGGAGGACATAACCATCATAAATATTTACACACCCAATGGCAGGGCTCCAAAATACATAAAGCAAACTCTAACAGCATTGAAGACAGAGATGATATACAGCTCCACAATGAGCGTAAGAGTCTTCAACACACCACTTTTGGTAAAGGGCAGAACATCCAGAAAGAAGCTCAAGAAAGACACAGAAGGTCTAAATGCCACAATCAACCAACTTGATCTCATAGACATATGCAGAACAATCCACCCAACAGCAGCCAAGTATACTTTCTTTTCCAATGCACATGGAACATTCTCCAGAACAGACCACATATTAGGCCACAAAGCAATCCTTAACAGAATCCAAAACATCAAAATATTACAAAGCATCTTTCTTGACCATAAAGCCATAAAAGTAGAAACTGATAAAAGAAAAAGCATGAAAAAAAAATCAAATACATGGAAACTGAACAACACTTTGCTCAAAAACTACTGGGTTACAGATGAAATTAAGGACAGAATAAAAAAATTAACAGAATCAAATGAGAATGAAAACACATCCTACCAGAACCTCTGGGACACAGCAAAAGCAAGGCTAAGAGGTCAATTTATAGCAATAAATGCACACATCCAAAAAAAAAGAAAGGGCTAAAATCAAAACATTAACCCTTCAACTAGAACAAATAGAAAGAGAACAGCAAAAGAAGCCTACAGAGACCAAAGGAAAGGAAACAATAAAAAAAATTAAAGCAGAAATAAATGAAACAGAGAATAGAAAAACAATCGAAAGAGTTAACAAGACCAAAAGCTGATTCTTTGAAAAGATCAACAAAATTGATGAACCATTGGCCAAACTGACAAAAGAAAAACAGGAAAAGAAGCAAATAACCTGAATAAGAAATGAGATGGGTAATATCACAGCAGACCTGGTTGATATAAAATACTATGAAAAATTGTACTCCAACATATTTGGGAATCAATTTTTAGAAACACACTACCTACCTAAATTAATACAGAGGGAGAGCAACTAAAAACCTATAACGAAAGAAGAGACTGAAGGGATAATTAAAAAAACTCCCAACAATAAAAAGCCCTTGGAGAATTCTACCAGACTTTCAGAGAAGAGTTAACACCACTGCTACTAAAGGTATTTCAGAGCATAGAAAAGGATGGAATACTCCTGAACTCATTCTATGAAGCCAACATAACCTTGATACCAAAACCAGGTAAAGATGCCACAAAAAAAGAAAATTAGAGACCAACGCCTATCATGAACAAATACAAAAATCCTCTACAACAGAATGCAAAAACATACCAAAAAAATAACTCACCAAGACCAAGTGGGATTCCTACCAGCCAAGTAGCAATGGTTCAACATTAGAAAAACAATCAATGTAATCCATCACATAAATAAACAAAAGATAAGAACCACAGAATCTTATCAACTGATGCAGAAAAGGCATTTGACAAAGTGCAACACCCATTCTTGATAAAAACTCAGCAAAATAGGAATAGATGGGAAAATCTTCAACATAATAAACAGCATTTATACAAAGCCAACGGCCAACATCATCCTAAATGGAGAGAGTCTGAAAGCATTCCCCTTGAGAATGGGAACCAGACAAAGGATGTCCTTTATCACCATTCTTAATCAACATTGTGCTGGAGGTCTTAGCCAGAGCAATTAGTCTAGAAAAAGAAATACGGGGCATCCAAATTGGGAAGAAAGAAGTAAAAGTATCCTTATTTGCAGATGATATAATCTTATACACAGAAGACCCCGAAGAATCCACAAGAAAACTATTGGAACTAATAGAAGATTTCAACGAAGTATCAGGATACAAGACAAACATACAAAAAAAAAAAAATCAGTTGGATTCCTCTACACCAACAAAAAGAACTTCAAAGAGGAGGGGAAATCACCAAATCAATACCATTTACAATACCCCTCAAGAAGATAAAGTACTTAGGAATAAATCTAACCAGAGATGTAAAAGACCTGTACAAAGAAAACTATGACGCTACTGCGAGAAACCGAAAGAGACCTTGCTCATGGGTAGCATACCTTGCTCATGGATAGCAAGACTCAACATTATGAAAATGTCATTTCTACCCAAAGTAATCTACAGATACAATGCAATCCTGGTCCAAATTCCAAAGACATTTTTTAATGAGATGGATAAACAAATCGCCAACTTCATATGGAAAGGGAAGAGGCCCTGAATAACTAAAGCATTACTGAAGAAGAACAGAGTGGGAGGCCTCACACTACCTGATTTTAGAACCTATTATTCCACCGTGGTAGTCAAAACAGCCTGGTACTGGTACAACAAGAGATACAGAGACCAATGGAACAGAATTGAGAATCCAGATGTAAATTCATCCACCTATGAGCAGCTGATATTTGACAAAGGCTCAGAATCCATTAAATGAGGGAAAATACAGCCTCCTTAACAAATGGTGCTGCATAAGTTCATATCCATCTGCAAAAAAATGAAACAAGGCCCATACCTCACACCATGTAAAAAAACTAACTCAAAATGGACCAAAAACCTAAATATAAAGCCTGAAACAATAAAGATCATGGAAGAAAAAATAAGGACAATGCTAGGAGCCCTAATACATGGTATAAACAGAATACAAAGCATAACTAACAATGTACAAACACCAGAAGAGAAACTAGATAACTGGGAGCTTCTAAAAATCAAACACTTATGCTCATCAAAAGACTTCACCAAAAGAGTAAAAAGACAACCTAAGGACTAGGAAAAAAATTTTGCTATCACATATTCAATCAGGGCCTAATCTCTAAAATCTACAAAATACTGCAAAACCTCAACAACAAAAAGACAAATAACCCAGTTAAAAAAATTGGCAAAGGATATGAACAGGTACTTCACCAAAGAAAACATTCAGGCAGCTAACAGATACATGAGGAAATGCTCACGATCCTTAGCCATTAGAGAAATGCAAATCAAAACTACTATAAGATACTATCTCACCCCAGCAAGGCTAGCATTAATCTAAAAAACACAAAATAATAAATGTTGGAGAGGTTGTGGAGAAACTGGAACACTTATACACTGCTGGTGGGAATGTAAAATGGTACAGCCACTTTGGAAATCCATTTGGCACTTTCTTAAAAAGCTAGAAATAGAAGTACCATACCATCCAGCAATACCACTCCTTGGAATATATCCTAGAGAAATAAGAGCCCTCACACAAATAAATATATGCACACCCAAGTTCATTGCAGCACTGTTCACAGTAGCGAAAACATGGAAACAACCTGGATGCCCATCAACAAATGGATAAACAAATTATGGTATGTTCACACAGTGGAACACTACACAACAATAAAGAACAATGATGAATCTGTGAAACATCTCACAACATGGATGAATCTGGGAATCATGCTGAGTGAAATTAGTTGCAAAAGGACAAATATCATTTGAGACCACTATTATAAGAAATCAAGAGCATGTTTAAATACAGAAGAAAACATTCTTTGATGGTTACAGGGGTGGGGAGGGAGGGAGTGGGGAATTCGCTAACTAGATAGTAGAAAAGAATTATCTTAGGTGAAGGAAGGGTAACACACAATACGGCGGAAGTCAGCAAAACTAGGTTAAACCAGAAGCTAAGAAGTTTCCTGAATACAGCCAAACACTTCAAGGGACAGAGTAGCAGAAGCAGGGGTCTAGGGACCATGATTTCAGGGGACATCTAGGTCAATTGGCATAACAAAGCTTATTAAGAAAATATTCTACATCCCACTTTGGTGAGTGGCATCTGGGGTCTTGAAAGCTTGTGAACGAACAGCCATCTAAGATGCATCAATTGGTCCCAACGCACCTGGAGCAAAGGAGAATGAACAACACGAAAGACACAAGGAAAATATTAGCCCAAGAGGCAGAAAGGGCCACATAAACCAGAGACTCCATCAGCCTGAGACAAGAACTAGATGGTGTCTGGCTACCACTGAAGATTTCACTGACAGGGAACACAACAGAGAGCCCCCGATGGAGGAGGAGAAAAGTGAGGTGCAGAACTCAAATTTATGTAAAAAGACCAGACTTAATTGTCTGACTGAGACTAGAGAAAGTCCTAAAAACACAGCCCCTACACTCTCTGTTAACCCAGAACTAAAATCATTCCCAAAGTCAACTCTTCAGACAAAGATTAGACTGGACTATAAAACATAGAATAATACCCGTGAAGAGTGCTTCTTAGTTCAAGTAGATACAAAGACTAAATGGGCAGCTCATGTCCAGAGGCAAGATGAGAAGGCAGAAAGGGATAGGAGCTGGTTGAATGGACACAGGAAACGCGGGGTGGAAAGTGGGAGTGTGCTATAACATCATAGGTATTGCAAGTAGGGTCATATAACAATATGTGTATAAATTTTTGTATGAGAAATTAACTTGAGCTGTAAACTTTCACCAAAGCACAATAAAAAAAAAAAAGAATTAAAAGGAGATGATATTGATAGTGATAAGTTTACATCTATTCAGGTCTTATTCTGTACAAGGTACTTACGAAGGAATTTTTCAAACTGCATCCCTGTTTAAGGGAACAGTCTCTAGAGACCATTTTCTCTTCTGAAACCAAATTGCAAGTTTGGGGGATTCCCAAACCACTCTGTTTTGATAATTCACTGTAAGGATGTGTAGAACTCACAGAAAGCTATTATACTTGTGGCTTATTGCAAGAAAAAGAGTTTGAAATTAGCCAAAAGAAGATATGAATAAGACAGCATCTGGGAGGGGTCTAACCATGGAACTTTTAGTCATCCTCTCCCTGTGGAGTCACGGATGGCATTACCTCCTCCCAGCCATGATGTGTGACAATATGCACAGAGTATTGTCAACCAAGGAAGCTCACCCAAGCCTTTGCTGCCTAGAGTTTTTAATTGGGGCGTGACTATATGTATGTGCTGCCCATGTGGCTAATATTTGTTTTCAGCCCCTCCCTGAGGTTGGGCTAAGACCTTTATTTTTCTGTTCTTCTGGAGGTTTGAACAGATACAATGTACACAAAACCCCTACTGTAACCGCTTATTTATTTATTTGCCAGTTCAGCATTGTTTACATGTATAATTCAATGACACCATAAATCACATTTTTGTACTGTCCAGTGTTCATTGTTAAACTCTTCAGATTGGCTCAGACCAAAAAAAAACACTCCTATCATGCAGGACATTCCAGAGTCCTGGAGATCACCTCACAGTAGCCAGGAGCAAAGGCCAGATATTTTTTTGGGTAAGGTTAATTCTTCACTATACAGTACTAAGAATGTACAGTATCTCATTTAATCCTCAGAATAGCACTGTAAACTATAACAACACTATTAACTTTCGCTTTTGAACCACATAAGAAATTTAAGGCTCAGATTGCTTAATTTGCCCACAATTATAGTGCTAATTGATCAAATTCAGATCCTTGAAATTTCAGAGACTCAGCTCTAATCACTATAGGACCAAGGTTCGAAAAATATTCACTTGAAAACAGAGTAAATATAATTGTATTTATTTCTAAGTAAATATAAATATCTAACAATTTAAAGTTAAGGAAAGGCTTAAATATTTACAAATGGTAGGTATAAATTACTTAATGATGACAATTGCTAAATGTTTTCACATTTTGGATCTGAAAGATTTATTCTGCGTTTTTGATTTTGTGGATCCTCTGTATTATACTCTATCTGTATTTGTAAGTCTGTTTACATTTTAGAAACAAACCATTTCCTAAATTGTCAAAGCCAATATGTCTTTACATTTCGACCACCTCAAGACTCTGTCTCTTTGTACCTTCATTCCATCCCTATGGTTCAATAAGGTTTTTCTAACTTCCACTAAGTAGACTCTCTTTAGGCCCTCATCATCTGTCAAGGATCCAAAGGTCAGTGAGTCAGCAAAAACCACATGTAATAAAAATAATTTATTTTTCACCCTTCATGCTTTACTCTTCCCTGCTTTGAGACCTACCTACAAACATCAATTTATTTGCTTATTCTCAAAATACACTATTTTTTTAATTATCATAAAATTAATATATATTTTACCTTGAAGTACTATATTTCATCATAGGTTATATAGAATATGCCCTTCAAATCACTGCTAACTCTCTTACAAGGTCATAGCCAGTTCAGTGTATTCATACACAAACACGTATCTACAACATATTTAATACTTATTATTATGCCATTGTATGAAGGTATTCCATTAGGTATTTAAGAAATTATTTACTAGTAAGCATTTAGATTGAATCCAAATTTTCTCTGCTATAAACAATGCTATAATGAACATATCTGTACATATACTTCTGTGGACTTGTGTCACTATTTCATTATAATATATTCCAATAAGCTGAACTTTTATCTCAAAGGTTATGAACATTTTACATTTTGTACAACTTTCTAAATTGTCTTCTTTAAAAGATATTCTAATGTACAATCCCAGTGTACTAGAAAGCACATTTCCTTTACCCTCTTTAACATTCAACATTATCAGTGATTTTGATTAATCATATAGATTGGGATATATTTTATGATTGTTTTAATTTTCATTTCTAAACTCCGGTGGCATAGTGGTTAAGTGCTATGGCTGCTAACCAAAGGGTCGGCAGTTCAAATCCACCAGGCGCTCCTTGGAAACTCTATGGGGCAATTCTACCCCATCCTATAGGGTCACTATGGGTCGGAATCGACTCGACGGCACTGGGTTTGGTTTTTTGGGGGGTTTTGACTGACTAGTAATGAGGCTGAGTTCTTTTTTTTTTTTTTCCATTTGTACTTCTTTTGGAGTCCCTGGGTGGCACAAATAGCTAAGCATTCAGGCTACTAGCCAAAACACTGGCAGTTTGAACCCACCCAGAGGTGCCTTGGGAGACAGGCCTTGTGATTTGTTTCCTTGAAAACCGTATGGAGTAGTTTTACTCTGCACACAGGAGGTCATCATGAGTTGGAATTGACTCAACAGCAACTAACAACAACAATACTTCTTTTATATAAATTTTCCTTTCAGTACTTTGCCCATTTCCACTGGGATGTTGAGAATATATTATTAAATGTAGTAATCACTTTTACTTAACATTTATCCTATTTTTCTCATACAATACTGCTTCATCATTTAGTGTTGTTCATGACTTATAGGCCACAAAAATTATTTTTTAAATAGGAAAATCCATCAATTTTAATTTTTGGTCATCTTGTTTTAAAAGACATTTTAATGAACTCTGAGAGCAACAAATCAAATAAATTCTCTGTTCATATTTTCAAGTTTTTGTTGCCTCTAGCACATTAGTTCAAATTGTTCTAACTTGATCATTACATCATTTCTCCTGCAGCTCTAATTTTTCACATGTGCAAAAAGACATGCAATTGTTTCACATTACAATTTTTGGCAATTTTAGAAGTGTGTTTAGTTTATAAACGGTGCACTATTGGCATAAAATAATCCTATGCAGAGTTCCTTCTAGGGATTATAAAACATTATAATAACTCATTAAGTTATATCTACTTGGAAACCCTGGTGGCGTAGTGGTTAAAATGCTACAGCTGCTAACCAAAGGGTCGGCAGTTCGTATCCTTGGAAACTCTATGGGGCAGTTCTACTCTGTCCTATAGGGTCGCTATGAGTCAGAATTGACTCAACTGCACTGGGATTGGTTTTAGTTACTTATCAGTTACTTAAATAACAGTTATGAATGAATGAATGAGCTAGTTCCTTCACATCCACAATAAAGAGAACATAAACGTATATAAGCAGATTTTGGTGCACTACATCACACCCTCAGGCTACCACTGATTTCACTTGGAGTTGTGGCGAATAATTCCCATGCACTCTCAGAGTATCTTAATATAAGTGTATGTTACTTTTCTCTACTTTTCTACCTCAGGACTTTCTCTTAAAATGCGAGAGCCCACATAGTGCAAACACAAGGCAGGTCTCAAGATAACCCTTGTATTAATTCCCTCCTGCTCCTGTAACAAATTACCTCAATCTTAGTGACTTAAAACAATACAAGTCTTTTATCTTACAGTTCTAGAGACCAGAAGTCTGAAATGGTGCTTACCGGGTGTAATGGATTGAATTGTGTCCCCCCAAAATATGTGTTAACTTGGCTAAGCCATGATTCCCAGTATTGTGTGATTCTCCACCATTTTGTCATCTGATGTGATTTTCCTACGTGTTGTGAATCCTGCTTCTATGACGTTAATGAGGCAGGATTAGAGACAGTTATGTTAAAGAAGCAGGACACAGTCTACGGATTAGGTTGTGCCTTAAACCAATCTCTTTTGAGATACAAAGGAGACAAGTGAGCAGAGAGACATGGCGACCTCATACCACCAAGAAAGTACTGCCAGAAGCAGAGCGTGTCCTTTGGACCCCAGGGTTCCAGCACTGAGAAGGTCCTAGTTCAGAAGACTGATGACAAGGACCTTTCTCCAGAGCCAAAAGAGAGAAAAAACCTTCCCCTGGAGTTGACTCCCTGAATTTGGACTTCTAGCCTACTAGACTGAGAGAATAAACTTGTTTGTAGAAGCCATCCTCTTGGGGTATTTCTGTTGTAGCAGCACTAGATAACCAGGACACTGGGTTAAAATCGAAGGGCGGGTAAGGTTATGCCCTTTCTAGAGGCTATAGGGAAGAATATCTTTCTTGGTCTTTTACAGCTTCTAGAGGCTGTCTGAATTTCAGCCAGCCGTGGCTGGTCAAGACTTTCTCACAGTGCTTCACTCTAACACTCTTTTCTACTTTCCTTTTCCACTTTTAATTTGTAATTACATCCAGTCCACATGGATAATCCAGCATATTGTCCTATTTTAAGATAAACTGACTAGCAGCCTTAATTCAATCTGTAACCTTATTTCTCTTTTATCATGCCTAACACATTCACAGGTTCTGGGGACTAGAATATAAACATTTTTGGCCTACCACAAGCCTCAAATAATGAATGAGAAGAGCCAGTAAATGACACCCCAGTCTCTTGTCCTTCTGATAGATGATCTTGAGGTTCATTTTACATGGTTCTTCACAGAGCTTCTAATGGAAGTAAGTCTTGGTTGTACACTACATCAATCACTTCCATAATGGATGCTTTATTGGCTTTGACTCATTTGCTGTGGTACACTCTCCTCTGTCTCTTTCCTGCTGCCTATGAATTAATTCTCAAATGAACTATCATTTTCCAAATCCTTGTCTCAGGCTTTACTCTTAGGGAAACCAAAACTAAAAAGTTTGTTACCAGAAGTAGTTCTAGAGAGTGCTCTCTGGGGATGGCATTATGAATCTGAATTATTCTCTGTTGACAAGAGATATGAAGTCACAAGTGAAATTATAGATATTGTCACCACCCTCAAAGACTTAAATCTTCAGCCTGAAGAATTTCTTTTAGCATTTCCTGTAAGGCAGGTCTGCTGACAATAATCTCAGCATTCATTAATCTAAAAGTGTTCTTATTTTACTCTTATTTTGGAAGGATATTGTCTCTATATATAGAATTATGGGATCACTGTTTATTTGTTTTCCCTCACACAATTTAAAAACTGTCACTCCAGGAGGCAAGGCCAAGATAACAGGGTAGTCAGACACTTCCGGTGGTCTTGCTCACAACAAAGACCAGAAAAAACAAGTGAATTGATTATATATGACAATCTTGGAGCCCTGAAAGTCAAAGGTAAAGTTGAGGAATTGGACTAAGTGGCAGGGGGAGGGAGAGATGATTCAGAAGCTATGAGGAGTGAACAGACCTGACCCAGCTGGAATCGGCACCCTGAAGGCTAGATCAGCAGAGGTGCTTGATGAGGCAAGCAGTGGGGTTCAGGATCCATTTTCCAAACCAGGAGAGACAAAGCGGTGGAGAGTCTAGTGAAAAGCAGTACTAAATTGGCAAAAGATAAGTACATGCATCTAACCTACCACGTGGATCAAAAAACACCCCAATTGGGAAGAACCTCGCTCCAATTAACCTGCTCCCTCCCCACTCAGCATCTGTTCCTGGGCAGGCTTCGGCAATTGCCACTTCCCCTGGGCCAGAAGTAGGACCCGTCACATGCCCTGAGCCATTCTCCCAACCTTGGGGGGCAAACAAATTAACAAACAGGAAAAATAATTTACCAGCTCCCCTAAGCCAGTAACTCAGGTCTGGCACAGCTCCTTTGTCTAGGCACAGGCATAAGGGGTCCATGGACTTTGAATGCCTTTCACCTCTGCACAGACATGTGTGGGTCCATTTCAACAGCATAGGCCCTTATTACCACAGTACAACAGGGTATATACCTGAAGCCTAACTTCAACTGTATCAGCGATATGGTGGAGTGGCAGATTCATGACATTTGACACCACTTTGCCCATTAAGCTGAGTCCTCACCTATCCATATCAGGGGCCTGAGGACTGGTGGCTTCACCCAGGCCACCTAGCCATCTGTGACAGGGCTCCAAGAATAAGTGGTGCCTCTCAGTGCTTACAGCCAATAGCACTGGATGGTCATAGTCTGGCTGCAAAACCCACTCACCTACACATTCTAGGGAACATGGACATACTTCCCTCACGGACACTCAGGGGCAGCCATCAGCCCTCAGCCTTGCTCAGCACCTGTCTCCAAAGCAGCCAGATACCTGAGTGTGCCTACTTCAAACACCCCTGCCCTTCTAGGACTGTAGGTAAGAGCTTGCAGCACACAGTTTGTGACCAACTACCTGGACACCTGAGCTATATCCATATAAGAAAAGTAAACAGACTCCTGGGCTCACATACCTCGTAACAGATCTAACCACCTGGTGACAGGACGTTAGGGCTTCAAAGGTACAATAACCAAACTAGCTCACATGAGCAGACTATTTGGACATACCAAAACAAAAGGCTAGGACACAGTAAGCAGACATAAAGTAAATAAATATAATAACTTATTGATAGCTCAGAGACAACAGTCTATATCAAATCTATAAAGAGGCAGGCCATGATGTCTTCAGCAAGCTTCCAAAACAAAGAATCAAGAAACCTCCTGGAGGAAGAAAAAGTCTTGGAATTACCACAAGTAGAATTCAAAAGTTTAATACACAGAGCTTTTCAAGAGGTCAGGGAGGAGATCAGGCAAAATGCACACCAAACCAAGGAAAACATGGATAAGGCAACAGAGGAATTTAAGAAGGTTAAACAAGAGCATAATGACAAATTTAACAGGCTGCAAGAATCCACGGAGAGATAGCAAAAACAAATCCAGAAGATCTTCAGAAAGGAATATGCTACAAGTGATTGGAGCACCAGAACAGGGGGATAACATGAAATACAGAGAGAATTGTTGAAGATTTTTTGGCAGAAAACTTACCTGATATCATGAAAGATGAGAAGATATCTATCTAAGATGCCCATCGAACTCCACACAAGGTATATCCGAAAAGAAAGTCACCAAGATATAATCAAACTTGCCAAAGCCAAAGGTAAAGAGAGAATTTTAAAAGCAGCTAGGGATAAACAAAAAGTTCTCTAAAAAGGAGAGTCAATAAGATTAAGCTTGGACTACTCAGCAGAAATCATGCAAGAGAGAAGGCAATGGGCTGACATGTATAAAGCCTTGAAGGAAAAAAATTGCCAGCTAAGAATTATACATCCAGCAAAACTGTCTCTCAAACATGATGGTGAAATTAGGGCATGTCCGGGTAAACAGAAGCTTAGGGAATTTGCAAAAACCAAACCAAAATTATCAGAAATACTAAAAGGAGTCCTCTGGCTAGAAAATCAATAATATCAGATAACAATGCAGGACTACAACACAGAACAAAGCAACCAGATAAAACCCAGATAGGGAAGTCACAAAAATAAATCAAAGCTAAAACATTGAAAATAGGGAAACACAGATGTCAATAGGTAAAAGATGACATTAAAACACAAAAGAGGGATTAAATAACATAGTCATAGAATTTGCATATGGAGAGGAAGTCAAGGTGATATCAAGAAATAAAAGACTGGTTTAAACTTAGAAAAATAGTGGTAAATGTTAAGGTAACCACAAGGAAATTGACAGCCAGAAACATCAAAATAAAAAAGAAGAAAAATATAAAGGCTCAGCAAAAACAAAATCAACAACAATGAATAAGATGAAAAGAAAATACATAAAGAAAAACAACTCAGCACAGAAAATTAAGTGGAACAAAGAAACTGTCAACAACACACACACACACAATACATCAAAATGACAGCACTAAACTCATACCTATCCATATTTACGCTGAATGTAAATGGACTAAATGCACCAATAAAGAGACAGAGAGTGGTAGAATGGATAAAAACCACAATCCATCTATATGCTGTCTACAAGAGACACATCTTAGACTTAAAGAAACAAACAAACTAAAACTCATAGGATGGAAAAAAATACATCAAGCAAACACCAATCAAAAAAGAGCAGGAGGGGCAATATTAATCTCTAACAAAATAGACTTTAAAGGAGAATGAAGAACACCAAGGTCACACGATAACCATGAGCCCAAGAGACAGAAAGGGCAACGTGAACCAGAGACTTACATCATCCTGAGACCAGAAGAACTAGATGGTGCCCGGCCACAACCAATGACTGCCCTGACAGGGAGCACAACAGACAACCCCTGAGGGAGCAGATCAGTGGGATGCAGACCCCAAATTCTCATAAAAAGACCAGACTTAATGGTCTGACTGAGACTAGAGGAATCCCAGCGGTCACAGTCCCCAAACCTTCTGTTGGCCCAGGACAGGAACCATTCCCGAAGACAACTCAGCAGACATGAAAGGGACTGGACAGTGGGTAGGAGAGAGATGCTGATGAAGAGTGAGCTAATGATATCAGGTGGACACTTGAGATTCTGTTGGCATCTCCTGTCTGGAGGGGGGATGGGAGGATAGAGAGAGTTGGAAGCTGGCAAAATTGTCACGAAAGGAGAGACTGGAAGGGCTGACTCATTAGGGAGAGAGTAAGTGGGAGAACAGAGTAAGGTGTATATAAACTTATATGTGACAGTCTGACTTGATTTGTAAACGTTCACTTGAAGCTCAATAAAAGTAAATAAAAAAGAAAGAAAAAAATAGACTTTAAAGCAAAATTCACCACAAAAAAGTAATGAAGGACACTACATAACGATTACAGGGTCAATACACCAGGAGAACATAACCATAATAAATATTTACTCACACAATGACTGTGTTCCAAAATACATAAAGCAAACTCTAACAGCACTGAAAACAGAGATAGACAGCTCCACAATGATAGCAGAAGACTTACAAAACACCACCTTCAGTTAAGGACAGAACATCCAGAAAGAAGTTCCATAAAGATATGGAAGACCTAAATGCCATAATCAACCAACTTGATGTCATAGGCATATACAGAACAATCCATCCAACAGCAGCCAAGCATAATTTCTCTTCGAACACACATGGAGCATTCTCTAGAATAGACCACATATTAGACCATAAAGCAAGCCTTAACAGAATCCAAAACACTGAAATATTACAAAGCATCTTTCTTGACTATAAAGCTATAAAAGTAGAAATCAATAACAGAAAAAGCAAGGAAAAAAATGAAATACTTGGATACTGAACTATACCTTGCTCAAAAACTACTGGGTTATAGAAGAAATTAAGGACAGAATACAGAAATTCACAGAATTAAAAAAGAATGAAAACACATTCTACCAGAACTTTTGGGACACAGCAAAAGCATTGCTCAGAGGTCAATTTATAGCAATAAATGCACACATTCAAAAAGAAGGAAGGGCCAAAATCAAAACATTAACCCTACACCTCAAACAAATAGAAAGACAGCAGCAGAAGAAGTTCTCAGGCACCAGAAGATAGGAAATAATAAAAATTAGAGCAGAAATAAATGAAATACAGAATAGAAAAACAAATGAAACGTTAACAAGACCAAAAGCTGGTTCTTTGAAAAGATCAACAAAATTGATAAACCTGTGGCCAAGCTGACAACAGAAAAACAGAAGCAAATAAACCAAATAAGAAATGAGATGGGTGATACCACAACAGACCCACCTGAAATTAAAAGAATCATAACACGACACTATGAAAAATTGTACTCTAACAGATTTGAAAACCCAGAGGAAATAGACAAATTTCTAGAAACACACTACCTACCTAAAGTAATACAAACTGATGTAGAACAACTAACTAAACCTATAACAAAAGAAGAAATTGAAAAGGTAATTAAAAAACTCCCAACAACAATAACAAAAAAAAGCCCTGGCCCTGATGATCTCACTGGAGAATTGTATCAAACTATCACGGAAAAGTTAACACCACTACTACTAAAGATATTTCAGGGCATAGAAAGAATGGAATACCCCTAAATTCATTCTATGAAGCCAGCATAACCCTGATACCAAAACCAGGTAAAGACACCACTAAAAAAGAAAATTATGAACCAATATACCTCATGAACATAGAAGAAAAAATCCTGAACAATATTTTAGCCAACAGAATTCAACAACATATCAAAAAAATAATAATAAAATAACTCGCTATGACCAAATGGGATTCATACGAGCTATGTAGGGATGGTTCAGCATGAGAAAAGCACCCAATTTAATCCATCACATAAATAAAACAAAAGACAAGAACCACATGATCTTATCAACTCATGCAAAAAAGACATTTGACAAAGTTCAACATCCATTCATGATAAAAACTCTCAGCAAAATAGAACAGAAATTTCTCAACAAAATAAAGGGCATTAATATAAAACCAACAGCCAACATCATCCTAAATGGAGAGAGTCTGAAAGCATTCCCCTTGATAATGGGAACCAGACAAGGATGCCCTTTATCACCACTCTTATTCAACATTGTCCTGGAGGTGCTAGCCGGAGCATTTAGGCTACAAAAAGGAATAAAGGACATCCACATTGGTAAAGAAGAAGTAAAAGTATCTCTGTTTACAGATGATATGATCTTAAACACAGAAAACCCCAAAGAATCCACAACAAAACTGCTGGAACTAATAGAAGATTTCAGCGAAGTATCAGGATTCAAGATAAACATACAAAAATCAGTTGGATTCCTCTACACCAACAAAGAGAACTTCAAAAAAGGAAATTACCAAATCAATGCCATTTACAATAGCCCCCAAGAAGATAAAATACTTAGGAATAAATCTAACCAGAGATGTACAGGACCTATACAAAGAAAACTACAAGACACTACTGCAAGAAACCAAAAGAGACCTACATAGGTAGAAAAACATAACTTGTTCATGGATAGGAAGACTCAACATTGTGAAAATGTCTCTTCTACCCAAAGTGATCTACAGATGCAATCCCAATCCAAATTCCAATGACATTTTTTTAATGAGATGGAGAAACAAATCACCAACTTCCTTTGGAAAGGGTAGAGGACCTGGATAAGTAAAGCATTACTGAAGAAGAAGTACAAAGTGGGAGGCCTCACACTACCTGAATTTAGAACTTATACCACCACAGTAGTCAAAACAGCTTGGTACTTGTACAACAACAGGTACATAGACCAATGGGACAGAGTTGAGAACCCAGGAGTAAATTCATCCCCCTGTGAGCAACTGATATTTGACAAAGGCTCAATGTCCATTAATTGGGTAAAAGTCAGTCTCTTTAACAAATGGTGCTTGCATAACTGCATAGTCATCTGCAACAAAATGAAACAATACCCATACCTCACACCATGCACAAAAACTAACTCAAATGGATCAAAGGCCTAAATATAAAATCTAAAATGATAAAGATCATGGGAGAAAAAAATAGGGACAACACTAGGAGCCCTAATACATGGCATAAACAGAACACAAAACATTACTAAAAATGCTCAAACACCAGAAGGAAGACAAACTAGATAACTGGGAGCTCCTAAAAATCAAACATTTCTGCTCATCAAAAGACTTCACCAAAAGAGTAAAAAGACAACCTACAGACTGGGAAAAAAATTGTCAACTATCACATATCCGATCAGGGTCTAATCTCTAAAATCTACGAAATACTGCAAAACCTCAACAACGAAAAAACAAATAACCCAAAAAAGACAAATAACCCAGTTAAAAACGGGCAAAGGATACAAACAGATGCTTCACCAAAGAAAACATTCCAGCAGCTAACAGATACACGAGGTAAATGCTCACAATCATTAGCCATTAGAGAAACGCAAATCAAAACTACAATGAGATACTGTCTCACCCAAACAAGGCTAAAACCCAGTGCCGTCGAGTCGATTCTGACTCATAGCAACCCTATAGGACAGAGTAGAAGTGCCCCATAGAGTTTCCAAGGCTAGCATTAATCAAAAAAACACAAAATAATAAATGTTGGAGAGGTTGTAGAGAGACTGGAACACTTATACACTGCTGGTGGGAATGTAAAATGGTACAGCCACTTTGGAAAATCATTTGGCACTTTCTTAAAAAGCTAGAAATAGAAGTACTATACCATCCAGCAGTACCACCACTTGGAATATACCCTAGAGAAATAAGAGCCTTCACATGAATAGATATATGCACACCCAAGTTCATTACAGCACTGTTCAGAATAGCAAAAAGATGGAAACAATCTAGGTGCCCATCAGCAGATGAATGGATAAACAAATTATGGTATACTTTTTTTTTTATACAACGATAACGAACAATGATGACTCCTTGAAACATCTCATAACATGAATGAATCTGGAAGGCATATTGAGTGAAATTAGTCAGCTGCAAAAGGACAAACATTGTATGAGACCACTATTATAAGAACTCAAGAAAAGGTTTAAACACAGAAGAAAACCTACTTTGAAGGTTGGGGTGGGGGAAGGGAGAGGGGTATTCACTAGCTAGACAGTGAATAAGAATTAGGTGAAGGGAAGGGCAACACACAGTACAAGGGAAGTCAGCACAACTGGACTAATCAAAAAGCTAAGAAGTTTCCTGAACACAACCAACCACTTTGAGGGACAGAGTAGCAGGGGCAGGGGTTCGGATATCATGGTTTCAGGGGACATCTATGTCAATTGGCATAACAAAGTTTACCAAGAAAATGTTGTGCATCCCATTATGGTGAGTGGCATTCGGGGTATTAAAAGCTGGAAAGCCGTCACCTAAGATACATCAGTTGGTCCCAACCCACCTGGCGCAAGGAAGAATGAAGAACACCAAAGACACAAGAAAAATATTAGCCCAAGAGAGAGACTCCATCATCCTGAGACCAGAAGAACTAGATGGTGCCTGGCTACCATCAGTGACTGCCCTGACAGGGAACACATCAGAGAGTATCTGACAGAGCAGGAGAAAAGTGAGGTGCAGAACTCAAATTCCAGTAAAAAGACCAGACGTAATGGTCTGACTGAGACTGGTGGAACCCCGGAAGACATGGTCCCCAGACTCTCTGTTAGCCCAGAACTGGAACCATTCCCGAAGCCAAATCTTCAGACAAAGATTAGACTGGCCTATAAGATACAAAATGATACTCGTGAAGAAAGTGCTTCTTAGCTCAAGAAGATACATGAGACTAAATGGGCAGCTCCTGTCCAGAGGCAAGACAAGAAGGCAAAAAGGGACAGGAGCAGGTTGAAAAAAGGACACGGGAAATCCGGGGTGGAAAGGAGGAATGTGCTGTCACATTATAGAGCATCTAGGGTCACATAACAATGTGTGTATAAATTTCTGTATGAGAAACTAACTTGAACTGTAAACTTTCACTTAAAGCACAATAAAAATAAAAACTGTCACTTCATCAGAACCGCAACCATCATTCATATGATTGTTCTATTATATAACGTGTAATTTGTTGCCCTCTGGCTGTTTTAGTATTTGCTCTTTATCTTTGATTTTCATCTGATAATTTTGATGAGCCTGGTTGTGATTCTCTTTGTGGCTATCCTGCTTGCAGTTTGTTGAAATTCTTGTACCTATAGGTTGACTTTTTTTTTTTTTTTTACTAAATTCATAAGGTTTGTTTCATTAATTCTTCAAGTATATTTTTTGTATCATTCTCTTGCAACCCTTTGTGAGACTGTAATCACACAAATGTTAAATCAATTGATGCTGTGCCACTTAGGCTCTGCATGTTTTCTTTTTGAGTTTTTTCTCTCTGTCCTTCAGGCTGGATGTGTTTCATTGATCTGTCTTAAGTTCATAGACCCTTCCTTCTATAAGGATCAATCTGGTAGTAAGGCCATCAAGTGAATTTTTCAATTTCCGATTCTATAATTTTCAATCCTAGACTTTCCATCAGGTTCCTTTCTATAATTTTCATTCTTCTACTGAGGCTCCTCACCTGTTCAGATGTCCACCTTTTCCTTTAAGGATCTGAATACATTTATAAAGGTTATTTTAAAAGTTCTTGTTTGTTAATAACAACTTGATCAAGAGGTGTGTTTTAGTGGATCTTTTTCTTTTTTTTTTTTTTATTATAGGTCGCATTTTCTTGTTTCTTCACATATCTACTAACATTTGATTGTATGTTGGAAATTGTGAGTGATATGTCAAAGGGAGTGTGGATTATGTTGTCTCCCCTTAAAGGATATCGATTAGTGATGAACTCTTTGATCTTATCACGTTTATTTTTGTTCTTTAGTAGGGTGGGTCTATATTGATTTTGTACCTGGTCCTAGGGTATGGTTTTTTTATTTCTAAAGCATGATGTATAGACTCAACTGAACTGCCAAGGTACTCAGCAAAGTCTCTTTACTCTGGAACTCCAGTGCAGTTTCTGTTATCTCTGTTCAGCTCTCACCCTGGCAGTAGCTGTTCTCTGCTAGGATCCAGCCTCATCCAGCAAACACAGAGCCCAGCCCTTGCCCAAGGACCTGTGGAATACAAATTTCATATGCAAATGGATGGGCCATTCTCTAACACATCTTCTCTCCTGGACACTCTGCCCTTTTTTTTTAGTAACTAGCTAATCTCTGATCTCTACTTTTTCAGCTCAGTTTAGCCACCATGATCTGCCTGGGCTTCTGCTGGTTGTATTACACTCAGGAATCTTCCCCTAGGCAGAAAGCTCAGGTAAAGGTGAAATCTACCTTATTTTTCATCTCTTCTCTCAAGAATCATAGTTTTGTGTGTTCTGCTTTCCAAAAACAAAAAAAGGTTGCCTTGCATCTTTTGAGTGTTTTATGGTTGTTTACACCATTAGGTCATGTTCAGTATCATTTACTCTGTCGTGGACAAAAGTGGAAATTACACTCATAGCAATTTCAAAAGTAAAATTGTCTTAAAACCTTAGTTGCCATTCTTATCTATGTGATTGTGTTTACAGCAATCCCGCACTACTTTTTAAGAAAAAAATCAATCTCTAGACTTAATATTTAGCTTTCAAAATTTGTTGCAATTCTGTTGGCAATTTATTCCCTCAACCCCCTTTTTTTTTTCTGAGCCAAATTAAAGATGATTAATTTGGTACTCTAACTTGGTACTGACTGGTCACAGGGTCATTTTAATTTTCCTTTTGTTTATTTATTATTATTCATTTTTTTTTACCAGTTGGAGATTTTTGTATCCTCCAGCCCTGACGTCTTGGAATTCCTGGGCTACCTCTATTCTATTTAATCCCTGTTACAACCCCCTTCCTCCCAATTTGCTTCTCAGATCATGCCTTTCTTTTACAATCTTGTCAAACACAGTCCATAGCAACTAAAGAATGCTAATAGCATTCTGTTTCCCAACCTCCTTGTCTAGAACAGTAAGCTCACTTGGTGTATTATTTGCCTTACTGGTTATGACAGTTGACACTATTTGTCTACTACATACCAGGCGCTGCCATTTTTCCAACGTCTAATAGATTCTTCATCACCTTCTATCTTTCCTCAAAATCAAATCCAAGCAATTTATTTTGTTGCTGGTGTTATTGTTAGAGTAGTATCCCACTTCTAGCACTAATGTCTGTGCCAATAAAATTCTATATGTAATGCTTCTTTAACACACAATCCTAAAATCTCAGTGCAGCTTTAACAATAAAGTTGGTCCTTGTCCAGTCTGTGCCAGCTTCATGTCAGCAGCAGTTCTCCCCCATATTCTCTTCAGGATCTAGGAAGAAAAGCCAGCACTTATTCTTGACAACTTCATTATGTTGTGACAGAGAGGTGTGTTAAAATCATGCAATGGTTCTTCAGGTTTCTGCTTAGAAGTAACAAAAGTCACTTATACTTACATTCCATTTTCCAAATCAAATAATATGACCAACCTGGCATAAGCAGGATGAATAGTATAATCATCTCATATCAGGCACCCAATAGTGAAGAAGATATGGGCTCATACAGAATGAATATTTTTAACATTAATTCAATGTATCAGATAAGACTGACATTTTAAGATTATCCCTTGGTAGATGTGTTGAAAATATTTTCTAAGAGGGCAAGGTAGGAGCAAAGAGCTATGAATACGCTGCTTTAATAATCCAGGTAAGATATAATGGTGGCCTCATATTAGCAGGGGTCAAAGAAGAGGTTGGTTTTCTAGATATGTTTTAAGGAAGAGTCTGCAAGAGTCGCTGATTAAATGAGTGGTAGGTATGAGATGTTGTCAGGAGGGATCAGTCCCTGGAGAAGGACATCATGCTTGGCAGAGTACAGGGTCAGCAGAAAAGAGGAAGACCCTCAAGTAGGTGGATTGACACAGTGGCTGCAACAATGAGCTCAAGCATAACAACGATTGTAAGGATGGCACAGGACTGGGCAGTGTTTTGTTCTGTTGTGCATGGGGTTACTATGAGTAGGAACCAACTCAACGGCACCTAACAACAACAACAACAGGTATGAGATAAAAGGAGAAGATAATAATTTCAAGGTTTATGCTTAGACCAAGGCTTTATGCTGATTCCCAATTTTAATTTTATCTTGTTTTTAGACCAACCAGAGCTCAAAGTATCCAAACCTTCAATTTTATGAAATACATATATGTAACACAAGAAAACAAAGGAACGAACACTGTTGACAAAACATAATGTTGAGAATAAGTGTTGTAACAGAAATAAACAAGGTAATAGAAATAGAAAGCAACTGTTGATTAAAAGGGTGGGGTGCAGATGATGTGATCTTAAGTAGGATTATGCCAAATGGCATTTCTGAGGAGGTATCATTAATCTGAGTCCTGATAAAAAGTGTAAAGAGAACAGGGGAGTAAATAACTTAAGAACAAGGCAAGAAAGAATTAGAATAAAAGTGAAGCTGACTTCTGTATAGAAAATGCATAATTGGAGACAACAGTGGAAACATTTAAGAGGCTATTGCAATATCTGGGTAAATAATGATAATAATTTGGATGACAGTGAGAACAAATGATACAAAAAGCAGGCAAATTCAAGATATGTGTTTGAGATAGATTTGACAAGGCAGCTTGTTGTGTTGGGTTTGTCAGGTGTAGGCAATGGAAAAATCAACAATGACCCTGATTACGCTATTACTTTATGAGATGGAAAAGTCTGGTGGAAGACATTTATTTACTTACATTGGTGAAAATGATCATTAGCTCCATTTTGGGCATTTTTAGTTTGCCGATAATTGGAAATGTCAAGGAGATTTTTGAAAGTATGTATTTGGCCCTGGAAGGAAAGAACTGGAGGGAGATTTGAGTTAGTGAGTCATCAGCTAACAGACTTTATTCAAAGTAATGGGGCTGCCTGAGATCACCTAGGAAATAATCCAAACAGGGAAGAGTAAAAGAAGTAAATGAATGGATTATTCCATAAATGGTTTGGTTTAAGTAGCTAACTTTCTTGGAATTCTGTAGATTAACAATTTAATATAAAAAAAAAGGTAAAATCAGAAAGTGCTACAGGAAAATTATGGATGAATATTATGTACCCTGAGATTGAGATTAAAGAAGGCCTTTATTGAATTGTAAAAACTACCATAATAATATAATTAAAAGTCAGATATTACCCTCAGAAAATTATTTCATAATTTATGTGTTTGTGACTTAACATAAGGGATTTTTCTGAATATACCAAAATAAGTCACACATTTTGATAGAAAAAGGGTATAGATTATGAACAATCACTGAAAAAAGGAAATTTAAATCTCCAGTAGGCATATTAAAATATAATAAAAGGGTCTCCTGTGATGGTAAACAAATTGAAATTTTTCAGTAAGCAAATATTTACCTATTAAAAATGATACTATCAAATGTTGGCACATTTATGGAATAATAAGCTCTCTGATTCTGCACTAGTGAAAATCTAATAAGTACACTTTTCTGGATGGCAATTTTGCAATAGTCTTAATCAAAAGCCTCAAAGCTTTGATAGAATAATTGTTCTTCTAAGAATTTATCCCCCAAAATAATTGAGGACATATTTAAAAATGTACCTGATGAGAATAAAACCAGAGACATACCCTGGTAAATGTGGAATTTATATATTTTATTTGAGGGATTTGAAAAGAAGATTCCTATTCAATGTTTTTACATCAATACACTCCTTGCCATTGAGTCAATTCTGACTCATAGTGGGAGCCCTATCTTCCATACCTGTGTAGCTAAACCTCACAGAAATTGTAACAAAGTTGGACTCGGAATATTCAACTTAAAAGTACATGCAAGAATGGACAGTTTACAGAGGCAAGGAGGTTGTGATGGATTCTGAAGAGGAAAGATTTCCAAGATCCACGCAGATGATATTCTTGGGCTAACAGTTTAGGCATTTATTTCCAATTAGAGTAAAAGGTCAATGAGGTCAGGAGACGAACAACTATAGGGACCATTCAAACACAGAAGAGCTAAAGTTAATGGGTTTAACTTTATAAAGCCTTGCAAAGATCGATTTGAAATGCGAGAAATATTCCTTCTAGGAATTAATGGTCTATTGGGTTTTGGGGCGGGGGCAGGGGGTGGAAATATAAATAAATAAAAATAGAGCTTTTCTATTTCATGCTTCATTTCATGATGAAAGTACTACATAACTAACATCTAAAAATACAAACTCAGAAATAGAGATTGTGTTAGGTTTTAATTATTTTATCTTAAATTAACTCCATGTCTAAGCAAATAATAAAACCTTCTAACGCACAAATATTTGCCAACTGTTTAATTCTTTGTCTCATTCGTCACATAATAAATATTTATTGTATGTTGTGTACACTTCTCTGAACAACTTGCAATTAAATTATTATTGCTAGACCAAACTATTTTGACTCACAGTTAATCCTTAAATTATTAAATACTTTATTTCTAAACTGTATATATAATTTAAATTTATAATTAAACGTATTTAAACAAATCAAAGTCATGCCAAACAGAATATTGTTAATATATCTAATAGGTGCTTTTCTTTCCTATACATAATATGTGAATGAAAATAAATGACTCCAGGATAATTTGTATTCCCTACTTTAACAATTGAGAATCTAGTTTAAATAAAACAAAGCCTTGTAGGTAAATGACAATGCAAATGTTACTAATGATTTCAGAAATATTTCAAAGTAAATTTTAAAAATTAGATTCTGTTTTAAAGAAATTACTGTAGAGATCTCTGTTTCCTCAGAAAACATTCTTTTTCAATGCACATGTATGGTAGTCAGGAAAGGTGTGTGTCAGGGTTGTATTCTTTCACCATACCTATTCGATCTGTATGCTGAGCAAATAATTCGAGAAGCTGGACTATATAAAGAAGAACAAGTCATCAGGATTGGAGAAAGACTCATTAACAATCTGTTTGCGAAAGCAGATGACACAACCTTGCTTGCTGAAAGTTAAGCAGACTTGAAGCGCTTAATGATGAAGATCAAAGATCACGGCCTTCAGTATGGATTAAACCTCAACATAAAGAAAACAAAAGTCCTCACAACTGGAACAATAAGCAACATCATGATAAACGAAGAAAAGAGGGAGGTTGTCAAGGGTTTCATTCTACCTGGATCCACAATCCACACCCATGGAAGCAGCAGTCAAGAAATCAAATGACGCATTGCATTGGGAAAATCAGCTGCAAAAGACCTCTTTAAAGTGTTGAAAAGCAAAGATGTCATCTTGAGGACTAAGATGCACCTGACCCAAGCCATGGTGTTTTCAATGACCTCATATGTATGGGAAAGCTGGACAATGAATAAGGAAGACCAGAGAAGAATTGACACCTTCGAATTGTGGTGTTAGCGAAGAATATTGAATTTACCATGGACTGACAAAAGAAGGAGCAAATATGTCTTGGAAGAAGTACAGCCAGAATGTTCCTTAGAAGGAAGAATGCCAAGACTTTGACACATACTTTGGACACACTACAGGAGGGATCAGCCCCTGGAGAAGGACATCATGCTTGGTAAAGTAGAGGGTCAGCGAAAAAGAGGAAGACTCTCAAAGAGATGGATTGACACAGTGTCTGCAACAATGGACTCAAGCATAGCAACAATTGTGAGGATGGTGCAGGACGGGACAGTGTTTCATTCTGTTGTGTACAGGGTTGCTATTAGTCGGAACCAACTCCAGGGCACCTAACAACAATAAAAAACATGTGTGGTTATATAGTTTATAAACTGCACAAAGGGACAGGGCTAAATAAGGCCCACTGGGGTTTGAAATTCATGCACAATACCAGCTATAGTCCAGTGGGCTCCAACTTATGGCAACCCCATGTGTATCAGAGTAGAACTGTGCTCCATAGGGTTTTCAGTGGCTGATTTTTTTGGAAGTAGATTCTAACAATTCTTTCAAAGTACCTCTGGGTGGACTTGAATGTCCAACCTTCCAGTTAACAGCCAAGTATGTTAATTGTTTGCACTACCCATGGACTCAAAAAACCATAAAAATTCTGCTAAGCCAGGTCATATGGCAGACACTGTATGTACCCTGGGATGGAGGTGAAGGGGAGTGACTTTCACGCATTCATGAAAATCAGCCATGTATGATAGAGTTGGCCCTGATTTAATGCATTTCTGTGCTTTCCAAAAAAATTGCAAGTATGAAACATAGAACTTTTTTCCTGAATAATCTGACAATAAGCTGCCAGTCAGGAGTTCTATCACTCCCTAATACTTCAAAGTGTATTTCCTACAAGCAGGGCCACTCTCCTACATTATCACTATATAAGCAGAAATTAACATTGATAACTCACTACCAGTTAACCCTGGGATTGCACTCAAGTTTCACTATGTCCCAAAAATGTCTTTTGTGGCAAAAGGATTTAGTTCAGAATCACACATTGCCTGTAATTACCATGTCTTTTCTGTCTCTCTCACTCTGAAAGAGCTCCTCAGTCTTTCCTGGACTTCCATGACGTTGGCATTTTTGAATATTCCAGCAATTCAATTTTGGAGGATGTATCCAATTCAAGACTACCTGATGTTCCTCATATTTAGAGTCAAGTTGTACATTATTAGGAATATCAACAGAAGTGAGGCTGAGTTCCTCTCATTGCACCCTCTCAGAGGACACACAATTTCAATTTGGCCCATTGCTGATTTCACTTTGATAACTTGATTGAGATGATGTCTTGCAAATTTCTCAAGTATAAAGTCACTCTTGCTTTCCATTTGTAGTTAGTAAGTATTTTGTGGAGTGGTAGTAAGTACTACGTAAGCATCCATTCCTCATCAAACACTTGTTTATTTATTTGTTTATTATTTTCATTATAGACTTATGGTTTTCCTATTTTACTCAATGGGCTATAAGCCATTAGTGTCATTATTTTTTCTGGTGCTTATATTGCCCCACTTTGGGCCAGCTGGGAACCCTTCATGCTGTTTCCTGTATAACTAGGTTTTATCCTCATTATTCTTTGAGCATTTGCAGGCTTTCTGGCACAATATCTTCAATTTTTCGTACACTGGCCTTTATTTGAAAGGTAAGATCTGGCCACTAAATGTGTTTATTGCAATGGGAGTGACATTGCCTCCAAGACCTCTCAGTGGAGAGACTTAGGGAATATTTCTATACCTATAATATAGGCTTAAAAAATAAACATAACATATATATAAAATGTGTTTACAAATTTATACCATTACGTCCAAATCTGGTCCAACACTACAAAGTTAATTCTAGGTTATGTGTCTTAATTTTTTTTTTTTTAACAATTTTGTTTTTTTAGAATTATTAATCTACTTTGTTGAGTCAATCTCTCATTGTTACCACCATCACCTCTCTAGGGAAACACCCCCTTCACCACTCTAGTGCTTTACAATCCACTTGCCATCACTTTTGTGTGAACACCCCACACATTCTGCTCAGACTCTGACAATCCACACCGGGCCAGCTCTGCCATATGGCATCCTCCTCACTCTGCTCAGCTCAAAGAGCCACTCTACTTGGCTCTGGTGCCCCAAATCAATTTGCCCATTCTTATGGACATCATATTCACACTTCTCAGATTCTAACACCCTACTCTTCTCTAGGCCTCCTCCCCACATGCTGGTAGCTGCCATTCTCACCCTGCTCAGGCTCTGATAGCCTGTGCTGGGCAGCCCACCTATATGGGAACCCTCCTGAATCCACCACAACTCCTTCCTACCATTACAGGCATGGATTCCTACTTTGTCCTAGGCAACCTAATATCTTCAGGACTGAATTGTTCAGAAGAGGAAGAGGAAAGAAAAGAGGAAAGGGAAATTTTTTGTTTGTACACATCAAGGACAGAGAGTTGCATTAATTATACTCATAATACTTATTACCTATTATAATTCTTGGTCAAGGGAAGGCCCAGTGCTTGTTTTACTTATTTTCTAATGTATTCTAAATGTATTTTTATGTGCTGATTAATTTGTTTGCTATACCAAAATGTTTGCTATATTGAATAATACATTTGAATCATATTCCAAATTCTGCAATTTATTTATATTTTTTATTTGTCCTACTGTTTCCTATGCATCTTTAAAATATTGTTTGCTATTTTAATTAACCAATATTTTGAAAAATTTCAATTTTCTTTTAATGTTCAGTTTTCCCTTCTATTGGCTTGGAAATTTACTTATTTATTCTCTTTTTATTGTTATTCTCCTTAAAAATGTATAATGTATATGCATCAAGTCTAAAGTTACATCTTAATCATCCTTCCAAATGATACCTTCAAACTCTTTAACTCTGAAAACTCCTCTAAATTCATCTATATTTATGGTCCTTTATTTTAATTCTGCCCATTTATCCTCCCAAGTTACCAGTTATTATATTATAATTAATGTTGTTGTTGTTAGGTGCCGTTGAGTCACTTCTGACTCATAGCAACCCTATATACAACAGAACAAAACACTGCCCAGTCCTGCACCATCTTCACGATTCTTTCTGTGTTTAGCCCATTGTCGCAGCTACCGCATTAGTCCATCTCGTTGAGGGTCTTCTTCTTTTATGCTGGCTGACCTTCTACCTTATTAGAAACCCTGGTGACATAGTGGTTAAGAGCTATGGTTGCTAACCAAAAGGTCTGCAGTTCAAATCCCCCAGGCACTCCTTGGAAACCCTATGGGGCAGCTCTACTCTGTCCTATAGGGTCGCTATGAGTTGGAATCAGCTGGATGGCAGTGTTTTTTTTTTTTTTTTTTTTTGTCTACCTTCTTAAGTATGATGTCCTTCTCCAGGGACTGGCCCCTCTTGATAACATGGCCAAAATGCGTGAGACAAAGTCTCACCACCTTTGCTTCCAAGGAGCACTCTGGCTGTTCTTCTTCCAAGACAAACTTGTTCATTCTTCTGCAAGTGCATGGTATATTCATTGTTCTTCACCAACACCATAATTCAGACACCAATTCTTCTTCAGTCTTCCTTATTCATTGTCCAACTTACAAATGCATGTGAGGCAAATGAAAATATCATACCTTGGGTCAGGCACAGTGACATTTCTGCTTTTCGATGCTTTAAAGGGGTATTTTACAGCAGGTATGCACAATGCAATACATCTTTTGATTTCTTGACTGCTGCTTCCCTGGGTGTTGACTGTGGATACAAATAAAATGAAATCATTGACAACTTCAGTTATTTTCTTCATTTATCATGATGTTGCTTATTGGTCTAGTTGTGAGGATTTTTGTTTCCTTTATGTTGAAGTGTAATCCATACTGAAGGCTTTGATCTTCGTCAGTAAGTGCTTCAAGTTCTCTTTACTTCCAGCAAGGAAGATTATGTCATCTGCATATCATAGGTTGTTAATGAGCCTTCCTCTAATCTTAATGCCTCATTCATCTTCATATAGTCCAGCTCCTCGGATTATTTGCTAAGCATACAGATGGAATAAGTATGATGAAAGGATACAACCCTGACGCACACATTTCCTGATTTTAAACCATGCAGTATCCCCTTGTTCTGTTCAAACAACTGCCTCTTGGTCTATGTCCAGGTTCCACAAGATCACGAGTAAGTGCTCTGGAATTCTCATTCTTTGCAATGTTATCTATAATTTGTTATGATCCACACAGTTGAATGCCTTTGTATTAATTAATATTGCTTTTATACCAAAAATATTAATCTAGATTTAGCTTTATATTTTAATAATTTATGCTACATTTCTTCTTGCACTTCAATATGGTTGTTGGAATAATTTTACTTCTTCCAAAATATATTATTTGGCATTACTTTACTTAAGATCTATTACAAGATGTTTTCCTGAGATCATCGGTCTTCCCTTCATGGTCTGTTTATATACATTGAATCTTGGTAGCAGTTGTTTTCTCCTAGCCTTCTGAAGATATTAAAGTCCTATCTTCTGAACTGTTATGTCCAGAAATGTGCTGTGCTGTTTAATTTTCGTTCTTAAATAAGTGACCAAACTTTTTCCCTCAGGCTGCTTTATGGTTTTGTTTTTGGTGTTCTGCAATTTTGCTATGAATATGTATAATTGTTGATTTAATTTTTTGTCTTTTGATATAAGCTGTAAGGAGAACTTGGATGATATTTAGCCTCATTTGTGTGTCTAAAAAGTCAAAAATTAAGAGTAAAATTGAATTTCTTTACCTGATGAGGAAATTTTACCCTCATCCCTGAGAAAACAAAAAAACTCAGTAAATATCTTATTGATGAGAAAAGTTAGGTGCATTATTTTAAGTCAGTCAGAAGATAAGGACACCTGCAATAACCATGTCTAATCAACATCATTTCCCAATTTTCACACAATGCAATAAAATCAGGAGGAGAAAAATTAATTCGAAAGGCAGAAACAATGGCCATATTTCCATCAGGATAACTGTTCATGCAGAAAATCAATAACATTTACAGTTTGTTAGAATTAATATATGGTCATCACTTTTGTGGATTCATGGCCAATATACAAAATATTATTTTCAAATATATCCATAAAAGCCTATCAGACAAAAATATTAATAACATTTATACAACTTCTAATCTCAACAAAAATCACAAGGTACTTATAAATAAATATAACATGGCATGAAACACTTAGAAAAAAATATGAAATTTTATGTTTACAATTCTTCTGGAAGGTTAAAAGGCTAAAACAAATTTTCTTAAGAAGAAAAATAAGGTGATAGAATTTGCTTTTGTAAATATCAGGAAATTGTCCAGCAAATAATCATTACAATGGTATGGTATCTACACAGAGATATACACATTTACCAATGGAACAGAATACAGGATCCAGAAAGAATATTCTTATCAGTGCTCAATTGTCTATTCATATGGAAAAAGCAATTATGTTTTAGGCTGGGTCCTTTAGAGAAACAAAATTAGTGAGGTGCAGATAGATAGAGAGATTTATCTCAAGGAAATGGCCCACATGAATGTGGAGGATGGCAAGTCCCAAAGTCTGTATGTCAGGCATCGGCTGGAGGCTTCTCTTGATTCACCTGATTCATGCCATTGCAGTGGCTGATGAACTTAGAATCAGCAAGTCAAACAGCAAGCTGCTGGCTCACAGGTCTGCGAAGGCCAGAGAATCCCAAAGTTGGCAGGTCAGAAAACTGACTGCTGGCTCACAGTGCTACGGAGCTGACAAATTCCAAATTCAGCAGATCAGAGGACAAGCTGTTGGCTCAAGTCCCAGAAACCAGAGATGAGAGGCTGACGAGCCAGAAACAGGATCCAGAGCAAGCAAGCAATTGGGTTTCTGTAATTTTCCACTGACTTTAGTAACAAGGCATGGCTGGGGAAAGAGGATGGCTGGTTTTCATAGAATGCATCATACTATCCACTTGACTGTTAAAATCCTCCTCTGTCGAGGTCATCCTTTGGTGAGCATTCACATGAGACTCAAATATCTTCACTTCTTTGGCCCATCCGAAGAGGTCTATCTATATATATACCTATTCCCCATACCTTGTCACCAATTTTCCAATCATGTTCCTTACACATCCCTGACTATCCAGCCAAACCATTGGCCACAGCCCATGAATCAGTATACAATCACACACCTAGCCATTTTTTCTTTCAAGTAAAGTGAACAACCAGGTGCACTGTTCAAAAGTCTGCCCACTAGGGGGATTCCCTTCACTACTGTCCTTCATACAGGTCCCAGAAAGGGGCTACGGTGCTGCTGCTTTTCACTTTCAAGTGGTCCTGCATATCTTGCAGAACAATCTGTAAACCAGACACAAGTTTTCTCTTCCTCAGTCAACTGAACATAAGGAAATCCCCATGAGGCCAGAGGTACAGACTGGAAGGAGGAAGGTAATGTGACAGGAGTAGAAACCATGGGCATTTGAGCCACTTCCTCATGCAACTTACTTGTGCTTTCAGGTCCTGCTTGACCCCAATCTCATATATACCATTTCCATTTAATGATGGAGTGCTGTGGGTCAGACAACACCCACTTCATAATGGGCAACTCAGGCCTCATGGTGACTTGGTGGCCCATGATTAGGTCTTCAGTCTCTACTAAGGCCCAGTAACAAGCCAAAAGCTGTTTCTCAAGAAAATAGTAGTTTTCTGCAGAGGATGGGAGGGCTTTGCTCCAAAATCTTAAGGGTCTATGCTGTGATTCACAAATAGGGGCCTACCAAAGACTCCAAACAGCATCTCTATCTACCACTGACGCTTCAAGCACCATTGGATCAGCAGCATCATATGGCCCAAGTGGTAGAGCCACCTGCACAGCAGACTGAACCTGTTGCAGAGCCTTTTCTTGTTCTGGGCTCCATTCAAACTAGCACCTTTTCAAATCACTTGATAAATAGGCCAGAGTAGCACACCCAAATGAAAGATATGTGGCCTCCAAAATCCAAAGAGGCCCACCAGGCACAGTGCCTCCTGTTTAGTTGTAGGAAGGGCCAGGTGCAATAATTTACCTTTCACTTTAGAAGGACTATCTTGACATGCCCCACACCACTGGACCCCTAGAAATTTCAGTGAGGTGGAAGTTGCCTGGGTTTTTGCTGGGTTAATTTTCTACCCTCTAGCATTTATCAATAAGTCTAAGGTCACTGACACTTCTTTCTTACTAGGTCCAATCAGCATAATGTCATCCATGTAATGGATCAGTGTGACATACTTTGGAAGAGAAAGGCGATTAAGTCTTAGCCAAGTTAACATATAACATTTGCCATCACAGATTATATCCTTGCCTCTGGCCCTAGAAAAATAAATTGGAGAGAAATTAAAGACATAAAAAGGTGAAGGCTAAATTTTTTGAAGAAAATGTAAGAATACATTTATTCATTTGCATGCAAGAAAATATTTATTCATTCCATGCCAATAAATATATTCATTGGCATGGAAAATAATACAGAAGGATTTTAATATGTTTGTATAGGTGATCTGTTTCTATAAAGATCACAACTAAGAAAACCCTATAAGGCAGTTCTACTGTGTCACATGGAGTTGCTGTGAGTTGGAATCAAGTAGATGACGTGCAACAACAATGCCGGGAAACTACAGGGTAGTATTTCTTGAGCCACACACAAAAATCACTAACAGAAAAGGAAATTATTGGCAACTTTTATTATTTTCAAGGAAAAATCTTCTGTACAATAAAAGTCATCAGCACAAATTTAAAAGATGATTCTCATACAGGGAAAGATATTTTTAATGATAATAATTGCCAAAAGATTAATCCCAACGTGAAAAAAAAACTCTACCTCAACAAATGTTTAAGAAAATTGCAAGTATAGTGTCTTAGTCATCCAGTGCTGCTATAACAGAAACACCACAAGCAGATGGCGTTAACAAAGAGAAATGTATTCTCTCACAGTCTAGTAGGCTACAAGTCCAAATTCAGGGCTCCAGCTCCAGGAGAAGGCTTTCTCTCTCTATTGGCTCTGCGGGAAGGTCCTTGTCATCAATCTTCCCCTGGACTAGGAGCTTCTCTGTGCAGGAACCCTGGATCCAAAGGACAGGCTCTGCTCCTGGAGCTGCTTTCTTGTTGGTATGATGTACCCTCATCTCTCTGCTGCCTTCTCTCTTTTATATCTCAAAAGACATTTGCTTAAGACACAATCTAATCCCGTAGATCTCATCAGCATAATTGCCACTAATCCATTAACATCATAGAGATAGGATTTACAACACATTGGAAAATCACATCGGATGACAAAATGTTGGACAAGCACACAGTACTGAGAATCATGGCCTAGCCAAATTGATACACATATTTTTGGGGAACACAGTTCAATCCATGATATATACCAAGAGAATAAAAAAGCAAAAGATGTGAATTGCAGGACACACCAGAGAAAAATTTAAAGTTAAATAATGATAATAAAAATAAAACAAAGGTGCTTAGCCTTATTAGGAGTCACTGGTGGTGCAAATGGTTGAGTGCTAGACTACTATCTGAAAGGTTGTCAGTTCAAACTCACCCAGAGTTTGAAGACAGGCCTGGTGATCTGCTTCCAAAAGGTCAGAGCCTCGAAAGCCCTAAGGAGCAGTTCTACTCTGCACGCATGGGGTCGCCATGAGTTGGGATCAACTCAACAGCAACTAACAACAACAAAAAAAAAAAACCTTATTACTTGTCTGGAAATTTTTATTTGAAGTTACAGTGAACTCTCGTGAGAAGCAGTATTATCAGTTGTTAATATCCTGGATTCTGGAACCAAAATCCCTAAGTTCAAATGTTGACTCAACCATTTACAAGTTACATAGCTTTAGGCAGTTTATTTGTGTTTCTGAGTCCTCTTCACCAAAATGAGAATGATGATACCATCTAATTTATATATTTATTGTGAGAAGAAATTATTTCGTACACGTAGAAGTTTAGAACAGTACTTAGGACAAGTTGAGAGATCAATAAATGCTGCTTATTATTATGCTGTGTCAAGCCTGCTTTTAATTGCAAGCAGTAGAAAGGGACTTTGCTGATTACAAAAAATATAGTTTACTGAAAGTATATTGAGTAGAATAAAAAATTTTAGGGACAACTAGAAAAATAAGCTGAAGGAATGATATCCCAAAAGCAATTATTCAAACAATACATAAAATATAGCATTCATGTTAAAATTTAAAATAGATAAAATTTTACATTTTTTTGGATTATAAATTTATATCAAAGCAATGTCAGAGAGGATACTAACTTCATAAAAGCAGTTACCACTGGGGAGCAGAGGAGGCAAATGGTATAGAGAATGAACTTCAATAATGTATGTAGCATTGTATTTATTTAAAAATAAACAACAACAAAAAAGGAACCAGTAGTCAATAAGTCAAAATGGCAGTATTTGTTAAATCAAGATATTGGAAACATGAATGGCTATTATTTATCAAATTTTTTCTATATGTTATAAATATTTCATGATTCCAAAATTTTTAAATGGGTTGAATGCAGATCATGATTATTTTTTTCAGCCCTATCATAAATATTTCTGTTATTTTAGTTATTCATGTACATATTCTGACTCTGCTACTAAATATAGTTCTTTCACAACACAAGCAATTTCTTTTCTAAATTTGTATCCCTTAGAGCTGAACACAGTGCTCGATACATAAAAAAGATGCAGGGTTTGATGAACGAATGAACAAATGTTTTTTGTCTGGTTTGGCATTTTAGATTGGTAATGCAGACATCCATAAGTAATTCACAAAAACACCTACAAAGGACCTTACTTATTTCTTCTAAATATAGGAAACAACCAAGTAAATATTTACAACTGTCAAAACTCTACTTAAAATATTGGCAAAATGATGAGTATTTCTGCATACATAACAATAGGAGCTACTTATATATTAATATAGACAACAGAACTCACATGGGCCACAGTCAGGGCAACTTTTTAAACATAACCAAATATCTTGCAGTATGAAGTTTCTAGGCTCGAAGACAAAGAATCATAGCCTTGGGGGACATCTATGTCAACCAGCACATGGTTCATAAAGACAAAGTTCTGCATTCTACTTTGGAGAGTAGTATCTGGGGTCTTAAAAGCTTACAAGCAGCCATCTAAGTTACAGCTATTGGACTCTTACCATTCACAGCAGAGAAAAGTGGAGAAAAGTAAAAACTCAAGAGAGCAATTAGTCCAAAGGACTAAAGGACCAGATGAACCACAGCCTACATGACCCTGAGACCAGAAGACCTAGATGGTGTCTGGCTACCACTAACTACCACTCGAACTGAGATCACAACAGAAGATTCCACACAGAGTGGGAGAAAATTTGTAGCACTAAAGATCAAATTCACAAAAAATTCCAGATTTACTGGTCTGACAGAGACTGGGGGAACCCCCGGGATGATGGCGCTAGGACATCTTTCTGAAATGAAACTGAAGCCATACCCAGAAACCAAATTTCAGCCAAACCATAGACAGGCCCATAAAGTAAACAACACTGGAGACGAACGTGTTTCTTAGAACCATCAATTATACAAGATCAAAAGGACAAGATTTTCCCAAAAGCAAAGATGGGAAGACAAGAAGGGGTAGGAAATCCAGACAAAAGGAAACGAAGGACCTAGGAAGGAAATGGAGAGAGTGCTGATACATTGTGGGGAATGAAACCAATGTCATGGAATACATTATGTACAAACTATTAAATGGGAAACTAATTTGTTCTGGAAACTTTCACCTAATGCACAATAAAATGTTCTTTAAAAAATATTGGAGTGAAAATAATTCTTTGTGTGTCCCAAACAGAGTTCTTACACTTTCCCTTCACCTGCATTTTTAATTTAAGAGTAAAAGTAAAGCCCTTTTGCTTATTTATTAAACCTTTTATGTTATAGTCTGACTCACATAAAATCTCTCCTAGTAATAGATAAATTTTCGGCAGCTGTCCAACCTCAACTGAGTATCCAGAGATAATCAGGGGAAAATAAATTAGAGGCTTCTAATGTTTAATTCTTTAGTGAGTAATTCATATTTTCCTCTCAACAAGGCAAAAAAAAAAAAAAAAAGCCTATTTCCCACAGAGTCAGGTAATTATTTTTGTTTAAGAAATACTTGTTTATTATTATATTTCACTATCCATTTATTTGTGCAATTTTTTTTTTTTCTCCTCATGGTGTAATCAGGTAAAATTAATCAAAAAGAGAAAGGCCTTCCAAGATGAAACAGAGCAGGAGCAAGGGTTACCCCTGGAAGAGGGAAGAAATGTTCTAGGTTGTTTTAACACACACACACACACACACACACACACACACAAACACACCGAAAACTTAATTTAATGAGAGATACAAAGCAATCTGATCTGACCTGAAGGTTTGTTTGACAAATGTGAATATAAAAGATTCCTCACTATTTTGTTTGGGGGCTAGGGTTAGGGTTAGTGCTAGACGTGCTGGAATGTTCATTTGGACACTAAACAATTTGAAAGCAATCTTATTTTGTTTTTCAATTTCTTCAAAATGCTTACATGAAATTTCAGATTTTTCACAACTTCTTTCTTGCCTTTTTCCTTTTTTTACCATAATGTTCAAAATTCCTGCATATTTCTCTACAATGTCTGCTAACGTTCTCCTTCATTTAATTTAATGTTGCCTGAAATTATATTTCTTAATCAAGAAAGTAATTTTTGAGAGATGGTCCAAGATGGTGGCATAGTCAGATGCCTCATAATATCCCTCTTACAACAACAACCCAAGAGAAAAATGGAATCAGACATAGATGACAACTTTGGAACTCAGAGCATCAAAGGCAAGGTGGAAGAATCAGAACAAGTGCCAAGTGAAAGAAGAAATTGTACAAAAACAGTGGAGATGGAGAATTACAGATCACTAGCACCCTGCCAGTCAAGCCTGAACAGCACAGCCATATTCAGACAAAGCAAACTTTCCCAGCTGAAGCTCCCATCACCTGGTGCAGCCAAGTAGAAGCAACTCTGCACCCATGCCCACAGCCAGTCGGGGGTGCTCCCTGCCCTGTGAAAGTTAAATGCACTCATGTTACCCATTGCGCTCCTCTCAACCCCTGTGCCAGAGGCCCATGGACATGCAGTGCCCACCACCCCCCTCATCCATCCCCCTTGCACACAATTGCTGTCCAGTGGCACGCATCACCACCCCAACCCATGGACCAGCAGTGCCCAGACCTTCACTCAGCTACTTGCACCAGGAACCTACATACTGGTGGCATTCACCTCTCCACCCAGCCTCCAGCACTGGCATCCCATGGAAGAGTGGTGCCTGCTTCTCTGCCTAACCACCCATACCAGGGACCTGTGATCTGGCAGCACCCCTTCTTCTGCCCACCCTCCCACACTAGGGACCCATGATCCAGTGACACTCACTTTGCCCAGACACCTGTGGCAGAAGCCAATTAACAGGTGATGCCTCCTCTTCTGCCCACCCACCCATCCCAGAACCCTGTGTTCTAGCAGCTCCTCCTTTTCTGCCTGCTCACACATACTTTGGGCCCATGAACCGGTGACACCAGCTCCTAAGCACAGCCTCCCAAGCTAGGGCCCATGGGCCAGTGATATCTACTTCTCTGCCTGGCCACCAATGTTGTGGGCCCAGGGACCAGTGGCTCCCCCTCTTTCACCCAGCCAACTTTGCCAGGGGCCCAAGGGCCTATGGCACCTACTGTTCCACATAGCCATTGATATGGGGAGCTTACAAGCTGGAGGCCCACTCCAATTCCTAGCCACCCATGCCAGGAGCCTGAAGACATAGGAGCAACTCCTACTGCATCCAGCCACCTGCACCAGTGCCCAAGGACCAGCAACAAACCCTCCACCTAGTGGACAGGGGCAGGATCTCCTAGTTGGCCCCTGGGGACTGGTGGTATCCCCTGTCCCTCATCCCCCCATACTACCCCTCCAAAACAACCAGAGGCTTGTGCAACCCTGCTTACCTGGGAACATTGGTGAAAGTTTCCATACCACCCACTCAGTAATCCATGGCCTGGTACCCTCACCCAAACTGCCTAGCAATCAGCAGTGCACACACAACACCCAAACCAGTAACCAGTGAGAATGCTCAGTGCAACACCAGCTATATACTCAAGCCCATTACAAGACCAGCCAACAGAGACCCATGCTCACACACCCAGCCACTGCCCCAACCCTCCAGAGACAGGCAGTGAGAACTCAAGTGAGACTAAACTAGTGACCAGAGTAGCATTATATTTGGATTTATCAAAAAAAAAAAAAAAAAAACAGGACTCAGCAAATGAACATACAATAAATAAACATAATTTAATGCCTTGAAAACAACAGACAATATCAAATCACATGAATAAGCAGGACAAGACGGCTCCAGTAAGCAACCAAAATAAAGAACCAGCAAACCTTCTGGAGGAAGAAATGGTAAAGAACTACCTGATAAGGAATTCAAAAGACTAATATATAGGTTCTCCAAGAGACCAGGAAAACACAGAGAAAACCAAGGAAAACACAAACAAAGCAATAGAAGAATTCAGGAAAACAATACAAGAACAAAACAAGACAAAAAAAAAATACACAATTAGAAACAGTGACTAGAAATCCAAAAGATTAACAATAAAATATCAGAAATAGACAACTCAAGAGAAGGCCATAGGAACAGAATTTAATCAATAGATGACACAATCTGTGAAATAGAGGACAAATCCCTTGACACCAATTTGTTGGAGGAAAAATCAGAAAAAAGAATGAAGAAAAATGAAGAAAGCTAAGAATTATGTGGGACAGTATAAAGAGGAAAAATGTATATGCGATCAGAATTCCAGAAAATGCAAAAAAGAAAAATACAGAGAGAATTATCAAAGATTTACTGGCAGAAAACTTCCCTAATATCATGAAAGAAAAGAAGATATCTATTCAAGAAGCTCAAAGAACACCATATAGGATAGACTCCAAAAGAAAGTCACAAGACTTATCATAATCAAACTTGCCAAAACCAAAGACAAAGAAAGAATCCTGAAAGCAACTCGGGAAAACAAAAAGTCACCTAAAAAAGGGGTAACAATAAGACTAAGCTCTGATTACTCAGCAGAAACCATGCAGGCAAGAAAAGCAATGGGATGACATATATAAAAATATTGAAGAAAAAAAACTGCCAAGCAAGAATTATATATCCAGAAAAATTGCCTTTCAAATATGAAGGTGAAATTAGGACATCTCCAGATAAACAGAAATTAAGGGAGTTATAAAAACCAGAACAACCTTACAAGAAATATTAAAGGGAGCCCTTCAGACAAAGAACCAAGAACATCAGAGAACAACTTGAGGTTAGGACACAGGACAGCATCAGCCAGACACCAACTCAGATAAAAAACCCATTGCCATAGAGTCGATTCCGACTCATAGCGACCCTATAACTCCGATAAAGAATCCTTAAAAATAAAACAAAGCTAAAAGACTGAAAACAGGGAACCAGAGACATCAATCTATAAATGATAATGACATCGAAACAAAAAGAGGGAATAAATGGTATAGTTATAAAGCTTCCATAGAGAGAGGAAGTCAAGGTGATTTCAAGAAATATTGTTTTAAATTTAGGAAGATAAAAGTAAATTTCAAAGTAACCACAAAGAAAGTTAACAAACCTACTCATCAAAATAAAAAAGAAGAAAAGCATACTCGGGAAGCACAAAATCACCAATGAAAGAAATGAAAAGAAAATCCACAAACAAAAGAACTCAGCACAGAAAATTAAGCAGAATAAAGAAGTTGTCAACAACACAAAAAAAAGCACAAAATGACAGCAGTAAACTCATACATATTGATAATCACTCTGAATGTAAATGGCTTAAATGCATCAATAAATGGATAAAGAGTGGCAGAATAGATTTAAAAAAAAAAAGACCTGTCAATATGCTGTCTTCAAGAGACATATCTTAGACACAAAACACAAATAAACTATAAATTCAATGATGGGAAGTATAAATGCAGCTACCAATAAACAAAAAAACAGCAGGAGTGGCAATATCAATCTCTGATAAAATAGACTTTAAGGCAAAATGGATCCTAAAGGATAAGGAAGGACATTGTAAGATGATTAAAGGGTCAATCCACCAAGAGGACATAACCATAATAAATATATGTGCACCCAATGTCAGGGCTCCAAAATACATAAAACAAACTCTAACAGAATTGAAAAGACAAATAGTTCCACAGTAATAGTAGGAGATTTGAACACACCACTTTCAGTCAAAGACAGAATAACCAGAAAGCAGCTCAACAAAGACACGGAAGATCTAAATGCCACAGTCAATCAACTCAACCTCATAGATACATACAAAACGCTCCACCAAACAGCAGCAAAGTACATGTTCTTTTCCAACGCACATGGAACATTCTCCAAAATAGACTACATTTTTGGCCACAAAGTAAGGCTTAACAAAATCCAAATCATTGAAATAATACAAAACATTTTCTCTGATCTCAAAGCCATAAAAGTAGAAGTCAATAACAGGAAGAACAAGTAAAAAAAATCAAGTACATGAAAACTGAATAACACCTTGCTTAAAAAAACTCCAGATAATAGAAGATATCAAAGACTTAAAAAAAAAAATCTCCTAGAAAAAAAGAGAATAAAAACACAACATACCAAAATTTTGGGGACACAGCAAAAGACGTTCTCTGAGGTCAATTTATAGCAATAAGCACACACACCAAAAAAGAAGAAAGGGCCAAAATAAAAACATTAGCTGTACAACCAGAACAAATAAAAAGAAAACAACAAGAGAAGCCCATAATCACCAGAAGAAAGGAAATAATAAAGATTAGAGCAGAAATAAATTAAGCAGAAAACAATAGAAAGAATCAACAAGACCAGAAGTTGGTTTTTTGAAAGCATCAACAAACTACTGGCCAAAATGAAAAAGAAAAGCAGGAGAAGATCCAAATACCCCAAATTAGAGATGAGTGACATTACAATAGAATCAACCGAAATAAAAAGAATCATAACAGAATATTATAAAAGAGTTTACTCCAACAAGTTTGAAAACCTAGAAGAAATGCACAAATTTCTAGAAACAAACTACTTACCTAAATTAACACAAACTGAGACCGAAAAACTGAACATAATCATTAAAAAAGAAGAAGAACTCCCAACAATGATGACAACAAAAAGTCCTGGCCTGGATGGTTTCACTGGAGAAGCCTACAAAACATTCAAAGTAGAGCTCACCCCAATACCATTTAAACTATTTCATGGCATGGAGAAAGAAGGAATACTCCCAAGTTCATTCTATGAAGCCAGTATAAATTTGATACCAAAGCCAGGAAAAAACACTACAAAGAAAGAAAATTACAGAACAATATCCCTCATGAATATAGATGCAAAAATTCTCAACAAAATTCTAACCAATAGGATTCAACAATATATCAAAAAAAAAAAAAACACATAATGACCAAGTGTCTCAGTTATCTAGAGCTGCTATAACAGAAATACCACAAGTGGATGGCTTCAACGAAGAGAAATTTATTCTCTCACAATCTAGTCGGGGCACTGGGTTTTTGTTTTTATTCACAGTCTAGTAGGCTAGAAGTCCAAATTCAGGGTGTCAGCTCCAGGGGAAGGCTTTCACTCTCTCTCGACCCTGGAGGAAGGTCTTCATCAACAATCTTCACCTAGACTAGGAGATTTGCAGCACAAGAACCTCAGGTCCAAAAGACTTGCTCTGTTCCTGGCATTGCTTTCTTGGTGGCATAAGGTCTCCATGTCTCTCTTCTCGATTCTTTCTTTTATATTTCAAAAAAGATTGGCTTAAGACAGAACCTAATCTTGTAAATTGAGCCAAGCCTCATCAACAGAACTGCCTCTAATTCTGCCTTATCAACATCATAGAGGTGGAATTTGCAACACATAGGATTTTTTTTTTTTTTTAGGATAATCAGGTCAGATGACAAAATGGTGGGTAATCACACAATACTGGGACTCATGGCCTGGCCAAGTTGACACATATTTTGAGGGAACACAATCCATTCATCACATTCCACCTTTTGGCCCCCCAAAATTCATGCCCTTGCCACATATAAAACATATTCACCCCATCATATCATAGCAAAAGTCTTAAATCAACTCCAAGCCCCAAATCCAAAAATTCCTCTTCATCTGTGAAATCTAGAACACAAGTTATCTGTTTCTAAAATACAATGCTGCAACAGGCACAAGCTAGACATTTCCATTACAAACAGGCACCAAGCAAGTCAGCAGAACATATTACATTAGCTCTCAAGACTTGAAAATAATCCTCTGTTCTCTAAGACCATTTAGACAATGGCCCTGCCCTCCAGCCTCTATATATTGGCCACACTCTGTGTACTCCAGGTGGAGGCCCCTTGGCCCTGGGCTTCAGCTCTGCCTTGCAGGCCCACTGGGATGGCAACTCTCTTCCCTGGAATTTGGGCAGCCCCATTCTTCTAGTTCATCTGAGTGGCAATTCCACCCTTAGAAATTCCAGAGGCCTCTTTCTTTTCCATATGAAGTTGGTGATTAGATTTTAGTTCTCGTTAAAGGATGTTGTTGGAATTTGGAAAGAGGCCCCAGGTAAGTAAATCATTACTGAAGAAGAACAAGGTAGGAGGCTTCACAATACCTGATCTCAGAACCTACTATACAGCCATGGTAATCAAAACAACCTGATGCTGGTACAACAACAGACACATAGACCAATGGAACAGAATTAAGAACCCAGATATAAATCTATCCACCTATGGACAGCTCATCTTCAATAAAGGGCTAAAGTCCATTAAATGGGGAAGAGATTATTTCTTTAACAAATGATGAAAAATGAAATAGGACCCATATCTCATACCATACACAAAAACTAATTCAAAATGAATTAAAGACCTAAATATCAACCCTAGAATTATAAAAATCATGGAAGAAAAAATAGGGACAACATTATTGTTGTTTTTGTCAGGTGCTGTCGAGTCAGTTCTGACTCATAGCGATCCTATAGGACAGAGTAGAACTGCCCCATAGGCTTTCCAATGAGTGACTGGTGTATTCGAAGTGCCAAACTTTTGGTTAGCAGCCAAGCTCTCAACCAGTATGCACCCAGGGACAATGCTAGGGACCCTAATACATGGCATCAATAGAATACCAATCATAATTAAAAATGGATAAGTAGCAAAAGACAAATTAGATAGATGGGCCCTCCTAAAAATTAAACACTTGCTCATCAAAAGATTTCTCCAAAAGAGTAAGAAGAGAACCTAAAAACCTGGAAAAAAATTTTGGCAATGACATATCCAGCAAAGATCTAATCTCTAAAACTTATTGAAAACTTCAACACATCAACAACAACTACAAAAAACAATTAAAAAATAGGCAAGGGAGCAGTTAGTCCAAAGGATTAATGGACCGCATGAATCACAGCCTACATGACCCCAAGACCAGAAGAACTAGATGCTGCCTGGCTAATACTACAGACCACTCTGACTGGGATCACAACAGACTGTCCAAACAAAGCGGGAGAAAAATGTAGCACAAAAAAATCAATTTCACAAAAATGACCAGACTTACTGGTCTGACAGAGACTGGAGGAGTAAACCCCCAAGACTATGGCCTTAAGACACCCTTCTGAACTGGGGCTAAAGCCATTCCCAAAGACCAGATTTCAGCAGAATCTCAGACAGGCCCATAAAATAAAGAAAAACACCTGAGAGGAATGTGTTCCCTAGAAAAACCAATTATACAAAACCAAAAGGACAACATTTGCCCAAAAGCAAAGATGAAAAGGCAGAAAGGGGGAGAAAACCCAGACTAAAGGGAACAGGGAACCCAGGGTGGAAATGAGGAGAGTGCTGACACAATGAAGGGAATGCTCGCAACGTCATGGAACATTTTAAGTACAAACTACCAAATGGGAAACTAATTTGCTTGGTAAACTTTCACCTAATGCACAATAAAAGATTTTTTGAAAAGTAATTGCCAGTATCATTAAAAATGTCAGCTTTCATCATTTAATTTAACACACTATTACTGAACATGCATTATTTTTTGTGTGTTGAGGAAACAAATCATAATATATGGTCACTACTATCAAAAATGCAAAACTAGATTTAAGCATTTTGAATAAATCTATAGATATAAATTCAAAGGAAAAATTGCTATACTGCTTTTGATCTTACATAAAATTTTTGTGTCCTTTAATAATAAATTACCTATTGCCAAAGACAGATCTGAATTCAAGGAAACTGAGTGGAAAATAATAATAATACCTAATAATAATATCTACTTTATTTTGCTCCCAATGTAATCCTTTAAATATGCCAGTAAAATTATATGTAGATTTATTTTTACTTATATGAGGTCACTTACATCTTTACTCATTAAAAAAGGGATATATGTATTTAGCATATCCATGTATCAGTCACTGTTAGACACTGGGAAAGGAAGAGTTTAAGCCCCTACATCTACTTCAAGGGAAGGATGACCAAGTAGGATCTAAGAGTACAACTGGAAGAGAGCAAAGACTACATGTATTTGCTTCACTACTACGTATCCAGTGCCTAGAATAATACCTGACACATAAAAAACAGAGCTGGTACTAAATAAACACTTGGTGATTAAATGAAAGAATGAAATATCCAGTACAGTAATGCCAAAGAGAATGACCAATTCTGTCTGAGATTATCAAGAAATGACCCTAAGCCAATGGTGAGTTTGACTTCTTCATTCAGTTTAGGGAGACTGAGCATTTCTCTTTTGGGATATTGTCTATCTTCCATACCGTGTGATTCCATTGAACATACCAATCACAGGAACTTGACAACCCCCTACAAACACATTCTGCCAACAGCAGGGTTGGGCAGTTGTCCCAAGTTTGGACAAATTCTCCTGTTAGTCATCTACATACTGCTGAAATACCACCCATGTATTTTAATAAGTATCCCCAAAAGAGCCCCTTCTCCTGTGCATTTCTCCTGTGTTAGGCTGTCAATGCATTAGACTCAATAAAAAGCTTTTTGTGAAATGCTGGTATCTCATGGTCCTATCTTTTACCATGATCAGCCCCAAACTCCCTCAAACTCACTGGCGTTCATCCATAAATAAACACAGGTGCACAGAGGAAATGACAGAGGCTCACTAAGGTAGCCTGGGAAGCCAACATAAAGAAATTAAGAATTTTTTTACAGAAAGTTAGATAACTTTCTACAAAGGGAGGACATAAGAGCTTAGCAGTTAGAATAATAATTGAATGTGCAGGTGTGTGAGCTGAGAACTAGAGTTTCCTCTGCCCTTTGGGTTCATTATCTCTTTTGGGAAAGTTTGATCTCAGGTGAGGATTTAAAAATTGTACTACTTAGTGAATGATACAGACATCAGCATGAAGTCATGTTGAGCTTAATACAGATGATCAAATATAAAAATATTTATTCTAAAAAAAAATCAAACCCGTTGTTTTTAAGTCAATTCTGACTCAGCAACCCTACAGGACAGACTACAGCTGCCCCATAGGTTTCCTAGGCTGTAATCTTTTCTGATGAGAAGAAACAGCTACAAATATCCTTAATAATCAGAACTCTTGGAATGTACAAAGTATGAATCTAGGAAAATTAGAAGTCATCAAAAATGAAATGGGGTGGATAAAGATTGATATCCTAGGCATTAGTGAGCTGAAATGGATTGGTATTGGCCATTTTTAACAGGACAATTATATGGTCTACTATGCCAGGAATGACAAGTTGAAGAGGAATGGCATGATATTTACCGTCAAAAAAGACATTTCAAGATCTACCCTGAAGTACAGCACTGTCAGTGATAGGGTAATGTCCATATGCCTCCAAGGAAGACCAGTTAAAATGACTGTTATTCAAATTTACGCACCACTCATTAATGCTAAAGATGAAGAAATTGAAGATTTTTACCAGCTTCTGCAGTTTGAAATTGCTCAAACATGTAGTCAAGATTCATTGATAATTACTGGCAATTGGAATTCAAAAGTGGGAAACAAAGAAGGATTGGCAGTTGGAAAATATGGCCTTGATGATAGAAACAACACCGGAGATTGTGTGATAGACCAACGACTTATTCGTTGCAAATACATTTTTTCAACAACATAAACAGCGACTATACACGTGAACCTCATCAGATGGAAAACACAGGAATCAAATCAACAGCATCAATATTATCAGTCAGAACAAGGTAGGGGCCAAGTATAGAACAAACCATCAATTGCTCATTTGCAAGTTCAAGTTGAAGCTGAAGAAAACTGAAACAAGTCCACGAGAGCCAAAATACAACCTTGAGTATATCCCACCTGAATTTAGAGACCATCTCAAGAATAGATTTGATGTATTGAACTTAATGACCAAAGATCAGACGAGTTGCTGGGATGACATCAAAGACGAATAAAGAAAGGAAAAGGTCATTAAAAAGATAAGACAGAAAAGACCAAAATTGTTGTCAGAAGAGACTCTGAAACTTGCTCTTGAATTTAGAGTAGCTAAAGTTAATGGAAGAAACTATGAAGTGAAAGAGCTGAGTAGATTTCAAAGGGTAGATGGAGGAGACAAAATAAAGTATTATAATGAAATGTGCAAACACCTGGAGTTAGAAAACCAAAGGTGAAGAATACACTCAGCATTTCTCGAGCTGAAAGAATTAAAGAAAAGACTCAAGCCTTGAGCTGCAATATTGAAGGAAGCTATGACTCAGAATCAACTCGACAGCAGTGAGTTTTGTTTTTTTTGGTTTATGGGCAAAATATTGAACGATGCAGGAAGCATCAAAAGATGGAAGGAATGTCACTGTACCAAAAATAATTGGTTGACATTTAACCATTTCAGGAGGTAGTATATGATCAAGAACCAATGGTATTGAAGGAAGAAATCCAAGCTACACTGAAAGCATTGGGGAAAAACAAGGCTCCAGGAATGGACGGAATACCAATTGAGATGTTTCAACAAACGGATGCTACGCTGAAAGTGTTCCCTAGTCTGTGCCAAGAAATTTGGAAGACAGCTACCTGGCCAACTGACTGGAAGAGATCCATATTTGTGCCCCTTCCAAAAAAAGGTGATCCAACAGAATGTGGAAATCATAGAACAATACCATTAATACCACACTCAAGTAAAATTTTGCTGAAGATCCTTCAAAAACCGTTGCAGCTGTTCATCGACAGGGAACTGCCAGAAATTCATTAAAAAGATAAGGACGTGGAATGAGGGATATCATTGCTGATGTCAGGTAGGTCTTGGCTGAAAGCAGAGAATACCAGAAAGATGTTTACATGTGTTTTATTGAATATTCACAGGCATTTGACTGTGTAGATCATAAAAAATTGCAAATAACACTGTGAATGGGAATTCCAGAACACTTAATTGTGCTCATGAGAAGCCTGTACATAGACCAAAATGCAGTCATTCGAGAAGAACAAGGGGATACCAAGTGGTTTAAAATCAAGGAAGGTGTGCGTCCGAGTTGTATCCTTTCACCATATCCATTAAATCTGTATGCTGAGCAAATAATCCAAGAAGCTGGACTGTATGAAGAAGAAGAATGTGGCATCAGGATTGGAAGAAGACTTGTTAACAATCTATGATATACAGATAATGCAACCTTGCTTGCTGATAGCAAAGAAGACTTGAAGTATTTATGATGAAGATCAAAGTCTACAACCTCCAGCCTGGATTACAACTCAACACAAAGAAAACAAAAATTCTCACAAATGGACAAATAAGCATCATCATAATAAAAGGAGAAAATACTGAAGTTGTCAAGGATTTCATTTCACTTCGATCCATAACCAACACCCATGGAAGTGGTAGTCAAGAAATCAAATGTTATTGGGCTAAAATGTAACAGACCTCTTTACAGTGTTAAAAAGCAAAGATGTCAGTTGAGGACTATGGTGCACCTGACCCAAGCCATGGTGTTTTCAATCACCTCATATGCATGCAAAAACTGGGCAATGAATAAGAAAGACTGAAGAAGAATTGATACCCTCGAATTATGGTGCTGGCAAAGAATATTGAACTGCCAGAAGAATGAACAAATCTGTCTTGGAAGAAGGACAGCCACAATGTTCCTTAGAAGCAAGGATGGCAAGACTTCATCTCAGGTACTTTGGGCATGTCATCAGTAGAGATCAGTCCCTGCAGACTGACATCATGCTTGGTAAAGTAGAGGGTCAGTGTAAAAGAGGAAGACCCTCAAGGAGATGGATCAATGCAGTAACTGAAACAATGAGCTCAAGCATGGCAACAGTTGTGAGGATCGTGCAGGACTGAGAAGTGTTTCATCCTGTTGCATATAGTGTAGCAATGAGTCAGAACTTACTCAGTGGCACCTAATAGCAACAACAATCTTTATAGGAACAGATTCTAGGACTTTTCTCCCACTGAGCATCTGGTGGATTTGAACCACCAACCTTTCAGCTAGCATCCGAGGTTAAGATGCGTGCATATATTTCTTGGCTCTGTCAGTTAAGAGAGCCTAAAAGAAACAATGCCCCAGTAACAACAAGCACACCTAGTGCCCAGGCATTGATTTTTAACACCATTCTCCAATAAAAGGAGTCAGGGATCCTTAGAGAAATGGTAGATTCTAACACTGATGGAAGAAATAACAGGATGACCGTGCATCATCTTGTAGTTCCAAAAAGTGAGAGTAGACTTTAAAATATATATATATATATATATCGCAACATGGAGGTATGTCAAAGGGACAGAAAAGCCAACTGAAAAGAGCTCCAATAACCAAAGCTGGAACAATTTGAGCAACAAAATTAATAAAATAGTATTGAATTATATATACTTCAAAGTTTAAAGTATCCATAAATCCATAGTAATATAAATAAGTGATTGAATAAATAAATAGGGGCAAATAGACAAATCTCTCCTGCAGAAGAATTTCAAATAATTTATGTATATACCCTAATCTCGGAGAGAGGGAGCATAACTGCCCACTCCTTTTCAATGAGTTGCACATAGTAACTTCCTTCCAAAGGTACAATATGGAAAAGAGAAACTTTACAGTGGAGAAACTTGATCGAAAGTATCTCAGCCAGGTGATCAAGGTCAAGATCAACAGGAATAAATCATGTTGATGGAATGTAGCTTTCACATGATAAACCAAAACCCTTGATATGCTGCGATAAAAATGAGACTTTAGCCCTGAGGTAAACTTATAACCCCAGGGTAATCATGAGGAAAACACCAGACAGATCTTAATTAAAGAATATTCTACAAAGTAACTGACTAGTACTCTTCAAAACTGTCAAGGTCTTCAAAAACAAGGGAAGTCTGAGAAAATGTCACCGTCAAAAGGAGCCAAAGGAGAAACGACAACTAAATTCAACGTATCATTCATTGAAACCTGGAATATTGACAGGCTACTAGGGAAAAACTGAGGAAATCTGAAAAAAGTATGTATTAAATGTAATAATAATGTATCAATTTTGATTTATTAATTATAACTTAATAATTGTAAAATATACATAAGATACAGGAGCCCTTGAGGTTCAGTGGTTAGAGCTGTGGATGCTAACCAAAAGGTCAGCAGTTCAAATCCATCATCTGCTCCCTGGAAACCTTATGGGCCAGTTCTACTCTATCCTATAGGATCACTATGGTTTGGAATCTACTCGACAGCAATGGGTTTTTACATAAGATATTAATAATAGGAAAAACTGGATATTGGGAACATGGGACTTTTTTGTACTATCTTCCCTTTTTTTCTATAAATCTCAAACTGCTTCTTAAATAAAAAATTTATCAAAGCACATACACGTATGTCAAATAATAAAAAAAAAAAAAAGGGATTTGTACGTACCTGCTGGTGTTGGTAGAATGATCATGACATACCATGTTGACTTTTATATTATCATCCATCTACCACCCCTTCAGAAATCCTGGTGATGTAGTGGTTAAGAGTTTGGCTGCTAACCAAAGTTTGGCAGTTCCAATCCGCCAGGTGCTCCTTGGAAACGGTATGGGGCAGCTCTACTCTGTCCTAAAGGGTCATTATGAGTTGGAATGACTCGATGGCAACAGGTTTGGTTTTTTTTTTTTTTGGTTTTACCTCTGCTTTACAGACAGACACACACACACACAAACACATCCTGCTTTACTCAGAAGAATTATTAAAAACTTTTAGAAGGCGACACCCTCCAATTTGCTTGTAAAAGACATGGATTTGGTAAGATGCAAAAGCCAAGGAAAGTTGGTTTTGGAGTCAGAATGGCTTTGTAGTAGTACAGAAAATTTACAGCAGAACCCAGAAAGAAGGAGGCTCTTTCACGGAGCTATTTTCTTTGGACAGCCAGAAGACCAGTAAAAGCCCGCAAAGGCGGCAACTACATTCAATAGCAAGTCAGAAGCAAGAAAGGAGGAAGTAGCAATTGAAAAACAAAACAAAAGAAACAAAGAAAACACCTTACTCTTTAGCAGGAGGGAAGTCATTTGATAAACTAAGGGAGAGGAGAAAGAATCCAGGACGATTTACAGCAGGGTTATCTACCTTGATTCTAATGGCTTGGAGGGGAAATGTGTGTGTGTGTGTGTGTGTTGTTTGTTTGGTTTGGGTGGGGTGTTTTTGTGATCAAGTCAGCACCACTTATTTCCAGAACATACTTTACCTCAGAGATTCCCAACCAGTAATGTGTGCTTAGCAGGAAAGTTTGCAGAGGTGCTAAGATCCTAAGATGCTGATCCCTTGGCTCTTGTGGTCACAAACAGGGCCGGAACTTCCAGGAAAGTCAATTTTATCCCAGGCACTCTCTTCTTTTACCCCACCGTGACATACACACAGCATCCATTTCTATGTGTGCCTTTTGTGGAAAGGGTAAGGAAAGAGCTTTTCAGGAGAAAACAGTCGCTTGGGAGAAGAAGGCTGGTACTGGCCTTGTTATGCTTCTGTTAACAGTTTCATGCTGAGGCACAATTGTACGTATTTGTCTTGAGACAATTAACTTAATGCTATACCTGTTAATAGAAGACCCGGGTCTTGATGGGGACATCCAATTTGTTCAAACTGATAGAAATACTGAGATTTCACAGATATGTACTTAATATAATCCCAAACTCAAGTCAAGTTTCAATTCACATATATATATATATATGATATACTGTTCGATATGATCGAGGTGAAAAAAATCAAAGAATTTTTACTTTACTGTTATATGGCTTCATACAACATTGTACTACAACTGACAGAGACAAATCAGAGTCTACACCTAAAGTTTCTGCTTGGAAATCAGAGAGCAAGTGAGTGTGTAAGTGAGTGAGTGAATGAGTGTGTTTGATTCTTCTCCAACCCAGCTGTTTCTCATTCAAACATACCATGTCATAAATCCACATAGTTTTGGGTACCATGCTCTTCCAGGATAAACATCTGACACCTGGAGTCATACACCAAATAGCTCATAAGCTGGTTTTAGCTGGTGAGTTTTGATTTCAGGGACATTATAAAATGCATTCTATGAAGTTCAGGCCAACCAAAAAGATTACCCAGTGGTTCTTGGATTCTGAAATAAACATACAATAGGCTAGACAGAGATTGTCAGCCTGTCATTATAATACTGGCTGTTAATAACCACAATTAAGGCAGACTACATATCAATTATTATTTGTCTGGAACATCGGCTTCCCTAAGCATAAAAGGAAGTGAGGCAGCCTGCATTACTGTCTCCTCTCTTCAGCTAATTAGTGCTGTTTTTAATGGCTTCATCTGCCCAGGATCAATTGTCTAATAGGAACAGTCCTCTGTCAGTTAATAAGGTGAGGAACTGTATAATGTGATTATGTCTGGCTCCAAAACAGTGCTTCAAACAACACTAAAACAATCATGTGACAGAATAAATAGACTAATAGACCGAGGCAATATTTTTTGTCTAATTCTTGTGCAAACATAGCGTTCCGGTAACATTTATGGAAAAGAAAAAAAAAAGTTTAAGAAAGATAATAAAATGAGACAAAGACAAACACAGACCATCAAGACATATATATACATATATATGTGTGTGTGTGTGTATATTCTTTAAAAACTTCAGTTAAGAGAAGGAGCCAGCAATATTATAAACTGGTGGTTAAGGACTCTTACTAGAGGGAACCCTGATGTGATGGTGGGCTCTATTTTCAAAACACGCTTTTTGAAAAAATAAACTCTTCTGTGGTTGTGCTGACTGGAACATAAACTGTATTCATTTGCCAGTCACAAAATGCTACTCAGAGAAGAAATGGGAACTGGGTATATTCATTTGTACCAATTGGTTTTTAGCATTTATTATCAGATTTATCCAACACCTCTGATTTGAATAAATGTGCTAAATAATGGACTGCCTAATAAAGATGTATCTGAAATATTAATTTAAAGTGTGCTTCAGCTAAAATGGGTTTCAGCTCTCGTAATAAATTGAGATGAATGGCAGAAAGCAGTCATTAATCTGAGAGGTAGGGTAGTGCAATGGTTAAGGACATGAACTCAGGAGCCACACGCCAAAATCAAACCATACCTACCACTGTTAGGTAGGTTCTGACCCACAGAGTAAAACTGTCTCATAGGGTTTCCAAAGCTGTAAATGTTTACAGAAGAAGACTGTCACATCTTTTTCCCAAGGAGTGGCTGGTGGATTAGAACTGTCAAACTTTTTGGTTAGCAGACAAGTGCTTAACCACTGCACCACTTTGGAGCTGTAAAACCTGGGCTTAAATTCCAACATTGACACTTACTAGCCTGTATAACTAGGGTAAATTACTTTACTTCTTTGTGCCTCAATTTCCTTTTCTATAAAATGGGAATGATAAAAATAGAATTATTATGAAGATTAAATCAGTATATCAGGCACCTGGAGCAGAAACTGCCACACAGAAAGCAATATAGAAAGGTTAGTTATTATTGAAGTTTTTCAAAAATAGTTCATCTTGAACATTGACACTGAAAAGGTACTTCCTGAGCCGATAACTTCCATCATGCCCAGTTTTATAGCTAATCAACACTTCAAGAAAAGTCTGACTGAATCTACAAATTTTACTGCTTGAAACATGCCGGTCTTCTAAAGCTTTGGTTTTCAAAGTGTTGTCCCCAGACCAGCAACATCATCTTGTTAGGTATGCAAATTATTAAGCCCTACCCAGGACCTATTGAATCAAAATCTTTGAGGGTGGGGGTGGGAGTTAATAATTTGCATACCTAACAAGTTTCTAGTTAGTGATGATGATGCTGGTCTGGGGACAACAGCAATCTGTGGTATAAGAAGCCCTCCAGGAGATTCTGATGTACAATTAGTGTGAGAACTATTAGTCTGTTGTTGTGTGCCACTCACGTAGATTCTGTGTGCCCCTCATGTAGATTCTGACTCATAGCCACCCTACGTGACAGAGTAGAACAGTCGCATAGGGTTTCCTAGGCTGTAAATCTTTACGAAAGTAGATTGCCAAGTCTTTTCTCCTGCAGAGCAGCCGGTGGGTCAGGTTCGAATTACTGACCTTTTGTTTAGCAGCCAAGCGCTTAGCCATTGCACCACAAGGGTTCCTTATTATTAGGCTAGAACACTCCAAAACATCAGATGTTCCCTCATTACTAAGAAATTGGTAAATTCTAAAATACCGAAAAAGCACAGATTTCATATCAACTGAGTAATACAGTATTGTTCAAAACAATATGAATCTAACCCCGAATCCATACTAATGTCATGGGTTTTTTTAATTCTAGAAAAAAAAAAATCAAAGGTATTAACTAAAACATCTAGCTCTAGTCTTGAAAACATTAACAAATTTATGCTGAAAAAAAATCTAGATAAAAATGGAAGAAAAAATTAAATAGTGAAGTAATAAGACATTAAAAGTGTGAATCAATTACTGAGTCTTAGGGCGTGCCTGGGATGCAGTGTGGTACAGAAATTGGTATAAAGACTCTTTAGATTCTTTTTCCTTTTCCTTTCATTAATTGGATGAAATCATGGGCAGATTACCTAAACTCTTGGAGGATGAGTTTTCTCAACTTTTATAAAATCTTTTAGTATTGCTTTTAGAACGGTGCAATGTAATATATAAAGTGTCTACAACAAGAAGGCATGGGCTCTAGAATTGCTTTATTTAACTTGAACAGTGTTTTAAAAATCAGGAAATTTCTCAGAAAAATTAGAAATCTCAGCTTAAAAAAAAAAAAAAAAAAAAAACAGTAAGGTCCGGCAATATTGGCCTGCATTACCGCAAGCTTTCTCTCCTTTAGGGCTAAGAAGCAGCTGCTCCCTACTGGGAAACGTGTTTGATTGCCCCTAGCTCAGCTGACCTCAATCATGATACCTGGCTGGACACTGCGGGCACCTGAAGTTGCATTTTATCCGAAAGCAAGCCTGGCACACAAATCCTCAGTAAACGCTAACTCGCTTCCCAGGCCATCTACTTTCCCATTTCTCCACTAATTAAAAATAAAAATCTATCCCAATAAAAATTTAGCAACGCGTTTTTTTGTGGAGTAGGGGAATAATGTGTGGACCAATTTTTAAACTTATTCCCATCACACGTATAGTCAACCAATTGAGATATTATAGCTCTGCAGATTGCTTTGGGCTTACAGAGAACAGGGAATTGGTGCGCAACTGAAAGTCTGGTGTTAGAATCAATATCAACTGTGGGAATTGGTGTTTTGAAAGTAAAAACCCAGATATGACTGCTTCGAAGTTAGAATTTTAAAAATTGCACCACTAAACGATAAAAATCAAATTCTGAATGCATTATATATAATGCAGAAAATAAATTGTTACAAGATTTTTTTTTTTTAAAGGATTATTTGCTAGAAATACCAGTTGAGTTATTTCTGGAAACTTTGGTTTTAGTACTAGTCCAGCTGTGAGTGGCTTTGTGGATTTGAGCTAGTCATTTAACCTCTTGGGCCCTCAGGGTACTCTGGTACAAAATGAGGAGGCTGGGCTCAGGTACCTTCCAGCTCTCAGAGTCTATTCTGTGATTCTAGGAAGCTGGTGGCAGACAATTCATTTCAGTTTTTTTGTATAAATGACATCTAGTGTCATGAAATAATGTATCAGAGCAGCAGCAGGGTCTTTCTCTCCTGAATTTGGTTTGAAGCCAGGAGATAGGGTTGCTTGAATTCATTTTCTTTCTTTGGTGAGGGGATAGTTTTGATGACCTAATGGGCCTTTTCCATCTCTTGTATCTTTGATGAGGCTACTGGGCCTCTGAGTTGGGAACTGCAAAGTGTTACCGTGGTGAATTCTCCTTTGTAGTGATTTTCTCTTTTTCATCATGTTTGACATTTTTGCAATTGTGCTTTGATTTAGATTATATTCACTGCATAGCTCAGTGTGCTAGTGAGTTGAGACTTGGCTAGGATATAGACGCGCAAGTATAAAAATTAAAAATGACAAGGTAAAATATTGCTGCATGCTGTTGATATATATTATTTGAAGTAGCTGGTTGTGGTTCAGTGAAGTTCAGTAATGGTATATTGGGTTCAACAAAAAATATTTATGTATTTTTTCTATATAGTAGCTTACTGGTAAATGACTACAATATCCTTTCTCTCCTTTTGTCTCTCTTTCTCTCTCTTTTTTTTTTTTCCTTCTTTTAACAATTCCTAAGATGCATATTTCCTTACGGTCCATTCAGGAAGATAAAAATGGATATTCCTTGAAAATGGGATCTAATGTAGGGATAATTGTAACTGCAGGTGAAAGGAAATTAACTGAAATATGCATATATACATATATATGTGCATATTTCAATTTTTCCAGAAAATAAAGTTCCAGAGAGAAGCAACCAAATTTGTTTTACACACTTCACCACTAAAAATCATCTTCTATAGCATTCTAAACAATGGAGAATGTAAAAACTCAACAAAGAAGATGGTCAATTTCTCACAAAGTAAAGCCACTAAACAGAACTTTCACAGGCAGAAAACAGCTTTAACACTGTCTGAGTCAAAATTAACTCGATGGCAACAGTTTTGTTTTGTTTTTTGGTATCTATCCATTTTCCTCAAACCACTATACAAAGTTATAATTTTAAATATCGTTTTCCAGTTCTGCAAGTAATCTAGGAAGATATTAAATTCCTTCCACATTTTCAAGAACCAAAATCAACTGCAATGCATAGGAGCTGAAGGGAAAAGAGTAAGAAGGTACACAAAAGCAAAAGCTTCAAAGAAGAGAAGATTGAACAATTTACAAGTCTTCTAAAAAAAAAAAAGTGTCTATTATAAAAAAAAAAAAATTATAAAGCAGTCCATGAATTAAACATGTCAAAAGATGAAACAATGAAAACTTTTACTAACATCCTCTGTGAACACTAAGAATAATAAAAACCGCTGGACTAAATGTGTATGAATTAAATTTATATTGTCCAGAAAGCATAAGTATGTTAATTGTGAATGAATTATGCCTTTTCTACTTTCAATTTCTTTCTTCGTTACTTAATCAGCAAAGGTGCTTTAAATATTTGGTACCAATCACTCTACCAAGGCACTGTGATAGGCATGTCTTCATGTCATTAAGAAGACATTTGCCTTAAAGATCTATCTCCTTAATAAGCTGGAACCCTCAATTTTAACTGGAGCTACATTCCACATTCACACTTAAGTACCAAGACAAATTCTAAGAAAGCAAGCTAATATTTTGCTCTTTGTTCCCCTTTGTTATTTCTTGAATTGTGCCCTCTAAACACCTATGTTGAATTCTTAACCCTATACCTATAAATATGATCATGTTTGGAAATAGGGGTATTTTTGTTATGTTCATGAGGACATACCAGTGGAAGGTGAATCCTAAACCTAATCACTTCTGGGTTATAAAAAGACCAGAATAGACACAGACACTCACAGGGGGAAGAGGGAGACAGATGAATGAGACAGCTGCATCTATAAGCACTGCTGGCAACTACTAGAAGCTGAAATAGACAAGAAAGTAAAAAAAAAAAAAAAAAAAAAAAAAACCTAGCCCTCCACCTAAATGTCCTGAATTTTGACTTCTAACCTCTTGAACTGTAAGAAAATAAATTTCTGCTCTTTAAAGTCACCCATTTGTGGTATTTCTGTTTAGGGCAGCACCAGGCAACTAAGACATCATTACGCTCATATTCTTTTCTCTGCTTGGTGACTTAGATACCTGTTTCTAATCTCTCTGCCCAACTCTCTCTAATCATTTGACTCAAGTTTTGTGTTCTAGAACCTCTGGTTCTCATTCACATTTCATTTCTGCTTTCTGCATTGGGTTTGCCATGTATTTAGAACCTCAGGGGAGAAACTTCTCCATCCCTAGGGGCCTGGGACTAGTGATGGGCAAGTCTCTCTAGTTCCTACTCAGGGGAAGAAAGACTAATTTCAGCCAGAGCAGTCAGTCAATCCAGTTTAATATTTGCAACATATTCCTTTCCGCTTTAATTGTTACCACCTTCATTATCACTTTCCTCCTCTTCCTCATCAACACAATTGAACTTTTGTTATGCAAATCCAAATATTCATACCAAATTAAATGTTAAATACTTTGAGTACATTATCTCTTGAGATTTTTGTTATCACTTCTTTAGAAAAATTAAAGGATTTCAAGGAGGTTAAAAAAAAAAAAACTTGTCCAATACTTAGTTAATGTCAGAGCTGGGATTCAAATCCTACTCTGTCCAACTTCAAAGCAGACAGTTGACCACTATACTAAACTGCCTCCCATTATCAACATTTATTGGGCATTTAACATGAGTAGATATTGAGTTACAAGCTTAAAAGTCCATTGTTTCCATGATACAGTTATAATTATAATAATCTACTGCAATTTAGCTAGAATTATGGTTGGCTACATACATTGCTGATTTAAAGAACATGATCTCTCAAGACTTTTTAATAATCATTCCATTCATAAAATTTAAAGTTATAAAGTTGTAGGTAACAGAGGAAAAGAAAAATCTGTCCATTTTGTTGATAAAAGATTAAATCTATATATAAAAATCTGAAAAATCATGACTATTATCAAAAGTAGCTGCTTTCTGAAACGAGAAGATGCTGTGAAAGTGGCCAAAATAATTTTGAACTGGACACCTTTTGATGTCATAAAACAAACCAATTCTCTCTGACTTCTAAAATAATGAAAAGCAAAAGTTAAGAATTGTTGTAAAGCTCAATTAATGATTTTAACCTAAGAAATAATAAAATTGAGTGGACTAAGTGCCATAGCCTTCAAAGTGCCTGAGTCACCTAAGCGACCTGCTACTGGTCCTGCAAAGACCTACCCTGGAAATAGCTCGACACTTTGCTTCAAAAGGAATTTTGCTTGTCCTTTAAAAGGAAAAATCATACTTTTAGAGTAAGTTGTATGTGGCCTCTCAGCCTAACAATTACTAATATGACAGTTAGTATGGATACTCTTGAAAATGCTAAAACTACAAACATCCAGCGCGCACACACACACAGAGAACACACTGATTTAATGCTTTGTTATTCACTGATAGAGGAAGATCCAATCTATAAATTAATTTTGATAGGCTATAAATTATATGGGGCCCTAGTGGTGCAGTGATTAAGCATCTGACTGCTAACCAAAAGGTCAGCAGTTCAAATCCACCAGCCACTCCTTGAAAACCATATGCGGCAGTTCTACTCTGTCCTGTAGGGTTGCTATGGGGAGCCCTGGTGGAGCAACAGTTAAATGCTTGACTGCTAACCAAAAGGTTGAAGGTTCGAACCCACCTAGCAGCTCCACGGGAGAAAAAACTGGCAATCTGCGCATGTAAAGATTACAGACTAGAAAACTCAAAGGGGCAGTTCTATTCTGTCACATGTCATGAGTCAAAAATCAACTTGACAACACCCAACAACAGCCTTATTATATAGACTATAATACATATCATTGCTAAATCACTAAGAATTAATAAGTTACGTACACAGTTACGTTACTAGTACTAAGAGACCTGATCTAAAAAGCAAGGATAAACGGCATGCATATCAGAGAAGATGTACAAAAGCAGGCAGAGAAGTTCAAGTGTTTTTATTGGATGTCCCCAAGGCCTGGGGAATTATGAGCATGAAGGAATGAGAATTCTGGAAGATACTACATGTCAGAATAAATGATGAAGAATGGCTTTTGTGTGGTTTTCCAGGAATCAAATAGTACATTAAACATGTTGTGGTATAAGGCTTTGATTAAGTTCTATAAGTTAATATAAACCCAGTAAAATGATAACTGAAATTTTTTAATTATTGGGCTGATGGCAAAATTTGAAATGTAAATAGACATACAGTCTGTTGCGGGGCCTCTACCCCAAGCCCTACTTCGGAGGTAGATGGCTCGGGTATCTGCTTCTCTGAATTGCCAAGTAGAATATAACTAGATTATAAACACATCATTTTTTTTTTTTTTTTTTTTTACTTTAAGTTCCCATTTCTAATGCAAGACCTGGCAAATAATAGTTGTTTAATAAATATTTAGTAATGAATGCAATCACACCTTAGCATATGATTACTCAGCAATAATAAGATTTTGCTATAGAACATCAGCTCTTATCCACCAATGTGCAAGTTTATTCTTGCCCATGAAGAACAACAGAGGATATTTGTAAGTAACAAATTGTCTCTTACCCCAAACTTACATGTCACACTTGCTCCTGTCTCCCCAACCACCCCTACGCGTGCGCGTGCACACACACACACACACATCCATACATCCACTTCTAAATCTGCATCTAGGCTAAGCACACTCCTCTAAAGCCCAGAGACAAGCGTGAACAAGCAGTCGGCCATTAAATTCTTATCAAATAAATGAAATTTATTTATAAATGAAGCATCATATACCAGAGAAACACTAGTGATTTTTACCCTTGATGACATTAAAGCCTTTAGAATTAATCTTCTTATGTCCTCTCTCCATCCCTCTCTTTGTTTTTTTTTTTTCCCTTTCTGTGTAATAAAAATACTGAGCTTTTTGCTCAGAACACAGTGATGACTAAGTCATAATGCCAACCTCTAAGTCTTCAGTCTGGAAGAGCAATGTTCACTCATTATCACTGTCTCTTAATATGTAACAGGAATAAATTAATTTTGTTTAAGAGAATATCTCAATATATTCCCTAGGGTAGAAGATGAAACTCTGCATAAGTGAGTTAGCAGGAGATAAAGCAGTAAAAATGACGATTAAAAAGTGTTCTTTCTGAAATTAATAGAAATTTCAGACTTAGAAAAAGCAGAGGAGAAACAAAACTGAAGGGAGGAGAAACATAAATGATGAGGTTGAACAACTTGTTAGAGCGGCTGACCCACTTGTGGGTGTCTGATATTCAGTGTTAAGGTCTTACATTGTGATAAATTGTAGTTTTACAATTTGTTTGTTGATGTATACCTTATTTCCTTAAAACTTAAGGAAAATGCAATCCTCACAAAAGCATTATATAATTGGTTTTATATGGAAATTAAAATACTGGTTTCCACATTTTGGATGATAATAGAGTGGAAATAAAATAACAGTCTTCGGACACAGAGTGAAAAGAATTCAAGAAGGAATGGATTTGGAGACAGATTTGACAGTAAGATTGTGGGCATCCTAAGAATTTTTAGAATGTGTATGACACTGGAATTTTCTATAAGACATGGGCTGGGGATTTGGGCCAAATAGTATTATTTAATTTCTAAGAGTCACCTAAACCACAAACTATACAAGTGCTTTTTGGAATTATCTCATGAAGTCCTTATGAGATGCAAAGCTTATAAATTAATATTTTCTCCTGATAAATTATTTCTCTTCTGATGAAATCGTGGCTCAAAAATGACTAGAAACTACCAGGTGGTCTAGAATGTGCCACACTAGTAAATTCCCGTGCTTTTGGCTCAGACATCAGGAGTGATGCAACACCTTCAGCACACGTGTATCTGAAATTATATTTGGTATCTGAAGGGGAACATGTGAGATACATAGTTTCCTATAAACTTAAGGTAGCACAGCTGTTTTTTCCATCTCCGTCCAGGATGAAATCTTGTACTTTTTCCACTGACAACATCATAATTCCATAGAGTTAAAGTGCAAAATAAAATAATTCCTTTCCACATATGTAATCACTAGAAGGATTGAACATGTGCAGGAAGATAAGGGAACAGAATGAGGGTGAGGGCAGGGAAAAAGCGTAAACATGTTATACTTTCAACTTATACATAATACTTGTTTAAATGCAACCAAGTTAAATTTTATTTCAGCATTATTTCCCCCTCTCCTTGCTTTATGGGAAATATATATATGTATATGTATGTATGTACATATATGTATAATTTGTAGGGCAGAAGGACCCAAACAGTAGTTTAAAATAATATTTGTTCTTCAAAATGCTCAAAGAGAGCTTTCTATAGCATCCATAGACTCAGAGATATTTGAACTCTTTTCTCAGTTAATTGAGACATTCTGCTGTGATATACCACAGAGAATAGTTGGAGAAAAAAGGTAATAAAACAAAGATTTTCCTTGTTGTTCTTGCTGATGTTGTTTTTATTAAACGAAAAGAAAATGACAGACGTGGGGAAAGAAGAAATGAAGAAAGAAAGGAAGGAGAGAGAGAAGAAAGGAAGGGATGAGGGAGAGAATGAAGAAAAAATAAAGGAAAAAGAATAAGAAAAACAAAAGAAGGAAAAAAGAGACAAGAAAGAGTGGGAGGAGGAAGAAGAGGAAGGGAAAATAGGAGGAAAAGAAGAAAATACCTTTTCATCATTTCATATCTTCATTTTTTTCAATTAGGAAAATGTCATGTGGAAATTATTCATTTGCATTTGTCTCTCTGCATTTATACATTTCTCTGGAAGAGGAATCTCTGTCAAATTTTAATCTCCAAAACAGCCACAACAATTTCTCATCCCACATACTCTCCTTACAAGGTGACTTTGAAACTTCTATCAGGCAGTGAGCTCTACGTTTTTTCTCCTTGAATCTGGGCAGGCTTGTGACTGACTGTGAAGGACGTGATACCATGTGACTTCTGAAGCTAGACCATAAAAGGTGCTTTTCTTGGAACTCTTGTCCTTAGAATCCAGGTACAAAGCTGTGAGGAAGCCCAAGTAGCCTGTGGAGAGGCCCGTGTGAAGAGGAAATGAGAGAATAGAGGCAAGCTGCTCAAATCGGTGATAGCTGGTCAAAACAGTTGTTTTAAGCCAGTAAGGTCAGGTGTGGTTTGTTATGTAGAAATAGATAGCTGGAAGATAATCCTATTCAAAGCCTTTAAAACAAGCCAAAACCAAGCCCACTTCCATTGAGTGGATTCTGACTCATAGGGACCCTACAAGACAGAGTAGAACTGCCCCATAGAGTTTCCAAGGAGCATCTGGTGGATGTGAACTGCCTACTTTTTAGGTTAGGAGCCGTAGCTCTTAACCACTACGCCACCAGGGTTTCCCAAATGCTTTAGTGTCTATCAAAACTGATTAAAACTTCTCAAACTGACTATTTGTACAAAAGGGACCACAATCACCTCTATTTCAGAAAGGTGACCCATGAGAAAGAGGTCTTGAACAATGAGGATCTTCTGAGGAAGTAGGAGAAAACAATATTCCAGGCAGAGGGACCAACATACACAAAACTATGCACTGTGAAAAGGAATGACAGAGAGGATAATCGTTAGAATTTCAGTATTGAAACAGAGGTTGTGAATGTGGGAGTAAGAGAGGTGAAGGTCGAGAGGACACAGATCAGGAAGCATCATGGATATCATGCTTAATATTTTCAATTTTATTCTGTAAACTATAAAAACCAACTGATGGATTAATAAACCAAAAATGAAACCCAGTGTGGTCGAGCCGATTCCGACTCATAGCGGCCCTATAGGACAGAGTAGAACTGCCCCATAGAGTTTCCAAGGAGCGCCTTGTGGATTCGAACTGCTGACCCTTTGGTTAGCAGCTGTAATACTTAACCACTACGCCACCAGGGTTTCCACTGAAGGATTATGAATGACAAATTACATTCCTTACAAAGAATGGACTAGAGTCAGGATCATAACAACAATAACAAAACATACAGAACAATTTGAAGACAATCATAATAATCTAGGCAAGAAGTAAAAAGGACCTAAAAAAGCAATGGTACACAAAAAGCTAATAGATTTATGCTGTTAAAGAGAAATGATCAAGGGTAAGAGCTTGGAGGCAGAGTCTACAATTGCGTCCATATTTCTGGTTTGGACAACTATTTAGATTTTGACGGTCATCAAACAGGAGTGAAATGAAGAAGGGGCATATTTGGAAGAAAAGTCCAGTGTAGGATATATAGTGTCGGAAGTACTATGGTATACCCAAGTTTAAATTGCCATTTGATAACTGACTATACAAGCCTGAGGCCCTAGAGATATATATCTTATGAAAAATCCTCTCTTTTCTTCCAAGCCAGAACTATCACTGACAAATGAGCTTTTTCTATATATTCTTAGGCAGTATTTTTATCATCCCTACTTGCTGGATTTACCTCCTTTCTCTTATTATGGCCTTTTAAGTCAGATGGGCCTGAGCTAAAATCCTAACTCTGCTCTTTATCAGTCATGTGTCTTAGTAATAACTTCATCATAATGGGAGAAAAAAATAACATCATTCAAAAGTATAAGAGGAAATGAAATGTTTAAATATGATGTAATAATAAGGATTCAAAAGAAGGAAACATTTCTGAGACATACAAGGTTCCAGATTCAAAAACTAGAAGCTCATGAGTATCAAGGTGCTAATTCTCTCGAGCTTTTTCATCTGTCCATGTGGAGTGGAGGGTCAAATAGTATACAGGGCTATAGGAAGCCCACCAAAGTGAGTAATGGGAAAGTTTGCATAAAAAGAGTACTGTTCAGGAGGCATAGCAAAAGTTGTCTATCATACCACATGATTTTGATAAATCAACAGCAAATCATTACCAATACACATTAAAATTTCCCACCCACTTTTTGCACACAAAGCGTTTATTAGGAACATAGCTCAGGATATGTGATATGGTGCATGAAGCAGGTGTTTTAGAGTACCCAAGATTTAAGTGGTGGAACTGGACTTTGACATTTGGTAACATTAATAACAGCAACAACAAAAATATTTGAATATGAATACTGCTCGTGTGCCATCTCTTAGGCTAAATATTAAATACGCATCAACTCATATAATCATTAAAAGACAAGTATTGTTTTTAATCTCCGTTTTACAGATGAGAAAATTAAGTCGTATTTACAGATTAAATGACTTAACTAAGGCAGTGGGCTTAGCAAATAATGTAGCCAATTTTCAAGGCATTTCTTAATCCAAATTGCTACTCTATTACACGAATTACCTGATTTATTTGAGACTTGCATTTTTTTTAATCTAACAAATGAAGATATATTAACCGTCCTGTCCTAAGGTTAAAGGTTTTTCATGTAACTAACCCTGTACAGTGAACGGCATATAATTTGCACTCTAAACTATTTTATTTTGACCATTATGTTGATGGAAATTATGATTATAGTCATCTGGAATAGATAGAGATCGTTACAAATTATCTGTCTGTGGACCAGGAAATAAGTAGCTGTAGATATATTCGGAGTCAGTATGATCTGGATTATATTAGTAGTCTGTTTATCACAGAGGAAAAAAATATATATCTTCATATATTTCTACAAATATCAACCGGTTTGCTATTTAATTAAAAGCATCTCGTTTTCCCCCAAATTGGCCCAGATATCAATTATCAGACAAGGACTCAAGGGCTATATTTTAGGAGAGAAAGAGAAACATATTCGGGCACAGAAGAAAAAATGGGACATCATAAAACAGCCTTTACTTCGAGGCTGAACAAAAACTAAGCTCAGATGAAGCTGAACGGCATTTACCAGAAACCACTCACCAAATAACACTTGATGAGCTTACATTGTGTAAAACACTATGGAAATATACAAAAGAAATAGAAGACAGGCACTATATTACATAGGAAGTAGAACAAAGAGATATAAAAACAACATAGGAACTCTTACAAATATATTTGAAGATAAAATATCACACCACATACACTTTGCATATGTGTGTTGCAATGGTAGAGGGCACTTGTGTAGTTGGAAATAAATGGAGTTATACCAAGGAAAATATGAAGCATTCCTATTGTTGAACAACTGTCACTGACTCAGGTAAAATACTGTATTTTTAGGCAAAAAACATGCACCTTCTGCACTTGTTTTGCTGGCCACACCCTCCCCCAAGGTGAGTCATTTCCCTATGCTAATAGCTAATTTTTCTTTCTTTCTTTTTTTTTTTTTTTTACAGCAACATGTGGAAAAGGAAACCCTGGTGTCCTAGTGGTTAAGAGCTGGCAGCTAACCAAAAAGTTGGCATTTGGAATCCACCAGGCTCTCCTTGGAAACACTACAGGGCAGTTCTACTCTGTCCTATAGGGTCGCTATGAGTCAGGACACCCTCGATGGCAACGGGTTTGGTTTTTGGTTTTGGTAGAAGAGGATTGGCCTGGAGGTGCGTGTGAGGTTGCCTCGCTGGGGGAGGGTGCAGCCAGCAAGCAAATGCAGAGGGCACAAGTTATTTGCATAAAAATGTAAGTTTGTGGCCACAGAAAAATACAAGTCACTTTTTTACATTTTTATTTGAATAATGTCATCATCAGAACCTTTTTGATTCAAAAGATCGAAACTCAAAATCACTCCAGTGGAAGTAAAAGGGAATTGTGTGGGTTAGTATAGCTGGAAAGAAACTGACATAGCTCAGAAAAATTAAAGGAAGAGTTAGGAAAGGGGGCCCGAGGATTGGACTTTTGCTCAAAGACTTGCCTTCTTTTCTCTCAGTTTCTCTTTTCAAACTGGCTTTCTCCCCAGTCTCAGACAGGCTCTATTCATGCTGGGAAAATGTGACCATCATTATTCTAGCGCAGCAACCTCACTAGAAAGAGTGCTTAATTCTTCTGTCATCTATGTGTACAATATTCCCAGCAAAGAATTCTGAATATGCATTCACGTATACCATCATCTATTCAACTATAATCTGCCTATTTTGTTTTTGTTACATAATCATCTCCTTGGACTAAACATAATAAAAAAAAAAAAATAGCCTAGTGAATATGGTATTATTTTTCTGGCTCTCTGCATGCCCTTCCGCACACCCAAAATTTAATATCAGTTATTAAAAAAATAATTCTATCACAGATTCCCAAAAATATTATTGATATCTTTAACTTAAAATACATATATTACATCTTAAAGCTATTGTTTCCACCTTGATAAAATTGTCATGCATTATCAGAAGACTAAGGTAGGTAGCTATTATTGAAAGTTTTATGCTGTGCTACCGGTGTCCCCAAGAGATTAATTGGTGTGTTGGCTTATTAGCAGTAAATAGTAAAGACGTGCTACTAAGGGCACGTTTGATGGACATTTGAATCACCTAATTATCATCTACACTATGGGACAGTAATTTGTAAATAATTGAGCACAGCATAAACAATTTTAGCTGAGCACAGAGGCCCAAGAAAATTTAATTTAGTTATCACATATAAACTTCTATCCCTATTAATTACTGCAGTGGTATCATATACAAGGGTAAAAAGAAGAAAGTCAAGGTTGGGAACAGTTTTGAAAAAGTGTCAACTTGTAAGGATTTTCTGATGACATTAGTAGCTGAGAAACAGAAATAACATGATCGCAGCAGCTCTCTGCCTGGTAGCACTTCTGATACAATGGCCAAGGGAGAGAGAACGCAGGCAGGTTCCCAGGGTCTTGCTGAGTTGAGGAAACAAAGATAGGAACTCAGGGAGGTGAGGCAGCTGGAATTTGTGAGGCAGAGTTCTGGAAAGGAGATGACAGCCAAGAAAACCGTATGGAACAGTTCTACTTTGAAACAAACAGGGTTGCCATGGAGCCCTAGAAGCATAGTGGTTAAGAGCTCAGCTGCTAACCAAAAGATTGGCAGTTTGAATCCACCAGCTGCTACTTGGAAACCCTATGAGGCAGTTCTATACTGCCCTGTGGGGTCACTACGAGTTGGAATCCACTCAATGGGTTTGAGCTTTTTTTTTCAGGGGGTGGGGGTCGCCATGAGTCTGAATCAACTCCATGTCAATGGTTTTATTTATTTGTTTTAATATAACAAAAACAAGCTTCTGAAATCTGCATAAAGTCACTTGTGTCTGTTGCCAAATAACTAGCCCTGCAGGGTGAAACACCATGAGACTGAGCAAAGGACTACAAGGGAGCTGTAAGCTAAACAATTCCTAGAAATCACACAGTATCCAAGTCAGAAAACTATTCCTTGCCCATAAGGAGAGGTGACACAGGCTCACCTTGATAGGCTGAACCCAGCCCTGCACTCTAGATGGCTGCAGGGCCAGAAATTGCACTATCCGCATGTCACAGAGTTATGAACACATCTTGGTTTGCAATTCTAAAGCCCACAGAGCCTCAAACTCAACTATTAAACCATTTCACAAGGAACCCTCAAAACCCAGGGCACATATGGAATAAAATTCCCATTGAAATTGTCTCAAAAACAAGAATTTCAAACCTAAGAGGCAAGTCAGCTTAATAAAACAGGTACAGAAAAAGAAAAAATTCATTAGATGGAGATAAGAGAAATTTAAAAACACTGTTAACTGTTTTTTATAAATCCTTAAAACAGACAAAGGAGAAAAGTAATACATGAATAAAAAATAGAAACTAGTAAAAATCCAGGTGAACAGAAGAAAAAAGTAAGCACTAATTTTGGAAATTAAAATGTGCTTAGTAAAAATCAAAACTCAATATTCATGCCAAATAATGGATTGCAAGTTTACATTAAAAAAACCTCTTGAAGGAGATATAGACAAGGAATCAGAGTATGAGAAAATTTCTACCAGTGGCTCTGAACAACTCTAAGGTTCTATAACTGGTGAGCAATCTGGTAGTAAGTAGGTTATACTAGACACCTTCTATCATGGAGAAACTATTATGGTTCTCTCCGTTACCAGTCAATCAGTCACAATCTACCATACAGGAGCCCTAGTGGCACAAAGGTTAAGCACTTGGCTGCTAACTGTAGGTTGACAGTTCAAATCTACTCAGTGGCTATACAGGAGAAAGACCTGGCAATCTGCTCCTATAAAGATTAAAAAAAAAAAAAAAAACAGCATAGAAAATTCTATGGGACAGTTCTACTCTGTCACGTGGGGTCACTATGAATCAAAACTTGGCTTGACAGCCCCTAAGAACAACATCTGCCATATACTCTTTTAAGAGTTGGTAATTTGGTGGTGAATGCTATGGCAAGGTAAATATTCTCAAGGAATTTACATTCTAATAGGGAGTCAGATGATGTTTAATAGAACAAATAATTCAGATAATTTAAAATTACAGCAAATGATGAGACTTTTAAACAGTTGGGAGTAGGTATCAGTTGTGGATTCGGATTCTCTTTCCTTGCTTTTCCTCACTCTGGATTATCATGGTGTCCCATATATAGCTGTCTCCGATCCAGCAACTCACTTCACAGAGGAGGTCAGAAGGCAATGGCTAAAACAAACACAGTGTAGAAATTTCATAGCAAAAGACAAAAGCCAACCACTTTTCAAAAGCTGGTGGTCTCATAGAAAAGTAAAATGTTCTCTTGAAAACCTAGCCTTAAACTTAAGGTGGACACTTCCTTTGTGAATTTATGATGCACTCTTGCTGGATAAGGTATGTACTCTGAACCAGCACCCAATATGTAGTAATTTTTCCATTGACAAAATATTCAGCTCTGAGAACTAAAGAATAGAGCCTCCTTTCCCTACATAACTCTCAAAATCTAAATCCTATGTCTCTAATTTTCTGGTTTAGTCAAATATCCATGGTACAAAAGTAGTTTTAGTTCTTGCTTACTATTATGGTTTGCAATTTTCATTTAGTGTTTCTACTATTGCTCTGTAGGGGTTTTCCCTGAAGTTTTGAAGACATAGCCATGATTTAAAAGGATGCTTATTTTATTTGACATTTTGGTGTGTTCTTAGCAGGAGAGCTTTTCAGACTAGGTACTCAATAATGTTATAAGAAGCAAATGTTCCTTATTTGCACAATAGCAATCTGAAATTGTAACGTTAGAAGGGAAGTAATATACCAGCCCTGAAGATACCGTAGGAGTCCCTGGGTGGTACAACTGGTTAGTCACTTGGCTATTAACCAAAAGTTTGGCAGTTCAAACTTACCCAGAGGCCCCTCAGAAGAAAGGCCTGGCAGTCTAGTTCCAAAAAATCAGCCATTGAAAATCCTATGGAGCACATTTCTACTCTGACACACATGGGGTCACCATGTTGGAATCAACTATTTTGGTTCACTTTGTAAAGACAGTATAAGTTATGATGAAAAAATTAGATATTACTCCTTTCAGAAAAGGGAAGAGTGAATTCTTGGTTTTATATGACATACTTATGTTAAGTTGGAACAGGTAAAACACCAATAACCAAGAAATTGTTAATAAAAATAAGGTAGCATTTTTCTATTACTAAAATAGATGGCTGAAAATAATTTATATTCAGCAACAGACTAGGTTCAGAGAAAAAAATTTTAATCACTGGTGCTTATTATACTTGGAACAAGTAAACTGGAAATCTGTACCAAGAATCTTGAAATGTCTCCTAAGAATATCACCTGATATTCCTAATTACAAAAACATGTTACAAAAATATTTTAGCTTAAATGTTATTTATAAAAGGAAATTTGGAAACAATTTATTATTCACCCAAGAAATATTTCCTCAGTGTCTACCATGAATCAGTGTTAAGTGCCTGAGATACAGCAGTAAACAATAAAGGCAATGCTCCTTGTCTCAAGCAGCTTACAAATTAACTAGGGGGGGTAGGGAAGGTAGGACAGGCCCAAAACAAACAAAGAAAAATATAGACAACGTGAAGATAAGTAGTATGAAGAAGAGGTGGTATTCTATATACGGTGATCTAGAAGAATAGTTCAGATAAAATATTTTTGCAAAGATTCCTGAGTGAAAGTGCAGGCTTCTCCCTCTGGGCAGCAGTGACAAGAGCTGTGGTGTTTTAGTTTGATTGGCAGTGAGGCACACCTCACACTCAACTAGAATTGAGACACAGTGTCAAGTTTCTTATAAACTTGGCATTGTGGCCAGTGGCTTTTGATTCCAGCCTCAAGAAGGAGTCGAAATCCACATCTTGCAAAGAATTGATGGGACTGATTACATCTGATTTTCATATATTCCTGACTATTTTGCAAATATTTGAGAATGGGATAGGGGAAAGGTAAGTGACAAATAGAACTGATGACTTCAAATCTAGCCAAAATGTCCCGTTAGACAACTAACCAAGAAAGGTAAAGACTTCTTTGAATAACAGAATGTTGACAAATAGTTGGACTTAGCTATATTGAAAGCCAATCACTAAAATAAATAAGCTGTAAACTCAGTGAGAATGTGATTACTTGAGTAAAAGACAGTAAATGATTTCTGAAATTAACATCAAGAGAGCAAACCAAAAACCTGTTGCTGTTGATTCCAACTCATAGCAATCCTACAGGACAGGGTAGAACTGCCCCATGTGGTTTCCAAGGAGCGCCTGGTGGATTCAAACTGCCAAGCTTTTGGTTAGCAGCCGTAGCTCTTAACCACTACACCACCAGGGTTTCCATCAAGACAGCAGTTATATATATTTCTTTTCAAATATATATACATTTCAATATATAAAAAAAATAGAGAGAGAAATATATACTATATATTTCAAATACAAATATATATTCTGTTGTTAGGTGCCATCCAGTCAGTTTCAACTCATAGTGACCCTATGTACAACAGGCCAAAGTGATGCCCTGTCCTGTGCCATCCTCACAATCATTGCTGTGCTTGAGCCCATTGTTGCAGCCACTGTGTCAATCCATCTCCTTGAGGGTCTTCCTTTCTTTCACTGATCCTCTACTTTACCAAGCATGATGTCCTTTCCAGGGACTGGCTCCTCCTGATAACATGCCCAAAGTACATTAGATAAAGTTGCCAACCTTGCTTCAAAGGAGCAATCTGGCTGTACTTCTTCCAAGGCAGATTTGTTCTTTCTCCTGGGACTTCATGGTATATTCTGTATTCTTTGCCAACACCATAATGCAAGGGCATCAATTCTTCTTCGGTCTTCCTTATTAATTGTCTGGCTTTTGCATGCATATAAAGCGATTGAAAATGCCATGGCTCAGGTCATGCGCACCTTAGTCTTCAAGGTGACATCTTTTCTTTTTAACATTTTAAAGACGTCTTTTGCAGCAGATTTGCCCAGTGCGATATGTCATTTGATTTCTTGACTGCTGCATCCATAGGTGTTGAACGGAGATCCAAGTAAAATCAAATCCTTGACAACTTCAGTATTTCCTCCATTTATTATGATGTTGCTCATTGGTCCAATTGTGAGGATTTTTGTTTTCTTAATGTTCAGGTTAATCCATACTGAAGCCTTTGATCTTCATCAGTAAGTGATTCAAGTCCTCTTTGCTTTCAGCAACTTGGGAAGAACTGCTTCCTCAAAGTAGAGTTAACTCTAATGACATTGATGCAGTAAAGCTTTTGTGACCTTCGTTCGCTCTTGATGTGGCATGATTCAAAATGAGAAGCAACAGCTGCAAACATCCATTAATAACCTGAATGTGGAATGCACGAAGTATGATTCTACAAAAATTGGAACTCATCAAAAATGAAATGGAACACATAAAGATCAATATCCTAGGCATTAGAGAGCTAAAATGGACTAGTATTGGCCATTTTGAATCAGAAAATCAGATGGTTTACCGTGCCAGGAATGACAAATTAAAGAGAAATGGCATCACGTTCATCGTTAAAAAGAACATTTCAAGATCTATCCTGAAGTACAATGCTGTCAGTGATAGGATAATATTCATATGCCTACAAGGAAGACCAGTTAATAAGATTATTCAAACTTATGCACCAACCACTAAGGTCACAGATGAGGAAACTGAAAATTCTGACCAACTTCTGCAGTCTAAAACTGATCAAACATGCAATCAAGATGCATTGATAATTACTGGTGATTGGAATACAAAAGTTGGACACAAAGAAGGATTGGTAGTGGGAAATATGGCATTGGTTATAGAAATGATGCCAGAGATCACAAGATAGAATCTTACAAGAAAAAGAATTTATTCATTGCAAATGCCTTTTTTCATCAACATAAATAGTGACTATACACGTGGACCCCACTGGATGGAATACACAGGAATCAAGTGGACTGTGTCTGTGGAAAGAGACAATACAGAAGCACAATATCATCAATCAGAACAAGATGGCCAACTGCAGAACAAGTCATCAATTTTCCATATGCAAGTTTGAGTAAAAGCTGAACAAAATTAAAACAAGTCCACAAGAACCAAAATATGGCCTTGAGTATTAAACTACAAACAAACTTGTTGATGACCTTGAGTATTTCCCACCTGAATTTAGAGAACATCTCCAGAATAGATTTGATCCATCGAACACTAATGACCACAGACCAGACAAGTAGTGGGATCACATCAAGGACATCATACATGAAGGAAGCAAAAGGTTGTTAAAAAGACAGAAAGAGAGAAAAGACCAAAATGAGTATCAAAAGACAATCTGAAACTTGCTCTTGAATATGGCGTAGTTAAAGTGAACGGACCCCACGTGTCTGTCGGTTTGTCATACTGTGCCGGCTTGTGCGTTTCTGTGATGCTGGGAGCTATACCACCGGTATTCAGATACCAGCAGGGTCACCCATGGAGGACAGGTTTCAGCTGAGCTTCCAGACTAAGACAGACTAACAAGACGGGCCCAGCAGTCTACTTCTGAAAAGCATTAGCCAGTGAAAACCTTATGAATAGCAGCGGAACATTTTCTGATGCAGTGCCAGAAGATGAGCCCCTCAGAATGGAAGGCACTCAAAAGATGACTGGGGAAGAGCTGCCTCCTCAAAGTAGAGTCAATCATAATGATGTGATGGAGTAAAGCTTTCAGTACCTTCATTTGCTGATGTGACATGACTCAAAATGAGAAGAAATAGCTGCAAACATCCATTAATGATCAGAACATGGAATGCACGAAGTATGAATCTAGGAAAACTGGAAATCATCAAAAATGAAATGCAATGCATAAACATCCATATCCTAGGCATTAGTGAGCTGAAATGGACTGGTATTGGCCATTTTGAATCGGACAATTGTATAGTCTACTATGCTAGAAATGACAACTTGAAGAAGAATGGCATTGAGTTCATTGTTAAAAAGAACATTTCAAGATCTATCCTGAAATACAATGCTATCAGTGATAGGATAATATCCATACACCTACAAGGAAGACCAGTTAATGTGACTATTACTCAAATTTATGCACCAGCCACTAAGGCCAAAGATGAAGAAATTAAAGATTTTTATCAGCTTCTGCAGTCTGAAATTGATCAAATATGCAATCAGGATACAGTGATAATTACTGGTGATTGAAAAGTGAAAGTTGGAAACAAAGAAGGATAGGTAGTTGGAAAATATGGCCTTGGTGGTAGAAATAATGCTGGAGATTGAATAATAAACTTTTGCAAGACCAACGACTCCTTCACCGCAAATACTTTTTTCACCAGCATAAACGGCAACTATACAAGTCAACCTCATGAGACGGAATACACAGGAATCAAATAGACTACATCTGTGAAAAGAGACGATGGAAAAGCTCAATATCATCAGTCAGAACAAGGCCAGGGGCCGACTGTGGAACAGATCATCAATTGCTCATATGCAAGTTCAAGTTGAAACTGAAGAAAATCAGAGCAAGTCCATGAGAGTCAAAATACAACCTTGAGTATATCCCACCTGAATTTAGAGACCCTCTAAAGAATAGATTTGCCACATTGAACACAAATGACCAAAGACCAGATGAGTTGTGGAATGACATCAAGGACATTGAAAAGACAAGAAGGAAAGAAAATACCAAGATGGATGTCAGTGGAGACCCTGAAACTTGCTCTCAAACATCGAGCTGCTAAAGCAAAAGGAAGAAATAATGAAGTAAAAGAACTAAACAGAAGATTTCAAAGGGAGCTCGAGAAGACAAAGTATTATAATGACATGTGCAAAGAGCTGGAGATAGAAACCAAAAAGGAAAGAACAAGCTCAGTGTTTCTCAAGCTGAAAGAACCGAAGAAAAAATTCAAGCCTTGAGTTGCAATCGTGAAGGATTCTATGGGGAAAATATAAAACGACACAGGAAGCATCAAAAGAAGATGGAAGGAATACACAGAGTCATCATACCAAAAAGAGTTTTCAGGTGGATCTTGGCTAAAAGCAGAGAGTACCAGAAAAGATGTTTACCTGTATTTTATTGACTATACAAAGGCATTCGACTATGTGGCTCATAACAAATTATGGATAACATTGCAAAAAGTGACAATTCCAGAACAATTAATTGTGCTCATGTGGAGCCTGTGCATAGTCCAAGGGTAGTCGTTTGAACAGAACAAGGGGATACTGGGTGGTTTAAAATCAGGAAAGGTCTTGTCAGGGTTCTATTTTTTCACCAGACTTATTCGGTTTGTAAGCTGAGCAAATAATCTGAGAAACTGGACTATATGAAGAATAAGGGGGCATCAGGATTGGAAGAAGACTCACTAACAACCTTCAATATGCAGTTGACACAATCATATATATTATGTTGTCACATTATTTTATTTTGTTTTATTCAAATAACACTATATTCTTTAGCATAAACATACTTTTAAATATTGTATTGTTGCATAACTTTAAGTGAATGAACATACATTTCATTGTATGCTTCTTCATTCTTTTTTTTATCTCTACACATTCATCTAAATTGCCCTTATTAAGACATATTTAATTATTTTTAAATTGCAATGCCTTCTGAAGAATTATTTTTTTTTTTAAATCTGCTAAAAGACATTATTCTCTTCTTCTGGTGAGGCTTAATAGCAGAACCTTGCTGGACAGTAAAAGCTATACACAAAATATCAGAATAAAATACGTTAAGAACATTCAAAAGTAAATTATTTCAGAACAATATGAAAATATTAAAATTTCTACTTCAAACAGACATATTGAATCCTTGGCTATTTTACTGATTCGGTACAAGCAAATGCACTCTATAGGCGATATTGAGAGGTAATGAGAAGAATTTCTGAAATCACATATCTTGTGGAGTGTTGGGTTTTTACACACACAAAAGTCCATACACATTTTCTTTTGAAATGGTAGAAAAAAAAACTTTCTCTCTAGATGTGCTCTGCTTGAAAATTCCCTACCAGAAATGAATTGTTTAGGAAAATATTTCTTTAAAGCTTGGAAATGAAAAGTTTACCCCAGCACACTGACCCTTTTTCTAATAGAGTTTGAGAAGGTCTCAAAATAGTCACTCATCTGTCTCTTCACTCAACTGTGGTTCAAAAGCCCATAGCTCCTTTCAGCTTTCTTATAATCAAAAGCTAGACATGGTGGAGAAGAAAAAAAAAAAAAAGATTTGACTATTCTGCTGGGTTTTTTTCTAATGAGCTTAACATTTCATAATATGTTGTAGATGAAGGAAACCTGTATTGTTGTTGTTATTTATAATAAAAAGGATCTGTTTCCCTGCTGACTAAACAAAGGCATTTCTCTGAAGCATCACAGGACCAGAAGGGTGCCATCTTAGCCACCTGAGTCAGCCATATGAGTTCCATCACAATCTGATTCCTTCTCAGCCTTCCTAAAGTTTTTTCAAACAAAGTCCGGGAATCAAAGAGAATCCAAATTCAAACAAAAATTACCATATATTTTTAAACCAAGAAATGTCCTTTTCTAAACTCCGCAAGGAATCCTAAAAGGCAGAGTATAACCAGGTTACCATCTCTGTAGAACTTCCCTGCAGAGGGGAACTTTCCTTTCTACTCTTCACACCACAATAAAAGGAAGAAACAAAGTAACTGAATACATGATTTCTAGGCACAAGATGTGAAGATATCCTATTATTTTCTTTCCTACTGAGCTGGGTATCAATCTGATTACTTTATTAGATACTGTTACTCACGTTGAAAAAATTAAGACAATCACCCTGGTGACATTTTTCTTATAAAAACACTCTCAACGGTAACAGTAGTAGACTAGCGTCTGCTTTTGCACTTGAACTGTGAATTGAAGAGACTTTACTCAGGTTCCTGAGAAATTGTTATTATTTGGCTTATTTAAAGGACAATAAACTTACGTTCTTAAATCCAGATTTGTCTTACTTAATGAATGTGAGTCATTAAAATGGTTTATATCTAGAAAGATAGTCCTTGAGAATTTTAAAAACCAAGTAAGTCATTTGTTATTACACTTTTAATGCAGTCGTCTTTAAAAATGGGAAAGTTTATTCAATAATAATAAAATCTTAATAATGTAGAATTTGCAAATCATTTGCACCACAATCCTCAGAGAAAAGCTTAAGAGCATTATTTTCTCCAGTAAAGGATAGTATGTGGTTTATCTAACACCCTACAGGTATTTAATGTTAAAATCGATCTAGAACCATGTTTTCTGTTTGTAAGTTTAGCTCTTTTGCCAAAAATTCTGTCTTAGGACCTGCTAAAGATCAGAAAGTCTTACCAAGCACAAGAGTAAATTCTTCTTTGAAGGACTAAACATCAGGCTAAGTCTCATTTATCACTAGGTTAGAACAAAGGCCTGCAAAGGTGGGGGAAGAGAAAGCTTAAGGAGGTGAGGATAAAGAATTAGAGAATTTTCTTTTCACTAATTTTGACTGTTTTCCAATGGACCTGAATTTAAACGAAATGGAGTGATTTTTTTTAAAAAGTCACAGCAGTCTAAGAACTAAACAACAACACAATTCTTTTTTTTTCCACATAACTTCTTTTTTATTGATAACTCCTCTCTAGTTTCCAGTACTTCGTATCAACATTTTTTAAAATTGTTATTGTGCTTTAGATGAAAGTTTACGAATCAAGTCAGTCTCTCACACAAAAACTTATATATGCCTTGCTACATATTCCCAATTGCCCTCCCCCTAAAGAGACAGTCTGCTCCCTCCCTCCACTCTCTCTTTTTGTGTCCATTTCGTCAGCTTCTAACCCCCTCTACCTTCTCATCTCCCCTCCAGGCAGGAGATGCCAACATAGTCTCAAGTGTCCACCTGATCCAAGAAGCTCACTCCTCACTAGCATCCGTCTCCATCCCATTGTCCAGTCCAATCCGTGTCCAAAGAGTTGGCTTCGGGAATGGTTCCTGTCCAGGGCCAACAGAAGGTCTGGGGGCTATGATCACCATGGTCCTTCTAGTCTCAGTCAGACCATTAAGTCCGGTCTTTTTACGAGAATTTGGGGTCTGCATCCCACTGCTCTCCTGCTCCCTCAGGGGTTCTCTGTTGCATTCCCTGTCAGGGCAGTCATTGGTTGTAGCCAGGCACCATCTAGTTCTTCTAGTCTCAGGCTGATGTAGTCTCTGGTTCACATGGCCCTTTCTGTCTCTTGGGCTCGTAATTACCTTGTGTCTTTGGTGTTCTTCATTCTGCTTTGGTCCAGGTGGTTTGAGACCAATTGATGCATCTTAGATGGCCGCTTGCTAGCGTTTAAGATCCCCGACACCACTGTCCAAAGTGGGATGCAGAATGTTTTCTTAATAGATTTTATTATGCCAGTTGACTTAGATGTCCCCTGAAACCATGGTCCCCAAGCCCCTGCCCCTCCTACGCAGGCCTTCGAAGCATTCAGTTTATTCAGGAAACTTCTTTACTTTTGGTTTAGTCCAGTTGTGCTGACCTCACCTGTATTGTGTGTAGCAACAACACAATTCTTAAATGGAGAACAAATGGAATGCAATCTTGAAGAAAGTGTTTGACAATGACAAAGACTAGAGTGTCTTGTGCTTTGGAATGCATTTAATATGCTAATTCTATTTTTTAAATTATGTATTTATTCCAATAAAATTAAATAGGATTTTATTCAAACATTTGTAAGATTTACTTAAAATCATTGAAACAGAGAATGAAATTTGGTCAACACATTTCTCATTTTCTTACTAGTCAGTTATTAGCTTGCCATTTTTGCTAAAATAGGTAACATGTAAAACTTGATTTAAAAACAATGATTAAAATTTAGGAAAAGTGCACCTGTATATGTAGCTTAAGTTGAATAACATATTTTAATGATTTTGGCACTCCTAATCAGTTCTTTGGAAACCCTGGTGGCATAGTGGTTAAGTGCCACGGCTGCTAACCAAAGGGTCGGCAGTTCGAATCCACCAGGCTCTCCTTGGAAACTTTATGGGACCCTGTCCTACAGGGTCACTATGAGTTGGAATTGACTCAACGGCACTGGGTTTTTGTTTGTTTGTTTGTTTGTTTTAATCAATTCTTTAAAGAGCCCACATAGCAAAGTACTTAAGCCTTTGGCTGTTAATCAAAAGATCAGTGTTTCAAACCACCAGTCACTCTATGGGAGAAAGATGAAGCAGGCATAGATAGGATATGGCAATTATGGCAGGTATGTGGTGCCACTGAGCAGTTTCTGTTAACCCAGTATGGTCAGCAGCATATCTACGGAAAATAGCACCTATGGCAAACATTCAAATTACACCCCTGTCCAAACATCTGACATCCCTCTTTTAGACAATTTTACCATAATATCAGCTCAAAAATACAAGTCAAGCTCATTAATCTGTTAATTAACAGATTACATCCTTGAGGAGGACATTGGGCAGCACCAGGTTAATGGAAAATACTCAGTGGCACCATGTGCCCAGGCACAGTGCAATACCCTAAGATAGGCCACTGGCAGTTAGCTTCTATAAAGATTACAGCCTTGGAAACCCTATGGTGTAGTTCTGCTCTGTCCTATAGGGACATTATGAGTCAGAATGGACTGGAAGGCAACGAGTTTTCTTTGATTGTAAGCAGTTATTTAATTCCTATAATAGTATTGCCCCCAATTTTTTTTTTGTTGTTGTTGTTAGGTACCCTATGGTCAGTTCTAATTCATAGCAACCCTATGTACAACAGAAGGAAACACTGACCAGTCCTGCACCACCCTCACTGCTATATTTGAGACCATTGTTGCAGCCACTGTGTCATGCCACCTTATTGAGGGTCTTCCTATTTTTTGCTGACTCTCTGCCAAGCATGATGTCTTTCTCCATGGACTAGTCAATCCTGATAACAAGTCCAAAAATACCTGACAAAGTCACAAAGTCTCACTATCTTCCCTTCTAAGGAGAACTCAGGCTATACTTCTTCCAAGAACAGATTTGTTCCTTCTTCTGGCAGTTCATGGTATATTCAACATTTTTTGCCAACACCATAATTCAAATGTATCAATTCTTCTTCACTTTTCCTTATTTATTGTCCAGTGTTATAGATTGAATTGTGCCCCCCCAAAATGTGCGTCAACTTGGGTAGTCCATGATTCCAAATATTGTGTGATTGTCCACCGTTTTGTCATCTGATGTGATTTTCCCATGTGTTATAAATCCTATTACTATGACATTAATGAGGCGGGATTATCAGCAGTTCTGTTAATGAGACAGGAATCAATCTACAAGATTAGGCTGTGTCTTAAGCCAATCTCTTTTGAGATATAAAATAAAGACGTTAGCAGAGAGACAGGGGGACCTCATACCACCAAGAAACAAGAGCCGGGAGAATAGCATGTCCTTTGGACCCGGGGTCCCTGCATTGAGAACCTCCTCAACTGGGGAAGAGTAATGACAAGGATCTTCCTTAAGAGCTGACAGAGAGAGAAAGCCTTTTCCTGGAGCTGACACCCTGAATTTGGACTTAGGCTGTAAAAGAAAAAAATTCTCTTTGTTAAAGCCATCCACTTGTGGTATTTCTGTTATAGCAGCACTAGATGACTAAGACATGCAGCTTTCACATGCATACGAGGTTATTGAAAATAACATCGCTTGGGTAAGCCACACTGTAGTCCTCAAGGTGACATCTTTGCTTGCTAACACTTTCAAAAAGTCTTTTGTAGCAGATTTGCCCAATGCAATACATTGTTTCATCTCTTCACTGCTGCTTCTATGGGCATCGATTGTGGATTCAAGTAAAATGAAATCCTTGACAACTTCATTATCTTCTCCGTTTATCATGATGTTGCTTAGTGGTCCAGTTGTGTGGAATTTTCTTTTCTCTATGTTAAGGCATAATCCATACCAAAGGCTGTAGTTTTTAGATTTTAGATCATCAGTAAGTGCTTCAAGTCCTCATCACTTTCTGCAAGCAAGGTTGTTTTATCTGCATATCGCAGGTTGTGAATGAGCCTTCCTCCAATTCTAATGCTGTGTTTTTCTTCATATAGTCCAGTTTCTGAGATTACTTGCTCATATTTAATAAGTATGGTGAAAGGATACCACCCTGACACACACTGTTCCTGATTTGAAAACATGCTGTATCCCTGTGTTCTGTTCAAATGACTGCTTCTTGGTCTATGTACAGGTTCCTCATGTGCATTCTTTGCAAAGTTATTTGTAATTTCTTATGATCTACACAGTCTAATGCTTTTGCATAGTTAACAAAACACAGGTAAACATCTTTCTGGTATTCTCTGCTTTCAGCCAAGATCCATCTGACATCAGCAATATCCCTTGTTCCACATCCTGTTCTAAATCCGGTTTGAATTTCTGGCAGATTCCTGTCATTGTACTACTGCAACAATTTGTGAATTACCTTCAGCATCATTGTTGTACTGTGGTGACTTGCATATCGCTGTGATGTTTTGAAGCTATGCCACTGGTATATCAAATACCAGAAGGGTCATCCATGGTAGACAGGTTTCAACGGAGCTTCCAGACTAAGACAGACTGGGAAGAAGGACATGGCAATCAACTTCTGGAAAAACTGGCCAGTAAAAATCTTATGGATAGCAGCAGAACACTGCCTGATATAGTGTTGGAAGATGAGCCCCTCAGGTTGGAGGACACTCAAACTACAACAGGGGAAGAGCTGCTCCCTTAAAGTTGACCTTACTGGTATAGATGGAGTAAAGCTTTCGGGATCTTCATTTACTGATGTAGCACTACTCAAAATGAGAAGAAACAGCTGCAAACATTCATTAATAATCAGAACATGCAATGTACAAAGTATTAATCACGTAAAATTGGAAGCTGTCAAAAACAAAATGGAACACTTCAATATTGACATCCTAGGTATTAGCGAGCTAATGTGGACTGGTATTGGCCACTTTGAATCTGACAAACATATGGTCTAGTGTGCTAGGAATGACAAATTAAAGAGGAACAGTATCACATTATAGTCAATAAGAGTGTTTCAAGATTTATCCTGAAATACTATGCTGTCAGTGATAGGATAATATCCATATATATACAAGGTAGAGCAGTTAATATGACTACTATTCAAATTTATACACTGACCACTAATGTCAAAGTTGAAGAAATTGAAGATTTTTACCAACTTCTGCAGTCTGAAATTGTTCATATATGCAATCAATATGCATTGATAATTACCGGTGATCGGAATGCTAAAGTTGGAATCCAAGAAGAATCCATAGTTAGAAAACGTGGCCTTGCTGATAGAAATGATGCCAGAGATTGCGTGATGGAATTTTGGAAGACCAATGACTTATCCAATGGAAATACCGTTTTTCAACAACATAAATGGCAACTACACATATGAACCTTGACAGATGGAATACACAGAAATCAAATCGACCACATTTGTGGAAAAAGATAACCGAGAAGCTCAGTATCATCAGTCAGAACAAGGCCAGGGGCCAATTGAGGAACAGACCATCAATTTCTCATTTGCAAGTTCAAATTGGAGCGGAAGAAAATTAGAACAAGTCCACGAAAGCCAAAGTACAACCTTGAGTATATCCCACCTAAATTTAGAGACCATCGAGAATAGTTTTGATGCATTGTACACTAATGACCAAAGACCAGGAGAGTTGTGGGATGACATCAAGGACATCATACATGAAGAAATTAAAAGGTCATTTAAAAGACAAAAAGGAAAAAAGTCCAAAATCAATGACAGAAGAGACTCTGAAACTTGCTCTTGAACATAGAGTAGCAAAAAGGAAAGGAAGAAATAACCAAGTAAAAGAGCTGAAATTTCAAACGAGTGGCTTGAGAGGACAAAGTAAAGTATTTTAATGAAATGTGCAAAGACCTGGAGTTAGAAAACCAAAGGGAAGAACGTGGTCAGCATTTCTCAAACCAAAATAACTGAAGAAAAAATTCAAGCCTGGAGTTACAATATTGAAGGATTTCGTAGGCAAAAAATTGAATGATGCAGGAAGCATCAGAAGAACATGGAAGGAATATACAGAGTCACTATACTGAAAAGAATTGGTCAATATTCACCCATTTCAGGAGGTAGCATATGACCAAGAACCAAAGGTACTGAAGGTACAAGCTGCACTGAAGGCATTGTTCAAAAACAAGGCTTCAAGGATTCACGCAATACCACCTGAGATGTTTTAACAAATAGATCCAATGCTGGAAGTGCTCACTTGTCTATGCCAAGAAATTTTGAAGACAGCTACCTGGCCAACTTACTGGAAAAGAGCCATATTTTTGCCTATTCTACAGAAAGGTGATCCAAAGGAATGCAGATATTATCTAACAATATCATTAATATCACATGCAAATAAAATTATGCTGAAGGTAATTCAAAAGGGTTTCCAAAAACTTAAGCCGAGAAATATCAAATTTTAGGGCATATTTATTAGAAATTGGTCCAAATGTTATAAATTGCATTAATATAATTATACAAAAAAATATTTATTAAATGTAAGACATTTGCCAACATGTTTCTATCCTTGTTGCTCTATTTGCTTTACCTCCTGTGGCAGACACCATATGGTAACTCGACCTTCATTTCCAGCCGCTTCTCCTTTGTATGGCTCACTAAAAGCCAATAATTTAAATCTCCTTTTTTTTACTTTACTATTAGCTAGAAATAGCATGGGACACAGTATGTGACAATGACATATATGCAGAACTCTGCTGCTTATGGTTTTTTTTTTTCCTTCCATTTTTCCTGTTTGGAAGAAAAACAAGTGGAGGTCTGCAGGGTCATGAAGTCATTCTGTGACCATAAAAAGAGAAGTTTTCTAATTTCAGAGGAATTTTTTTTTTTTTTTAACCCTGAGAATAGAAGGATGAATAGAAAGAACATTCCAGGGATACATATTAGAATGTGCAATAGGTCTGAGGTTGGACTAATCTTAGTGGTAAAAACTGAAACTTCCTGTTTTCCAAATTCAAGAAAAGAAAAGATTTATTGTTCGTTATTTGGCTATAGCCCCAAGCTGTGAATTATTAACTACCCAAACTGGCTCTAAACCTATCCCAATGCATCTGTGTCTGCTTTGCTTCCATAACCACACCTCTGAAAATCATCCAATCAGCAATAGTCACTTTTCTGAAAGAGTCAATCAGCAAAAGCCTCAGTCCAGGGATTACACTTCTGAAAGTCAAGCAGCAGCAGCCACGTGCAGGAACCATGGTTCCACAGCTGACAGTCCACCGGTCCCTATTTGTCCTTCTGAAAGTTCTCCAGTTCCAGAACTCCTTGCTTCCCAAAACCCTATATAAGATGAGCATTTTCTTCCTTAAGAGAAATGGTGCTTTGAAATTATAGCTCTCCTTGTTCAACAAGGCATAAATGAAGCTTGGTTTTTGTTTTTATTGTTGTTGTTTTTTTTCTTGCTTTGATAGTGAATATGAAGAATTAATTGAAGTCAGTGTAAGTTCCTGAAGGGATATATGGAAGATGACCCTGGAAGAGCCACCAGTGACCAGAAATTGGGGGACCTTTTTTTTTTTCTTAGCCATATTTTGAAACTTCTAGCTTTATATCAAGATTAATGAGTGGCCATTGAAGGATTACCAGTTGGCACCCAGGAGGCTGTTACGATCAGATTTACATTTATCAAATTTTTTCTAGCATCAGAATAAATACCAGTTGGTACCCAGGAGGCTGTTACGATCAGGTTTACATTTATCAAATTTTTTCTAGCGTCAGAATAAATATGAGATTGGATACATTCTGTAGGGGCATTTCAACAGATGAATCAGTATCCATTTGAAAGAAAGATGATGATGGCTTGAATTAGTGAGATATTGCTGTTATGCAGAAAAGTCATCATATTTGAGGGTTTGTTAAAGGTAAAATCAAAATACCTTGCCAAGAGATTACAGGAAAGATGTAAGGGAGAGGGTGTTAAAGATGAACCCTTATTTTTCAACTTTTGCCACTAAATGGAGGGCAGGTCATTCACCACCATCAGGATGACTAGGAAAGAATCAGGATGGCGGAAAAGAAGATCATGAATTTGTTCTGGATAGAATGTGTTTGAGAAGCCTTTAAGGTATATTAGAGAAGATTTCAAAATGGAATACAGATTTTGGAGCTCAGAAAAGAGATCTGGGCTAACAATACAAATGTGTGAGTCAACTACCTTGAGAAACACATTTCTGTTTTAGAAGTAGTTCATCTGTAAAAGAGATAAAGAAGAGATGGAAAAGTAATGATCAGAGAGAAGGAGGAAAATCTGGAGAATTCAGAGTCACAGAAGCCAAAAAGTCTTTCAAGAGAAAAGGAGTGGCCAATGGTATTGAATACTGCTGAGGGGACACATAAGATGAGACCTGCAAAAACACCCTATTGAATTACTGATCTAGAAGTCATTGGTGACCTTAGCAAGAGTTATTTTGGTGGAGTGACAGATGAAGAACTAGATTGGAATTAGTTAAATAATGAGCAGGAGGTAAGGAAATTGAAATGAAAAACTACAAAGGCAGCCAATTTTGTTACTACGTCTCCCTGGGAAGAACGAGAACTATTTAGAGCGGTAGGTGGAGAATAATGAGGATTTTTTTTTTTTTTTTTTGGAATGGCTACTTGTTTGTTGTTTCTTGAGAAATTTTGATGTATTAAAAAGCATCAAACTTGTATTTTCAATAAACTACCTTCTATATTAACAATTACATTATAACAACTTCTCATAGGAATTATATTATTTTAACAGATTCCCTAATAAGATACCTTATAGACTCCTGCTTAAGCTGAAATTATTCATATCCAATAAAAATTATAATCGAAGAGTAGCCAGTTTTTCTGCATCTTAGTGCATGTTAAATTTTTGTCAGCCAAGGACTGTTGGCTTTTGAGTTGTTAATGATGTTTTATTGGCTAATAAGGTTTTATTTGCATTTCTTGTTAACTGCTAGAGCTTCCATTAACAATGATATTGAGAAAAGATTTACACAGCAGGTGGGGGCTGCATTTAAACCCACAGATTAGCACGCGGTACCAGAAAGAAATTGAAAAATGAACTTAAAGGAGATAGTCTTGTTATTTTGTTTTGTTTTTTATATCTTCTTGACAGCCTTGTTCATTTGTGGGATTGTTATTCTGTGGAAATATAAGCTAGAACAAATAATTGCTTTTAAGGCAGAATATAACTCTACCACAGTTCAAAGGCTATCTTATAATAATGCCAGAAATCTGCATGCTACTAGATAGTCAAAGGAGAATCAATTAATATATAAAATTAAGACCGGAGAAGAAAACAAAGGTTCAGTGTCTGTATCTATAAATGACCAGGAAGAAACAGCCACTAAAATTTTAGGCACATAAAAGGGTTTACCATAACGTATGCATGACCCACAGAAATGCAAAGCAATGTAACGAATGGAGGAATCAACAAATGCAGCTGACTGACCATGAAGTAGCACTAGTACAACCAGAGGTCATTGTAATATGTCCCTTTTGAAAACTTTGCCAAAGAATATCTGAGGTTCTCTTTTGCCTAAACAAGTATTTCAACACAATGACGAACTGCAAGTGGCTTTTATCCTACTGGTGTGATCCAGAGTGGTAAAAAAAATCAAAATAGTGCTGGAAATACAAGGAACAAAGGAGTTTATAATAATCTCAAGTCTTTGAGTCCTGCCATAATTTTAAGAGAAAACTGGATCACTACCATTGAAGCGTTCCAACTGGGGCTGACTTACCATTAAATATCAGGGAGCCACTAGCAGTAATCAGTTCTACTGGGTGACTAGAGCGGAAGGATATGCTGTTACTAGCTTCTGTTTCAGACATCATAATACACATGTTAACTCCACATAACCCATTACCTTCGAGTCGATTCCAAGCCATGGCGACTACCTGTGTTACAGAGGAGAGCTGCTCCATAGGGTGTTCTTGGCTGCGGTCTTTACAGAAGCCTATCACCAGGACTTTCTCCTTTAAAACTACTGGATGGGTTTGAACTGCCAACTTTTAGTTTAGTAGTCAAGAGAAAATCTTTTGCGGCACACTAGAAACTTAATTCCACACGATAGTGTGAATTCCTGAGCTTTGACTATTGTCTATATTAAATGTTTTTTATTCTAAATTAGCTGATAAAACCAATAACTAACATTTATGGAACATTTACTATGTGCCACAAATTGGGCTGAGTCCTTTGTATATATTGCCTAATTCATTCTCTAGTAGAAATTATGAGGTTGATATTGCAATTATTATTTTACCTCTGAGGATATCAAACCACAGAATAATTACGTAGATTTTAAGTCACACAGATAAAAAGATGATAGAGTAGGGATTTAAACTCAGACAGTCTAACTCCAGTGCACATACTTTAATCTGAAAATTTAGATGAATATTTTAGGTGCATTTATAGATGAAATTATTTTAATATATAACTTTATCTTCCAGTAATGTTTCCTTTCCCAGTACTAAAATTACATAGTGTAATTTTTTTCTTTTCAAAAGTTTAATACTTAAGCTATTATTTCAAATACATTATTATTTATTCTTATTCCATCTATATGCTATTTTAATGGGCTTATATAAATAATTTAATTTCTTACAAATTTATAAATAAAATATACCTTTAACCTTCATATATTTTTTCTAGTTTACCATTTATACCTTTAGTATCCTGGCTATTTTTTAAATTCTAATGCTTAAAATGAGATTTTCTTTTTTATCTCTAACATTTAAAATAACTTTATGAGTATGTTTCTTCTACTATGGTAGATGAAATGTCTTAAAAGACCTCTTATAACAACCAGAATAAAATGGAATATATATATTTTTAAAAGCATTTCTGAGTTGGTACAAAGATAGAGAAAATTGCCTAGGGGCAAAAATTAAGAAGGGACGGAAACCAAAGTAAGAAGCAGAAGTTCAAGGTATGTATCCCCTGAGGGTTACTTGTTGAATACTGAAATTAAGGGGAATGAATATTAAAAGCTACCTACCCAGGGGCCCCAACACTTGTCTGTCAGTTTGTCATATTGCGGTGGGTTGCATGTTGTGGTAATGCTGAAAGCTATGCCACTGCTTTCAAATACCAGCAGGGTCAGCCATGGTGGACAAGTTTCAGTGGAGCTTCTAGACTAAGACAGACTAGGAAGATTGACCTGGCGGTCTGCTTCTGAAAAACTGGCCAGTGAAAGCCTTGTGAATAGCAGCAGAACATTGTCTGATATAGTGCAGATGAGCCCCTCAGATTGGAAGTCACTCAAAATACAACCAGGAAGAGCTGCCTCTTCAAATTAGAGTTGATCTCGATGGTGTGGGTGAAGTAAACCCTTTGGGACCTTCATTATCTAATGTGGCACAACTCAAAATGAGAAGCAACAGCTACAAGCATCAATTAATAATCAGAATGTTGAATAATGAAATATGAAGCCAGGAAAATTGGAAGAAGTTAAAAATGCAATGGACTCCATTAAGATTAGTATCCTAGGCTTTAGTGAGCTGAAATGGACTGATATTGGCCATTTTGAACTGGATAATCACATGATGTACTCTGCTGGTAACGCCAAATTGAAAAGCAGTGGTGTCGCATTCATCGTCAAAAAGAACATTTCAAGATCCATCCTGAAGTACAGTGCTGTCAGTAATAAGACAATATCCATATGCCTACCTGGAAAACCGGAAACCCTGGTGATGTAGTAGTTAAGTGCTACGGCTGCTAACTAAAAGGCTGGCAGTTCAAACCCACCAGGTGCTCCTTGGAAACTTTATGGGGCAGTTCTACTCTGTCCTTTAGGGTTGATATGAGTTGGAATCAACTCGATGGCAACGAGTATGGTACGGTACACGGAGAACCAATTAATATGAATATTATACAAATTTACTCATCAAACACTAACGTCAAAGATGAGGAAATTGAAGCTTTTTCCAACTTCTGCAGTCTGAGCAATCAAGATGCATTGATAACTACTAGTGATTGAAATGCAAAATGGACGCAAGAAGAAGGATCACTAGTTGAAAAATCCGGCTTTGGTGATAGAAACAGTGGCAGAAATCACGTGTTAAAATTTTACAAGACCAACCACTCATTCACTGCAAATATCACTTTTCAACAATATAAATGGCGACTATACACAAGGACATCTTCGGAGGAAAAAACAGGAATCAAATTGACTATATCCAAGGAAAGAGATTATGGAAAAGCTCAATATCATTAGTCAGTTGAACTTGAACTATGCAAGTTCAAGTTGAACCTGAAGAAAATTAAAACAAGTCCACAAGAGCCAAAATACAACCTTGAGTATATCCCACCTGAATTTGGAGATCATCTCAAGAATAAATTTGACACATTGAACACTAACGACTGAAGACCAGGAGAGTTATGTGACGACACCAAAAAAAAAAAAAAACTTATTTATTTATTTTTTTGACATCAAGGACATCATAAATGAAGAAGTCAAAAGGTCATTAAAAAGACAGAAAAGGAAGAAAATATCAAAATGGATATCAGAAGAGACTTTGAAACTTGCTCTTGAACATAAACCAGCTAAAGCCAATGGAAGAAATGATGAAGTAAAAGAGCTGAACAGAAGATTTCAAAAGGCAGTTAGAGAAGACAAAGTATTATAATGAGATGTGCAAAGACCTGGAGTTAGAAAACAAAAAGGAAAGAACACGCTCGGCATTTCTCAAGCTGAAAGAACTGAAGAAAAAATTCAAGCCTTGAGTTGCAAAAGTGAAAGATTCTATGGGGAAAATATTAAACGACTCAGGAAGCATCAAAAGAAGATGGAAGGAATACACAGAGTCATTATACCATAAAGAATTGGTCAACCATTTCAAGAGGTAGCATATGATCAGGAATTGATGGTACTGAAGGAAAAAGTACAAGCTGCACTGAAGGCACTGGCAAAAAACAAGGATCCAGGAATTGATGGAATACCAATTGAGATGTTTCAACAAATGGATACTGCTCTGGAAGTCCTCACTCGTTTATGCCAAGAAATTTGGAAGACAGCTACCTGGCCAACCGACTGGAAGAGATCCATATTTATGCCTATTCCCAAGAAAGGTGATCCAACTGAATGTGGAAATTATTGAACAATATCATTAATATGACAGGCAAGTAAAATTTTGCTGAAGATCTTTCAAAAGCAGCTGCAACAGTATATTGACAGGAAACAGCCAGAAATTCAGGCCGGATTCAGAAGAGGACGTGGAACCAGGGATGTCATTGCTGATGTCAGATGGATCCTGGATGAAAGCAGAAAATACCAGAAGGATGTTTACCTGTGTTTTATTGACTGTGCAAAGGTGTTTGACTGTGTGGTTCATAACAAATTATGGATACCACTGCGAAGAATGGGAATTCCAGAACACTTAATTGTGCTCATGAGGAACCTGTACATAGATCAAGAAGCAGTTGTTCGGACAGAACAAGGAGCTACTGCGTGGTTTAAAGTCAGGAAAGGTGTGTGTCAGGGTTGGATTCTTTCACCATGTCTATTCAATCTGTATGCTGAGCAAACAATCTGAGAAATTGGACTATATGAAGAAGAACGGGGCATCAGGATTGGAGGAAGACTCATTAACAACCTGAGTTATGAGGATGACACAAGCTTACTTGCTGAAAGTGAAGAGGACTTGAAGTACTTATTGATGTAGATCAAAGACCACAGCCTTCAGTATGGATTACACTTCAACATAAGGAAAACAAAAATCCTCACAACTGGACCAATAAGCAACATCGTGATTAATGATGAAAATATTGCAATTGCCAAGAATTTCGTTTTACTTGGGTCCAAAATCAATGCCCATGGAAGCAGTAGTCAAGAAATCAAACAACATATTGCATTGGGCAAATTCACTGGAAAAGACCTCTTTAAAGTGTTGAAAAGTGAATATGTCACTTTGAGGACATCTGACCCAAGATGCCTCTGACCTGAGCCATGATATTTTCAATCACCTCATATGCATGCCAAAGCTGAAAAATGAATAAGGAAGACTGAAGAAGAATTGATTCATTTGAATGACGGTGTTGGCAAAGAATATTGACTATCCCATGGACTGCCAGAAGAACAAACAAGTCTGTCTTGGAAGAAGTACAGCCAGAGTGCTCCTTGGAAGTGAGGATGACGGGACTTTGTCTCACTTACTTTGGACATGTTATTAGGAAGAACCAGCCCTTAGAGAAGGACATCATGCTTAAATAGAGGATCATCGAAAAAGAGGAAGATCCCCCAGTGAGATTGATTGACAGAGTGGCTGCAACAATGGGCTCAAACATAGCAACAATTGTGAGGATGGTGCAGGATCCTTCTGTTATATATAAGGGCACTATGAATTGGAACTGACTCGATGGAACCTAACAACAACAACAACCACCCAGGGCCCAAAAGAAAAATTCTTGGGTGTATTCAACGTAAGCAATAAAAACTGAAACTCCAATACAAAGTCAGGACCCTCAGAGAAAGAGAGTTTAGAAAAAACTGCTTTTTCTTTACAGAAAAGCAAGATATTATACTACTAGAGTGATTTAAGAAGACTTTAAAAAATCAAAATTTTCCTGCATTCGTAACCTGCTGGGGCACACATGAGGAGGAAATACAAATTTTTACTAGAGGGACACGCACTAATGTAGGTCTCCCAGTATGCTCACAGATAGAGCCTCCTGCCTGAAATGAACTTATAATCCAAAGTTAAAAACATCCAAGAAAAAGGTCAGTATAAGCAAGACTTGGCAAATTAATTATTAACCGTACTATAAACCGTACTAGAGCAATAATAATTTCAGATGTTCATTTCCTGAATAAAGTACACTATATATATGTCTAAAGTGTTTACAAAATATAACACATAAACAGAAGCAAAGAATAAGATATGTTTTCACTTTTCTGCTCCTGCAAGTTTATTCTAAGCACAGAAACCAGAGTGATCACTTTGATATGTATGTGGGATCACTTTGATACGTATGTGGGATCTGCTTAAACCCTGTGGTGATTCCCATAACATTAAGAATAAAGCTGAGGCCCTCACAATGGCCTACAGGGCCCTATATGATCTGGTGCTCATTGCCCCCATGACTCTTTTTCTCCTCCCCATGTACATGCTCCATCCACAATGTCTCCTTGCTTTCTTTGGTTCCATTTTAGTAACTTTGCATTAACTAACACTTCTCTCAGGAACTGTCTTCTCCAAAATATACACATATTTCACTTCCTCATATCTTTCAAATCTTTGCTCAAATATCACCTTCCTAATCACACACCCCCCGATCACTCTTTTCAGAACTGTAACCATCTTCCAACCACAGTACTATCAACCCCCTGTACAGTGTTCCTGCTTTATTGTGGGTTTCTCTTTTTCATAACACTTCCAATTTTCAACAAACTTACTTATTATATCTGTTGTTGCTATGAGTCAGGATTGACTCTACAGCAATGGGTTTGGTGTGGTTTATTGTTTACTGACTGTCTTCTCCCACTAAAATGTAAGCCCCATATTGGCAGAGATCTTGTTTTTGTCTATTTTTCACTAAAATATCCTAAGAGCCTAAAAGATACCTGGCACATAGCAGACAAATTTCTTGAAAAATAAATAAATGAATATTATCAAATAAAGATGAGGGAAATTTGAAAAGAGCCAATGATACTTCTAGAAACTAAAAATATAATTAATAAAATTAAAATATTGATAGTTTAAATAGCAGATTAATAATATATACAGGAAAATTACTGAATTGGAAACACAATTCAAGTGTACTACAATCTAAGAAATTACAAAAACTAGACATGAGATGGAGGGATACCAAGAAGTTAAATAAAATATAGAGTAGAAGGAGAAAGCTTTAGTTTAGTTGAAGTTTCAGAAGAAGAGAATAGAAAAGGAAAATTGGGCTGATATTTAGCAAATAATGGTTGAGAATATTCCAGAATTGGCCAAAGACAAGAATCCTTCAATTCAGGGACCCAAAAAATCCCCAGTAGAAAAGAATTCCACCCACAGACACAGGCGTAGTGAGAACAGAATAGATAAAAAGATTTAATAAGCAGCCTAAAACCACCAGATTGTCCACAAATAATGACAGCACAATAAGGCAAGATAAAAAGGAGAAACAAATACTGGAATAGGGGTTGGAAAGGAAAAAAATAGAATTGTCTTTATTCACAGATGATACGATCATCTATATAGAAAATGTATGAAGAAATCTACAAAAATCAGCGACTAGAACTGCTAAGTGAGTTTAGAAAGGTCATGGGATATAATGTCAATACACGAAAAAATCTACTATATATCAATATACTAGCTATGAAAATTTGAAGTTTAAATTTTAAAATGCCATTTTTAGTACCATCAAATACCTGAAGTAGTTAGGGATACATCTAACAAAATACATCCAAAATTTGTGTGCCAAAACTGCAAAACATTGATGAATACACTGTTTTATGGATTGGAAGACTCCTTGTTTAGATAGATTTCAATTTTTCCTAAACTGATACATAGATTCAAAACAATCTCAATCAAAAACCCAGCTGGCTTCTTTGGAGAAATTAACAGTCTGATTATGAAAAGCAACAGTCTTTGAGAATCCATTTATCTGCAAGTCTATGAAAGGCTAAAACTACAGGGAAAGAAATCAGGTAAGGTGTTTTCAGGATCTCAGGGTGGAGGAGGGGATCAGTTTTGCCTGTTTTTGAACTGGTAGTGCAATGGTTAAGAGCAATAGCTGCTAACCAAAAAAAGGTCAGCAGTTCGAATCCACCACCCACTCCCTGGAAGCCCTACAGGACAATTCTACTCTGTCCTACAGGGTCACTATGAGCTGTAATCGGCTCGACAGCAACAGTGTAAGTGGAATCACATAGCATATCTCTTTTTAAGTCTGGCTTCTGTTGCACACTGTGTTTGTGGTCTCCATTCATATTTTTTTGTGTACAGATGTCTTTTATTCATTCTCATTGTTGTGTGGTATTCTATTGTGTGAATATGCCACAGTATGTTTATACAATCGACTTATTGTCGCATTAAATTTTAAAATAACATATTAGCTTAATTGGCTAAAATTCTTAGCTCTTAGTTAAATCTTACAAAATCTAAATGGCATTTTCTTTACCAAGTCCTCTCTTAAGCTGACTTTAGCTTGATATATCTTTGAAATTCATTGACTTCTTTTATGAAAAATTCTAATGTCAGGTATTTACCCAAATGAGTTTAAAACATATACTCACATAAAAAACCACACACTAATTTAACTGCAGATTTTTTCTAAATTGCCAAAAAAATGGGAGACAGCCAAGATATCCTTCAACAGGTAAATGGATTAAATAAACCATGGTAAATCCATACAATAGAATATCACTCTGGTAAAAGGAAACGAACTGCCAAGCTATGAAAAGACATGGAGAAACCATAAATGCACATTGATAAGTGAAAGAGCCCCATCTGAAAAAAAATACATGCTGTATGATTCTAACTATACGACATTCTGGGAAAGGCAAAACTATAGAGGCAGTAAAAAGGTTAGTGCTTGTCAGGGGATCAGAAGGAGGGTAAATAGGTGGAGCAGGGGACATTTTTAGGGCAGTGAAAACTGTTCTGTGGGACATTGTAATGGTGGACACACACATGACATTATGCATTTATCAAAACCCATAGGACAACGCATAGAGCAAACCCTAATGCAAACTATGTATTTCAGTTAAAAATAATGCATCAATATTAGTTCATCAAGTATAACAAATGTATTACAGGAATTCAAGATGTTAATAATAAGAGAAGCTGAACAGGGAGTGGGGGAGGAGTATATGGAAACTCTGTACTACTTTCTGCACCATTTCTCTGTAGATCTAAAAACTAGCCTATGAAAAAAATTCTAATTCCCTTCTATCATTTGATCAGTTTGAAGTTCTGTCCCAAATATCATCACATTTGCCGTGCCATGACCTATCCACTCTCCAGTTAGTTTCCCTGTGGAATTTCCCTTTTCTTAACTGGATTCTCTGATTTAGAGCCACAGGTATGTGAGTTCACTTCATACAAAGAGGTTCTGGCAAGAGCACTCAGAGAGACTCTTTCTGACTCCTGTATAGTGGATGTTTATGACTCTCAGCAACCTGCACATATCAAGGTAACAAGGTTAGGTTTAAACTTGATTGAGTATTGAGATTTTGCATTTTATTGTTGCAGTGAAAATCATGCCATGAATACTCCATTTATTCCTCCATATAAGGATGTTCCTAATTAATCTGTTATTCAAAAGCCACCAGTATTATATTAGTAACTGCATTATTTCATGACATTGACTAAAGCCCAGAAGCAGGTTCCTGTGGCCTAATTAATTTTTTTTAAGCCTTTTACTCAGCAGGATGCTGCCTACCTGGATCTCTGAATGAAAGGATATTAATGAAGCTGTAAGGCAGATGATTACATTGAATGTAATGAAGAATTTATTAGGAAGACAGCTATCACAGGCTGTGCGGTATATGAGGCATAAAACTGCTATGAGTTATGACAGAGTGTAGTTTAGGCAAGTAATGGACAGCCAAGCTACAAAAGGAGAGCTTGGAGATATATTATTTAGTAATAAAGTTCTCATAAAAATTGAAATATGAGGTGGAAAGATTAACATGGTCATACAAGTCATCTTTAATGTTCATACCCAAGTTCTGCCTTTTAGAAAAAGTAAACTGAATTTATGCCTGCGACAACACGTAAGTCAAACTCTTTATTTATACATTTCATGCAAATGACTGCAGACCTTTAGTTTGCAGTTACCAAAGTAATGTTTAGTAGCATTTAAATTTATTACATTAGCATTGGACCAGGAGCTGTATTTCTACCTGTCAAGTGGTTAACGTTTGTAGGTCATGTCATCAATAAATAGACTGCATGTGGTTTACAGACCTTGCACTGCTAGTCCCAAATCTATGGACAAAAGATTTTGCATTTTGTGCTTTTTTCCTTGCACTGACTATGGATGTGTTCTTATGTATTCCATAATAATATCCTAATATTACTAGTTGACAATACCATTTGCTCCCATAGCATGGCCAGGTTCACAGAGGGGAGTGACCATAATGCTGTAATTGAGAGCATGGGCTTTTGACACTGGTAAACTGGAGCATTGACAGCCACTTACCAGCTGCATGACCTTGGTTAAGTTACTCAACAACTTTGGCCTTCTTTTTACATCTGTAGGAAGAACATAATAATATCAATCACATTGGATCATCATGACATTGAAATAAATTATGTAAAATATATCTACTCAATGGTAAGTGACCATCAATGGTAGCTGATTATTATTGTCAATACATCTTATGCTCTAATGAATAGGGGCATCAAAAGTCTTTAAGGAGAGGCAAAGCACAGTTTACCCCTCAGAAATGTTCATCTATCTCTATTTGATTTCTAAAGATAAAAAACTAATGGTTAAGTTGTATCTGGTGAGGTATATAATTAAATTGATAGTCATTAGAATTTGACCAAAATATTTTATGAAAATTCTTGTCTTTTATGATTTCTTGGAAGTAGGCATAAAATTGGAATATAGTCTAAAACTGCTATCTTAACTAAATTCTAAGAGAAAAAGCAAATGGATATACATTTACAAAACATTTTATTCTGAATTTCAAAGCCTTCCTATTTAGTTATTCGCATAAAGGGTGGAGACAAGGTTGCAGTTTTAAATAGGGTGATCTCAAAGGCCTGAATAAGAAGATGATATTTGAACAAAGGCCTGAAGGAAGTCAGGATATAAGCTGCCATATGAGAATCAGAGGAAAGAACACTTTAAGTCAAGGGAATAGCCAGGGCAAACACCCCCAGATTGGAAAAGAGGGGTATCAAGGGAGGGAGTGGTTATAGTTCACCAAGGGTGCAGCCAAAAAAAAATGCATTGTCTATAGAAAATTTAAAAACAATAATAAAGCTGATGAAACTATTATCATCATGCACTCACAATTGTAAAAAATACCAGTGATAAAATATTGTTGCATAAAAAAAAGTTGGTTGGTCTGAATTCTGAACAATTGCTGTGGTTTCTGGTGAGCCATGATGGCCTGCTCCCACTACCCCAACCTTGGTATGCCAACATTGTGGAAGCATTCTTGGAAGGAACAGCAAGAAGGCAAGTGTGTCTAGATCAGATTGAATGAGAAGAAGAATAGTAGGTGAGGGAGTCAATGAGCACAAGTGTGACTGAAATGCGTAGGGCTTTGTAAGCTCTGTAAGGACTTTAAATTTTACTCTGGATGAGACTGGAAGCCATGGAGGGGTTATAGCAGAGAATTTTCAATATATTACTCACAGTTCAATATATTGGTTGCAATCTACAGAGGGACAATGGTTGTGGCAAACAACTATAAATGGTGATATATTGGTGTTCAGAATTAAATTATATCCCCCCAAAATGTGTGTCAACTTGGCTAGGTCATGATTCCCAGCATTGTGTGATTGTCCACCAATTTGTCACCTCGTGTGATTTTCCTTTGTGTTGTAAATCTTACCTCTATGATGTTAATGAGGTGGGATTACAGGTAGTAATGTTAATGAGGCAGGACTCAATCTACAGATTAGATTGTATTTTGAGCCAATTTCTTTTGAGATATAAAAGAGAGAAGGGGAGCAGAGAGACTGCAGGACCTCAACCATCAAGAAAGCAGCACCAGGAGCAGAGCACATCATTTGGACCTGGGGTTCCTATGCTGAGAAACTCCTGATAAGGACCTTTCTCCAGAGCTAACAGAGACAGAAAGCCTTCCCCTGGAGCTAGAGCTCTGAATTTAGACTTCTAGCCTCCTAATCTGTGAGAGAATACATTTCTCTTTGTTAAAGCCATCCACTTGTGGCATTTCTGTTATAGCAGCACTAGATAACTAAGACACAGTGGAAGTGGAAAAATTAAGAATTGAAGGAATACTGAATATAGTTTAAAGGTAGAGCCAATGAAAGTTGTGGAGAAATTGGGTGTAGTGTGTGAAATAGAGAAGTCAGCGTAAAACTAAGGTTTTTTGACCATAGCAAATGGAAAGATGAAGTATATGTTTACTGAGATGAAGGAGAGTACAGGAGTAATAGGTTATGATACATCCATACGATGGAATAGTGTATAGCTGTAACAAATATTGAAAAAACTTTTAACATTTCTCAAAGTTTCCAGAAGACTCAGAGCTCTTCACTTAGACTTCCCAATAATCAGGTCCATACTCAACTATTTTATTTGAGTTGTTTTATCAGAATAGTCTCATTTCCCCAGCCACACATTATCCTATCACTCTGCTTAATTTTCCTTTCTTTTAATAACAGCTTTATTGTATATAATTCATATGCCAGAAAGTTCAAACTTTTAAGTGTACAATTTAGTGGATTTTAGTGTCAATTGATCTAATTCCAGAACACTTCATCACCCCCAAAAGAACCCCAGAACCATTAGCGACCACTTCCCATTCCTTCCTCGCCTCATCCCTAGCAACCACTAATCTAGTTTCTGTTGCTATGAATTTGCCTGTTCTGAATATTTCATATCAATAGAATCATAAAATATGTGGCCTATTATGTTTGGCTTCTTTCACTTAGCATACCATTTACAAGGTTCATTCGTGTTGTACTTTTTTATATCTGAATTCCTCAGATTATTGGAAGCCTTCGTATAATTTCCAAATTTCTGAAAATGTTGGCTTGGAGAGTGTTTCCAGTGTTCTCAATGATTATATGGAGGAAAGGATTTTTAGTGATCCTTACTCTGCCATTCCAGAAGTCTAGCTCCCTCTAGTTTATTTCTTCATAACACTTACAAGAACACTTCTTTAAAGCTCTCTTCTGGAATGATATTGCTTATTATCTAATTGTTTACTGTCCACTTCCTACTAGAATTTAAGCTATAGGAACAGGTATATTGTCTGTCCTGTTTTCTCTTCCATCTGTCAGGAATTATGAAGGGTCTGAGATATTACCCTACTTAATAGCTAACAGAATGAACCCTGGTGAGCAGTTGTTAATGCTCTCAGCTGCTAATCGAAAGGTCAGCGGTGTGAACCCACCAGCTCCTCCGTGAAAGATGTGGCAGTCTGCTTCCATAAAGATTTACAGCCATGGAAACCATATGGAGCAGTTCTGCTCTGCCCTGTAGGGTCGCTATGAATTGGAATCGACTTGATGGCAATGGGTACTAACTACAAGTTAGCCTGCCACTGTCATGAATGCTGGCAGAAAACACAAGACTCCCGGTTCAGAGGCAATGGACTTTATTACTTAGTGCACAACAAGCGGCATGAGTTTCATGTTCACACCATTCCCCTTTTCCCACAGGGATGATGCATTGCAACCTAGGGGTATGCTGTGCTTGTGGTGGGTTTACATCAGAGATGAAGAACTCCAAGATGAAGAACTCAAATCCTTTATAACAGGCTGTAAGCAAACCTACCTTCTGCCCTGGAGAGAATTAGTATCTTTATTATACTAGACAGTAAACAAACCTGCCATTTATTCTGGAGGGAAGCACTATCTTCCAAGGCTGTTCACTATACAGACATTTTTGAAAAGATAGTAGAATAAAACCTGTCAGTGCCTCTATTTTCAAGATAGGCAGAAACAGAGACCCACGAAGAATTGTCTCCCAATACCACCTTCAAGCCTAAAACAGTATCTGACACATTGTAGAAGCTCAATAAATACTTGTTGAATAAAAGGACAAATTCTCGTTGTAGCCAAGAAATGCTATTTCCATCAATATATTTTTTTCCATAAATAAGGGAAATATTTTCTTTTTTGTGGATATGAAGTGAAGTTTTGAATAAGAATCTAAGCATAAAAACTTCTGCAAAGATTTGATACAGTAGCATGGCAAGTGGAAATTATAAAGATTTTATTGACTTTGTTTCTTAACAGAAATCATAAATTTACCTTACTGACCTTTGAAAGGGCCTCAATCTTCTTTCCTTTCCGTTTCTTACCTTACCCTGACAAAGAAGTACTGCTGTGATTGATCAGGGCAGGGCAAGAACACTTAGTTAAACCACACAGCAAATGTCATAGTCAGGGATAGATTATCTAATAGTCTAGGTAAGCACGGTGCTTACCTTGCCTACCAGATCATCTGTAGTAAACAATTTCACATGTGAAGTTGTTCACTACAGATTAGTAAGTAAGCACAAGTAAGCCCATGCTTACCTTGCTTACTGGGTCAGCTGCTCCTGCCAGGGATTGTAAATTTGAAAAGAGGCTTTGATTATGTAGGAAGGTGCTGTGGAGTTGACAGAGAGACAGATGCCATCCATACCTAAAAGCAGAGTGTTTGATGTGGTGAAAAAAATGTGAAATTGTTCACTACAGATGATCTGATAAGCAGGGTAAGCACTGTGCTTATCTTGCCTATTGGATAATCTGCCCCGTCATAGTATGCCTGTCTTCTGTGATTTCCAACTCTTAGAAAAGTAAGGAGGGCCTGGATTTACTTCTTTGTGGGCAAATGTATAGCTTACTTGATGCAGCTTCTCTTTCTCCTCTCCCTCTCTGTCTCTCACTTTCCCCTACACAGACACACACCCTCTCCTTCGCGCTGTCTCTAATTCTGAACGTTTTCTCTTATTCCATTGGATTAAATGAGAGTTTATAGGAGGCATTTTCCCTGGACCTGTATTCTCTGAAAATTCCACTGTATGAATTGGTACAAACTCTCTATTCTTTCATCGCACTTTTCTCACATCTGGGAACACTCACTATTCCTCAACTTGGAAAAAAAAATAGTAATATTCAAAATTAAGTTTTGGCCTTTAGGGTAGAAATAGGCAGACTGAGTCTTTTGGCTAGCCTTTTTCTAGACCCTCAGACCAAACTCTTCTAGGCAGAAAAGGTCCATATATGGACCCAGAAATTTTCATAATAGTCCATTCTTGTTCATTGGCATTATTTCCTGAGATTTTTAGCCAACACCTCATTAAATATAAAATCTCCCTCTCCCTCGCTTTGTCCTTTTAAAGGGGTAGCTAGTGAAGAACAGGATTTGATGTTCAGAACCTTGTATCTATAAACATCTGTTGGCACCTCAATGCCATGCAATGCCCAGTATATAACCAATTTTTAAAAGAATAGCACTACTACAGACGAGATTGATTCTCAGTCTGTAGTCATGTTATATTCTGCCTCATGTTTTTTTCAACAAATAGAAAACCCTATAAAAGAGTAATTTGCGTAACAGCCACACAACAAACAAAACAGAGTTCTTTTTCTGTGTCTACATAGTTTTATCTTTGAGCATATCATGTCATTTTCAGTTACAAATTCTTTTATGGATATTATTCTGCCTTTGCTCTGTATGTTTAAAATTCATGTAATTTCAGTTGTTTATTCTGTTTTGTCATTGAAATGGATTCATTTTGTGTTACTCTGAGAATTATACTTACATTGTGGATCATTTATATGTCTTCAGTATAGCTAGCTACTCTGATGTTTAAATAGTTTGCCTCATTTACTAACTTTTTTATCATAAACGTTTAAATTACTTTATTTAACTGTTATTGGGATTTCTTGTTTTCCCTTGTGAATGGATTTCCTAGCTCAGTAATATACTTTGGGCCAATTCTAACCTGATAAACTGAGAATATTATTTCTTTGCAATTACATACATTTCCCATATTCTACACAAACCAATTATTAATCACGTATATCACATTTATGATCACTTTTGAATTAGCTGTTTTTTGTCTTAAAAGGTATAATAATTACTTTCAGTCCTCAAAATGTTAAAATAAATAATCACTGCAGGATATCAAAATATTTTTTCATGTTTTACAGTTTCATTTTTCCTGCCTTTGACCTTCTGTTCAACCATAAATACACCTCAGTGTCTTTACCAAATCTTGAACTATCGGCAAATGTTAACGATTAAATATGTAATTAAAAAGCAAAACAGAAAGAGAACATTTTGCCCCCTACTTTTCCTTTGTGGTCAATTTTCGTCTGTCCCTTCAGAGAAAATTAAAAATATTCTAACAAGTCTCTCCTTAGGAAAGTATTTTTATATATAATAGAGGACTATTGTTCCATAATTTGGAATTTAATTTTGATTTTAATAATACAACCCTACCACAGTTCCCAGATTGAACAGGGCCTCAAAAAACAATTGCTTTATTGGGCAGACTAGGTACTGAGCTACAGGTATTAATATCATTTCCTATAATTTTTACATGAATCCTGTATTATAATTATCCCCATTTTTTGGATGAAGAAACTGAGACTCAGACAATACCACTGGTATCAAGAAATTAAAAACAAGTCTTCCAATTTCCAAAGCTTATACTCTTTCAATAGGAAACTCTGGTGGCATAGTAGTTAAGAGCTACGGTTGCTAACCAAAAGACTGCAGCTCAAATCCACCAGGTGCTCCTTGGAAATCAAATGGGGCAGTTCTACTCTGTCCTGTGGGGTCGCTATGTGTTGGAATCGACTTGACAGTAGTGGCTCTGGCTTTGGGTTTATACGCTTTCAATATGGCACGCCACAAATCTCTGTGTACTTTGCTTTGGACCAAAGTCCAGAAGACACGTGAACAACTGTTTTTTGGACGATCAAGTTTTTTTTTTTTTAAACATGTAGGGATTTTTCCTACCCTGTACAACTTTGATTGTCTGTTTCACTTTTAAAATTTGCCAAAGGTAGCAGAAGGGGAAAACTCTTAAATAGAGACATGACTTTTAAAGTCTCCTCGTATAAAACTATTCCTTGTAGCTTACAAAGAATTTGGCTGGCAACAGTAACTTGTCTTCTTATTATGCATGGAGCACTGTTTTTCTTTGTCTAAACTCTTTTCAGCCACGATTAAAATCACCACGATATTGTGGTAGGGCCCACATTTTTTTAGCCCAAACCAGTAAGCACTGCAATGTCTTTCAAAATCTGGTCTTTAGTGAGAGACACAGTTTGAGTTCTCAGATGAAAAGACATGCTAAAAAGAGGCAGTCTTTGGGGTGTTTCACTGAACGCCCAAACCCTTAGAGCTTTCTGTCACTTGCTTTGTGTCTTTTTTCACATTAACTTGTATTTCAAATTTCCTCCTAGAGCTTTTATAGTTTGCAATCTGTCCCAGGAGCAGGTTTAAGTGACAGGCCTCATGGATTTTTTTTTTTTCTTTTAAGATCTATAAAGGGAAAGAAGGAATACTTTTCAAAGAAAAGAAATATTTACTTGCAAAGAGATATTCTCTAAAGAACATATCCATTATGAGTAGCTCTATTTTTTACCAGTCCTTCGCACCACTGGGTAGGATTACCAGGCTACACCAAGTGGTGTTGGGAGACTTTGGGAAAAAGCTAAGGAGCAGAGCAGGACGATCTTAGGCTGGAGAAGAAAAAGAAGAAACTACATGAAAGCAGTATGGCATTCCCATTAAGAATGAAAAAAGACCCCAAACCAAGAGATAGAATACAGATGTTAACAATGGGGACCTTACCTGGGTCTGTCCTTTGGCGCCAAACCCCCCAGTAGAGATAATACTCAAAAAAAAAGAGAATCTTTTCTTTCAAGAAAAGAAAGTTTCTTTAAAAATATACCCTCTCCAGAATATAATTGAAATATGATGATCTGATTAAGCCTCTGGATATGGCTTCAATTTTCCTAAAATGATGAATTTGCTCTACCCAAGGTGAATTTAACAGTAGTGTGGGTTACTCGGTTGCTTTGTTAATGATATCAGAAAAGTAAGACACCTAGGTTCTTATGGAATTCTGAGACTAGGTACTTCAGTATATTGAAGCAAACTAGAAACATCGTTTTTGGAATGTCATGGGTAATAATAACCTTTAGGTTAAAATCATACCATTTACTGGAATAGGAAACACTTGATGAATAATTGGTTTGAGAGGAAATGGGTTTGATCTTTTTGTACATTCTCTTTGAGGTGCCTGGGAGAATCCAAAAGGAAATACTTGGTAGGCACTTTTAATTTTAATCTGGAGAGCAGAAGAAAAAAAGTTGGAGGAAGATATAGATTTGGTCGTTAGCTACATATAGCGTGTAGCTAATAATTCAAGTTTTGAGGTAAATGAGATCTTAAAAAGAGTTTTCAATAGTCTTTACCTGTTCTCTGTGCTTACTATGGACTCCTATTGCTTATGCCTATACAAAACATATACATAACTTACCACACTCAATTAATATTCTCTTTTTGCCCGTCACTTATATATGATATCAGAGATGATGCCATATTCCTATCTATGTGACTGTAATTTAGTAACATGTCTGGAATATATTAGACTTTCAAAAATGCTTGTTAAGTAAGTGAAAGAGTGAATGAATAAATGAAAATAACTTTAGCTGGAATCCTGAACTTCCTTGTGAGCTCCAAATATTTAATCCACTTGTAGAATTTAACTTACCAGAAATCCTATCCAAACTACCATCTATGGTATCTATGGTCCTTCTGCGTTTCTGGAAAAACATAGGACTATGGTTTCTAATTCTAGCTGCCTACTATAATCACCTAGATATCCTATCTGAAACACATATTTCTGGGAAAATCCTTATATTTGTTGAAGCAAAATCTGTGGAGATTAATTTTAACTATTCCCTCAGGTGATTTTCATTCATTGAGACTAAAATTTTCATACATGGACCCATATATGGGAATAACCACCCTAAGAGAGCAATAAGTCTACTTTTCAAAATTATAAGAAATTTCCCTATTAGGTCCATCATGACAAAGAAAGAATATGAGCAGATACTCCAAGCATCCAAAAAACAACTCCATAATGGTTTTGATTTTGCATTTTAAATAGAAGAAAAGTTAAGGTAAAATGTCCCAGGATAAGAAAGGTCACACATTTTCACCAGATGGTCCTTCATGGGGAAAGAAATATTAAAGAACTGTAGCAGTATCTAGCCTGGAAAACAAAATACAGAAATTTTTACCAGTAAGCCATGTGCTCAGTACAATTCTACTTCAGGGTCCTTTCTTATCTGGCCTTAGCAGCTGTATTTTAAAACATTCACAAAAAACTCATTTTATGGAAAAGTACCCACTCTTCTTCACAGGTGTCCTGGTGGCTCAGTAGTTAAGAGCTCAGCTGCTAATCAAAAGGTTGGCAGTTCAAACCTACCAGCTGCTCCTTGGAAACACTATGGGGCAGTTCTACTCTGTCCTGTAGGGTTGCCATGAGTTGGAATCCACTCGATAGCAATGAGTTTTTAATTTTTCTTCACAGGAAATACAAGACACTTCATCATTCTATTCCAACCTACTTTTTACACTTTATTTTCTACGGTTTGGCACCATATACCCTATGCTGTGGTCAAAATAATAATAATAAATTATTTTGTGACTCCCTAAACTTGCCATGTTAGTTTTCACTTCCAGGCTATTCCTTCTGCCTGGCATGCACTTGAACTTTTCTCCACCCAGAAAATTCCTTCTCACCCATCAAGATCCAATTCAAGGACCTCCTCATTCTTGATGCTCTCTTGCACATCCCCAAGTAGGGTTATTTGCTCCATTGTTTTGCAAAATTAAATTTTTATGATTTATTTAATGGTATATCTCTATTGGATTTTAATTTTTTTTTTTTTAATATATATATCTCACACTATCTTTTGAGCTCCTCTAGGCCTTTTTTAATCTTTGTATCTGGCACATAAACGAAGGGCTTGCCACATAGTGGTTTCACAACAAATATTGGCTAACTGAATAAAGATACCTTTCAAATCCAAGGAAAGATTTTGTGAATCCTTAATTTAAAATGACTTCAGATTACACTTACTTTCCTAATTTAACTTCTAGTACTGTACAGTATGCCCTCAAGACACTAAGGTTAGCATCCTATAGGGTTAGTGCCCTCTCCGGACTTCATGCATGCAGTAGCTGCCGGTCATATTTGCTAGCGGTGCTGTAACAAAGGAAACCCGGTGGTGTAGTGGTTAAGAGCTATGGCTGCTAACCAAAAGGCTGGCAGTTCAAATCCACCAGGTACTTCTTGGAAACCCTATGGGGTGGTTCTACTCTGTCCTATAGAGTTGCTATTGACTCCATGGCAATGGGTTTTTTTTTTTTTTTTTTTTTGGCTGTAATGGAAATACCACAAGTGGGTGGTTTTAACAAACAGACATTTATTTTCTTGAAGTTTAAGAGGCACTATTCCAAATTCAGGGCACCAGTTCTAGGGTAAGACTTTCTCTTTGTCCACTCTGGGGGAAAATTCTCCTCTCTAGCCCTGGCTTTCTTCCATTCCTCAGTGATTTCCATATCACATCCATCTTTCCCCCATTTGTGTTAGCTTGTTTTTGTGTCTATTCTGTCCTTTTTATATCTCAAAGCGGATTAGGTGTAATACACACCCTACACTGACATGGTTTCATTAACATAACAATGAAAATTCTATTTCCAAAAGGGGCTATATAGAATTTAGGATTACAACACATATTTGTTGGGGAGGGGAGCACAATTTAATCCATAACACTACCCTTGTAAACTTATCTGGTATACAAATTAAAAAAAAAAAAAATCAATCTACTTCTCACATTGAAAAACCTCCAATATCTCTCCATTCGTTATTTCACTAGGTTCAAACTCTTCTACTTGATTTTTTAAACTCTCTGTCTCAATCATCTCAAACCATCACCTAACCAATTCAGAACTGCGTTCTCCACTGTTGGTCTGCAACTTTAGTTGTAGTCATACAAGTTTGTGTTTGCTCATGGAACCTAGGCATGTTCCAATGTCCTCTAGTTTCCTCACTGGAGCTTGAAAGAGGCTAAGACTATCATGATGAAATGTCAAATTAATAGAAAGATGGCAAGGACTTGGTTCCATGGGGTTGGCAAAATTAGTACTTAAGGCAAACTAATTCTGGGAACTGAAGTCCAAATCCAATGTTTGGTTTACTGCAGACTCAAATCAAAGCCTCGCCTTTACCTGTGCTCTTGTTACATTTAGAAAAAATAGTATAAAGCTTTTATTGTAAACACTGTGAGCAATGCGGCTACCTGAGACATCTCTTGTGTTCTTCCTACAGCAGCTGCGGAAGTGGTGGCTTTGGTCAATGTTTGTTGATTGAAGACTTGATCTGGTTAAACATCACCATCAAAAGTCCAGACTTCTCAAAGCTTTCATCCCCACAGAAGAAACTAAAGAAAACCAGATGACAAAAATTTCAAATTGTAAGATGTTCTGGTTGTCAAATTTAAATAGGAATATCCTGTCCAATGCCGAGGCCAGTTGGTGCCGATTTCACATTTTGTTCTTTGGTATCTGGACAAAGCCTGCTTGGCCAGTGAGCTGACAGCTCGAGAGTACTCCATGCTCCTCCGCAGGCCCCTCAGAACGTTCTACTTTTCGTAGCATTTCTGCATTACATAGGGTGGGGATGATATTCACAATGAAAAGGATTACAATTAACCATCAGTAGAGAGATTCTCCCATTTTCTGGGTGGCCATCTTAGAGTCTGGTATAGTCAACATTCCCTCTAAAATAGATTTTATGTGCTGAAATGAGAAAACAATCATCTAATATGAACAGAGAGATTAAGAGAATTGGTCCAGCCAATCACAGGAGACACCTTTAATTCAAAACCTAAACCATGAACATAGTGATTATGATCAAGGAGCTTTACAGCACATAAGGGATTCAAAAAAGCATATTAATCCACCTCCTGCAACACTTTTTGCAACACTGCCAATTTAAAAGAATGATTAACCTTCTCTCCCACTCGATTCAACCTGGCATATGTATTATACCACTCTAAATGCTAGCAGACTCCTTGCTTATGGCTTCCATTAGGTAGCATTTAGTATCCATGAAAACTTTCTTCAAGCAGTAATTACTTCTGAGACCATAAACATTTCAGATGGGAAAAGAGAAAAAGAAAGGAGGCATAAGTAAAGGGAACTAGGAAAAAGTAAGAAAATACCAAAATACATAAGCATGTTGGTTCAAAAAAGATAAATTTAAAGGTGATTTAAAAGATACTGGATAAGCATTTGTCTTGTCTCTGCTTTATACAAAGAGCTCTGTTCTATATGCTGTGTTGCACCTGTTTATTATCTAAGACATGTTAAAAAGCCTCTTGAGAAAAGGGATTTATTCTTTCTGGTATCCTAAACACCTAGCTTGATGAACAGCATAAGCATGTGGAGGTCTGGGGATATAGTGAACCCAGCAAAGGCTCACCTCTTACTGAGGATCTTTGAGAGGCTCAATCTCCGCTTCTATGTAGTGTGTGTAATCCTTAATGCAGATAAAACACTGGAGTCACAGAAGATACTAGAGAATGTAGAAAACTTGTTTCTGAAGTGGCTATTCAATACTACGTTTCAAAGAGAACACCTTGCTTTAGGAAAATACATTTTATAATAAGGCTTTCTTGATAATTTTACATTTCTAAAAAAACATATATATATGTTTAGTGAACAATGTATTTGTTTGACCCCTCTTACTTTTCTGGAAATATGCAAGGTTAGTTTTATTGCAAGCAGATACCTCCATGTGCTCTGACTTGCATTTCTGAGCTTTCATCTTGTCTTGCTCTTCTTTTCCACCCCACCCCCATTCTACTTGATGCTTTGTGATACTTTGTTAAAGTGCAAATAACTGTAAAAATATAAGAAGTACAATGTTGGTGATGGCCACCTGTAGTATGAATATATCAGAAATTAAATAAGTAGTGGCACCAGGTAGGCACCCGCATGTACCTGACTACAGAAATCAAAATTCTAACTACCACATGCTCTGCACTGGAGCTTATACAAAAGAGAAGCGGAGGCTCCTGCAAAAAAAAGGGCAAGTAAACCAAGGACAGACTTTAATTAGATAATCATTGGTAAAAGACGACGGTGTTCTTACAGAGCAGAAAATACTCACTGCCGTGAACAGAAAAGAAGATAGAGTTAAAATAAAAGCCCCAATGTGACACAGCAACACGATGGAATCCCCTTGAACTATGCTCTTTCTAAAGCCACACCATATCGTTTGTCCTGTCTTGCCTGGAAATGACAAGGAATACTGCACTGGGTCACACTGACATTAAAAGTAGCCCTAATTTTAATGAAGTTTATTTTATGGATTGAATTTCCAAAAAAAATAAAAAATGGGTGATCTCTTTCCCAAGAAACATTTCTATGAAATAACTAAGGAGCCAAGGTTGGTGGTATTAATTTTTCTAAATGCAGAATTATTTTCTGCAAAAGAAGGTATCAATCAGAAATAGAAGTCACCAGTCATTTCTTAACAAAATTGCTTCAAAAGTACATTTTTAATTGATAGGTAAACCTTGCTAAGCTTGCACATTTAGAAGAAATCTGTGCAAATGCCTGAAACCAGGAGGTGCTTTATCACAAGAGACAAAGTCTCCATACACCCCATCTGAGAGCTGGTTCTCCTGAAAATGGCCACCATGTAGTAATTGTTGAGACTAACAAGGCGCAATAAGTGTCTTTAGGAAGCTAGTATGAAACAAAAACTTATCACCTTATGATAAAATGTGTTGCAGTTGACTCTTTGGATATCAGAAGAATGTATAAATTTGACAGAATTGAGGCTGAATCCTGCCTCTAGAAAATGTGCCTTCAAAAACACTACATTGGAAGTTTCCCATCTCTACTGGTGACGCTTGCACAGCATGGTTGATGTAACTGGTGTCATGGCCAGCTGTAGTATGAATGTACTGAACTGTACACGTGAAAGATGTTGAATTGGCAATGTTGTGTGAGCTATTATTTTACAATGATCTAAAAATATATATCTTAGGAGATTCCTACATTTGTATCAGACACTGTATTCTAACCTTTACCTTTCTAACTTACAAAAAAAAAAAGATTCCTCAGTTTTTTTTTTTTAGCTAATTAAGCTAAACAATTGTTTGGTTTTAAGGAGACTTCAGGGAATATTTTTGGTTTAAGTTTTAAAGTTTATCTCAGGGCAATAATTTCAGCAGTTCTTCCAGCCCCTTGGCTCCAGAGAGCCTGGAATCTATGAGAATTTGAAATCCCGTTCTCCATTTTCCCCCTTTTGACCAGGCTTCTTCAATAGAATCTTTGTCAAAATGTTCAGTAAAGGTAGTCAGGCACCAGATTTTAAAGGGATGTGACTATGGGCCAAAAGAGACCACCAACTTTTTCACCCTGGAGGTGTTTTTAAAATGAGATTTACTACAAAATCATCTTTCTTAGAGCATGTTATGTGGGTCTCTACTACAGCAAAATATAACATATAAGACTATTTTCTGTCTATTGCTCTTTGATATCCTTGATAAAACATGTAAAAAAAGAACTCCATCTCTTATTTCTTATTGCAAGTACTATATATTTTATTTAAAAGGAAAAAAAAAAGCAAGTCAATTCTGACTCATGGCAACCCCTTGTGTTACTGAGTAGAACTACTCCGTAGAATTTTCTTGGCTTACTCTTTACGGAAGCAGATTTCCAGGCCTTTTGTCTGTGGCACCTCTGGATGGGTTCTAACCACCAACCTTCAGGTTAGTTGAGCTTAAATCACATTTGAGGAGAATGTGCGTGAAGACCTAAGGTCAGTCAAACATGGACCACAATGCACAGAGTCAACTGGCCAACCAGAAGATTAATAAAAATGATGGCATTTACTATGAAATTATTTTTCCAGTAGTAGAATTGGGGGTGAATACAACTTGTGTTTTATTGGATTCCACGAAAAGAGAAAATCTCTTTTCCACAGAGACATTCGTTAACATTAATTCTGAAGAAAAACTTTTGTAGTTGTCTTACTGCTTAGTGGCGACAGACTTGCACTTTTTCACCCGCACCTATTGTGGAAAACGGTGCGCACTCTGGGCTGAGGATTCATGCTGTGGTAACAAAAACCTAAAGGCACCCTCATTAACACTGTGCTTTAACCAGCTCAGCTAACGGGCTTCAGGCATTCTACAGAGCAGCAATTAGAAAATAACTAATTTTCATACGTTTCTTTCAGAAGGGTGAAAAGCTGAGATATTTCAACCCTGATTTTATGGCTTGGGAGGATACAGAGAGTTAGATTACTTCCTGTCAAAACAGAAATCAACCTCTTATGGGGAATAAATGCCAATTAAGGGAGATAGAGTGAGCACATTATATTGTTTTGTTTGCTTTGCTTTGCTTTCCTGAGCACTTTGTCTGCACAAGCTCTAACCCGTTTCTGGAGTGACCATCGATGCTTCATAAGAATGCCAATACACTGCTCCGTCCAATTAGTGGGATGCAGAGGCCAGTCAGAATGTCCACGTGTTTCATAAAGGAGGTGGGGGTGGGGAGGCAAGGAGGAATCTGGGAAAGTTATCTGTCTTGTGTGCTTTACAATGCAGCATCTTCTTAGGTCTCCTCTTTCTCTTCCTTGCCTCAAACTGCCAAATATGCGTGTAAGTTTCTCAGTTCTTGAGGAAGAGACTCAGCAAAAAGAGCTGCCTCAATATAAAAATGCCTCCACATTCAAGGTGAAGAGGATTTAGAGTTACACAGGAGTATAACCAGTTGCCATCCTGTTGATTCTGACTCATGGCAACCCCACAGAGAACTGCACTTCACAGAGTTTTCACACATGTGACCTTTAGAAAGCAGATCACCAGGCCTCTCTTATGAGATGCCTCTGTGTAGATTGGAACCACCAACCATTTGGTTAATAGCTGAGTACTTTAACCACATGTGCCACCCAGGGACTCCTAGGGAATACACAACTCAGGAAATAATTGTATAAAACATAGACGCTTCCAAAATTGGCCCATGTTCTCACTGAACTGGTTATAAGAACTTTTAATTATTACTCCTTAAATTATCAGTAAACAAAAAGTCTCAGTTGTACCCAAAGAGCCTTAACATTTGCATATCTTTTTCGTTTTTAATCTTCCTTATCCCAGGTTCCAGCTGAGAGTAGCACTAGCAGATATCCAGATGATAAGAGGGTAGAACTGCAATGGTGCATCAAAGCTCTGATTTATTCATAAAATGAATCACATCAATGGAACAAGCTTTCCCAAGATTGAATAATCAGCAAATAATTATTCCTATTAAAGAATTCAAGAACCCAAGTTATCAGTGACCACTACTTCTGAAGCAACCAATAGCTTCATAGCTATTAGTTTACTTAGGGAGTACTGAAGACAACTGTTCACAAATTCTAAACTGCTTTGTAGAAGAGTATTCACGGTCGTCTTAAAATAAAACACTTTCCTAACATTAGTATTAGTCTTTTTTGTATTCTGTAAATAGTAAAATTGCTGTGGAATAGGTGGTAAACTTGATAGGAAACCCCAGATCTCAGCAATTTGCTGTGTAAGATTTAAAGTGGCCAATGCCATTAACCTTTATCAGGAACGACATTGGTGGGCCAAGCCACAGGGCCTTTCCCATCTGTCACGTTCGCCAGGATAATGTCCATGAGGACCTAAGGTCAGTCAGACATGGACCACGGTGCATAGAGTCCACTGGCAAGAAATGGCTTAAGCAAGCTCCTGCTGTCGAAGAAAATAACATTTTAGGATTCAGGAGGAAACCTGTTTTAAGTTTTAGAGGAGGAAGGATATTCATTAAGCTTTGATGAAAAGTGAATCTTAATACCTGCTAGTTGTACTAGGTACACAGAATTTCACACAGTGAAAGAGTTAACAGATTGTTCAGAAGAAATTTTTTTCTATGGTATTTTTGTGGTACAACATTTTTTTGTACAGTGATGAAGTTAACATTTCTTTGGAAAAATAAAGTAAAAAGTGTGTAGAGAGGAAGTCTTGATTCATTCTAAAAATATGCTAAGTCAAAGGAAGATGAAAATTAAAGAGATTGAATAGGAAGAGAATAGACTTCCCTGATGTTCAACTAGTGACCTCTCCTCTGGTGTCAGAGGGTGGTTGTACAACAACTTTAACCCCAGTTGTTGTTGTCATTAGGTGCCATCAAGTCAGTTCCGACTCATAGTGACTCTATGTACAACAGAAGGAAACACTACCCGGTCCTGTGCCATCCTCACAATCGTTGCTATGCTTGAGCCCATTGTTGTAACCGCTGTGTCAATCCATCTCATTACATGCATATGAGGCATTTGAAAACACCATGGCTTGTTTCAGGTGCTCCTTAGTCTTCAAGCTGACATCTTGGCTTTTTAAAGCATTAAAGAGGTCTCTGGCAGCAGATTTGCCCACTGCAGTGCATTGTTCAGTTTCTTGACTGCTGCTTCCATGGGTGTTGATTGTGGATATTACTGGAATCTTCAGACTTTTGTAGTCCTTTATTATTGCCCACCCCCCACTGCCACATCCCTGTGAACATTTATTTTTTTTTATCAGATACCCTCAGAGGTGTTTTCCTTTATGTAATTATCGTAGTACATGGTAAGAGTATTGGCCCCCAGTGAATCACAGCTCACTGTATCCTCACCCTTTGTAGTTGACCTCCTATTGACTTGGGCTTGGTCATGTTACTTGCTTTGCCCATAGGCACATTGATTTGTCTAACGGCATATCAGCAACTGAGGCTTGGAAAGCATTAATGTATCAGAGCTTGCTCTTACGGAACACTTGCTGTGATGGTTAATGTTATGTGTCAACTTGGCTAGGCTATGATTCTCAGGTTTGTCACTGGAGTACTGCTTTTTTCATAATATAATGTACTCACCTCCCTGATGAGATTTGATATAATGTAATCACTTTCAAGATGAGATCTGACGTAATGGGATCACCTCCATGATGAGATCTGCTATGAGCAGCCAAACAGTTGAAAGGGGAGTTTCCTTGGGGTGTAGCCTGCCTCCAGGATATAAATGGATATTCTACCAAGGTTCACTCTCCATCTGGACCCTGTGTCCAACTCATCATCATCTGATCTCAAGTCCTTGAGACATGTGCCAGCAGCCTGCCACTTGACCTACAGATTTTGGGGTTTACCATCTCCCACAGCTCTGTACATGATCCAGTAACGTTTCAACTGACCTGCAGATTTTGTGTTTCTCAGCCCTTGCAATCATGTGAGTCAGGAGAAGTCTCCAGCCTGATGCCTGACCCAGGGATTTGAGACTTGCCAGCCTCCACAACTATGTGAGCCATTTCCTTGGTTCAGTGGTTAAGGTGATTGAAGGATAACTGAAAACTCAGCAGTTAGAAACCACCAGCAGCTCTGTGGGAGAAAGATGTGGCAGTTTGCTTTGGTAGAGATTTACAGCCTTGGAAAACCTATGGGGTCACTGAGTCTGAATTGACAGTGGGTTTGGATTTTTTTGTTGTTGTTGTTATATATATATATATATATATACACACACATATATATAACACTGTTTATATATATATATTTCACTGGTTTTGCTCCTCTACAGAATCTAGCGTAAGACATCTGGTACTGAGAGTGGAACAAAATCGTAACGATGAGTTTTCTGAAGTGGTTCTCAAGTCTAGCTAGTCTTAAAGGCCTCCAGTGCTAAAGAGGGCACTGCCAATTCATGACATGAAGTGGTAATAGCAATATGCAAAATATCATCACCAATGGGTCAAATACTTATGAAGGACATATACGATACTTTTTTACAATTTTGTCAGAGTGAGAAGTATAAGGTACCTGGCTGGTTGGGCCTATTTTCATGAGACAAAGTGCTAAAAGAAAGACATTAGCTCAGGGCTTCAGACTTACAGCTCAATCACCACATAAAAGAACTGAATGTTGTCACTCGTGCCCTGAAAGAAAGCCTTATTTCTTGTAGTAACAGCTGATATTCCCGAAAACCAAACCCTGAGCCTTATCATAAGAGTGGCTGTATTACAATGGCAATCGAATTCCCAACCTCAGATGGCATCTGAAGTTAAAGTGAGATCATTCATTGGGAAGAAATAAGATCTTGAAACTTGAGAGGGAGACATAAGGGCAGATAATTAGGAAGCTGGGGACATTGAGCCCCTAAATTTTGTTGAATCATTCCTCTTACTCCCATCTGAAGGGATAACTTAATCTTAGAATGCCAAGCCACCCTCCTCAGTAAAACTATTATCCCTTCCACCCCCATGTGATGAGATTAACCCGGCTATACCTAAAGAGTCTTTGTTTGAAATGTTGCCTGGGGCAGTACCTGAGGTGTTGCCTGAGGCAGACACCTTGCAAGACATTGCTGAATGTCCCCAAGACGCACCCCCCACCTTCCATTTTTGTTTCTAGACCTATAACTAGACTTAGGTCCCAGTGAACACTAAAAGGTGAAGTACAAAGCGTGACCCAGGAGGAGGTACATTACACTTCAAAGGAACTGCTTGATTTTTCTAATACATACAGAGACCCAGGGAATATGTGTGGGAATGGCTATTAAGGGTGTGGGATAATGGTGCAAGAAAAATAAAATTGTATCAGTCTGAGTTTATTGATATGGTCCTATAAAGCACAGATTTTTCATTCAGTGTTTCAGCTAAAGAGGTTAGAAAAAGATCTAATTGTTATTTTGGTTGGTTCACTGAAGCATGGATTAAAAATTCTTTTTTTTTTTTACACTATATCAAGTTGAAATGCCAGAGCTGCACTGGTATACTGCTGACAAATGTAAACAAAGAGTTAGGAAAATTGGCATTTTAGAGTGGATTTATCAGGTTGAACCCACAGACCCACCCTGGAGTGGCCAGAGGACAAAGTTTTACTACAACGGTGAGGAACAAATACGTGAAGTGGGCTCCAACACCCTTGAAGACTGCTGTGATTGCTATTTTATATAAGTCAGATTTGACAGTGGTAGATGCTCTAACTAAATTAAGACATCTAATGACAATGAGGCTTTTTGGACCCCGTGGTGGCTGGTGCCAAGTGGCAGCTCTCAATCAACAAAGACAAGGTGGGCATGGTTACCATAATAGGCAACAGAGTCAAGCTTTAATCAGAATAGTCTGCCTTTTATGGACTTAGGACATTGGCTACTTAGTCATGGCGTCCCTAGGAGTATAATAAATGGGACATTGTTGTTGTTAGGTACCATCAAGTTGGTTCCAACTCACAGCAACCCTATGTACAACAGAACAAAACGCTACCTGGAACTGCACCATCCTCATAATCTTTGCTATACTTGAGCCTACAGTTGCAGCCACTGTGTCAATCCATCCCTTTGAGGGGCTTCCTCTTTTAAACTGAGCCTCCACTTTACCAAACAAGATGTTCTTCCCCAGGGTTTGGTCCCTTCTGATAAAATGTCCAAAGTACATGAGATGAAGTCACGCCATTCTTGCTTCTAAGGAGCACACTGGCTGTACTTCTTTCAACACAGATTTGTTCGTTCTTTTGGCAGTTAGAGGCATATTCAACATTCTCCACCAACATAATAATTCAAAGGCATCAATTCTTCTTCAGTCTTCCTTATTTATTGTCCAACTTTTGCATGCATAAGAGGTGATTGAAAATACCACAGCTTGGGTCAGGTGCGCCTTAGTTCTTAATTTGACATATTTGCTTTTCAATACTTTAAAGAGGTCTTTTGCAGCAGATTTGCCCAATCAATGTATTGTTTGATTTCCTGACCACTGCTCCCATGGGCTTTGATTGTAGATCCAAGTAAAATGAAATCTTTGACAACATTGACCTTTTCTCCATTTGTCATGATGTTGCTTATGGTCCAGTTGTGAGGATTTTTGTTTTCTTTATGTGTAGGTGTACTCCGCTCTGAAGGCTGTGGTCTTTGATCTTCATCAGTAAGTGCTTCAAGTCCTCTTCATTTTCAGCAAGGAAGGTTGTGTCATCTGCATAAGGCAGGCTGTTAATGAGCCTTCCTTCAATCCTGATGCCATATTCTTTACATAGTCCATCTTCTTGGATTATTTGCTCAGCACACAGATTAAGTATGGTGAAAGAATACAATCCTGACACACACGTTTCCTAACTTTAAACTATGCTATGAGCATTCAAACAAATGCTCTTGGTCTATGTACATGTTCCAAATGACCACTTAAGTGCTCTAGAATTTCCATTCTTCCCAATGTTATCCATAACTTGTCATGATCCACAAAGTCAAATGTGTTTGCATAGTGAATAAAACACAGATAAACTTCTTTCTGGTATTCTCTGCTTTCAGCCAAGATCCATCTAACTCCAGCAATGACGTCCTTTTCTGAATCTGGCTTAAACTTCTGTTGATGTACTGCTGCAACTGCTTTTGAATGATCTTCAGAAAACTTTACCTGTGTGTGATATTAATGATATTGTTCAACAATTTCTGCATTCTGTTAGATCACCTCTCTTTGGAATGGGCACACATATGGATCTCTTCCAATAGGTTGGCCAGGAAGCTGTCTTCCAAATTTCTTGGCATTAACAAGTGAGCACCTCCAGTGCTGCATCCATTTGTTGGAACATCTCAGTTGGTATTCCAACAACTCCTGAAGTCTTGTTTTTTGCCATTCCCTTCAGTGCAGCTTTGACTTCTTCCTTCAGTGCCATCGGTTCATGATCATATGCTACTTCCATAAATAGTTGAATGTCGACCAATTCTTTCTGATATTGTGACTCTGTGTATTTCTTCCACCTTCTTCTGATGCTTCCTGCATTGTTCAATATTTTCCCTGTCACAATATTATGACTCGAGGCTTGAATTTTTTCTTCAGTTCTTTCAGCTTGAAAAATACTGAGCATGTTCTTCCGTTTTGGTTTTCCATCTCCAGGTCTTTGTATGTTTCAATACTTTATCTTCTCAACCTGCCCTTTGAAATCTTCTGTTCAGCTCTTTTACTTCCTAATTTCTTCCTTTAGCTGCTCTACATTCAAGAGCAAGTTTCAGAGCCTCTTCTGACACATATTTTGGTCTTTTCTTTCTTTCCTGTCTTTTTAATGACCTCTTGCTTTCTTCATGTTTGATGTCCTTGATGTCATTCCACAACTTATCTAGTCTTTGGTTATTCATTTTCAATGTGTCAAATCTATTCCTGAAATGGTCTCTAAACTCAGGTGGATTATACTCAAGGTTATATTTTTGTTCTTTTGAACTTGCTTTAATTTTCTTCACCTTCGACTTGAACTTGCATATGAGCAATTAATGGTCTGTTCTGCAGTCAGCCCCTGGCTTTGTTCTGACTGATGATATTGAGTTTTTTTCATTGTCTTTTTCCATAAGCGTACTTGATTTCATTCCTGTGTATTCCATCTGGCTAGGTCTATGTCTATCATTGCCATTTATGCTGTTGAAAAAAGATATTTGCAGTGAAGAAGTTGTTGGTCTTGCAAAATTCTATCATGTGATCTCTGGAGTCATTTCTATCACCAAGGCCGTATTTTCCAACTACTTATCCTTTTTCTTTGCTTCGAATTTTCACACTCCAATCACCAACAATAATCAATGAATCCTGATCACATGTTTGATCAGTTTCAGACTGCAAAAGTTGGTTAAAAAAACTTCGATTTCTTTATCTTTGGCATTAATGGTTGGTGTGTAAATTTGAATAATAGTCATATTAAGTGGTATTCCCTGTAGGTGTATGGATATTATCCTATCTCCACAGTGTTATACTTCAGGATAAATCTTGAAATGTTCTTTTTGGTGATGAATATGATGCCATTCCTCTTCAATTCGTCATTCCTGGCATAGTAGACCATATGATTTTCTGACTCAAAATGGCCAATACGAGTCCATTTCAATTCACTAATGCCTAGGAAATTGATCTTTATGCATTCCATTTCATTTTTGACAACTTCTAATTTTCCTAGATTCATACTTCATACACCTCACATTCCAGTTATTAATAGATGTTTGCAGTTGTTTCTTCTCATTTTGAGTCATGCCACATCAGCAAATGAAGGTTCCAAAAGCTAGACTCCATCCACATCATTAAGGTCGACTCTACTTTGAGAAGGCAGCTCTTTCCCAGTCATATTTTGAAAGCCTTCCAACCTGAGGGGCTCATCTCCCAGCACTATATCAGACAATGCTATGTTGTTATTCATAAGGTTTTCACTGGCCATTTTTTTCAGAGGTAGACCACCAGATTCTTCTTCCTAGTCTATCTTACACTGGAAGCTCCATTGAAACCTGTCCACCCAGGGTGCTCCTGCTACCTGCTGGTATTTGAAATACCAGTGGCATAGCTTTCAACATCACAGCAACACACAAGCCACCACATTACAACGAACTGACAGAACAAAAGGTGAGGGTATATATATATATATATATATAAATATATATATATATATATATATATAGCAAATATTTTTGTTTTCTTCCTTTCCTTATCCCATAAGATATAAATGGAGCTAACAGGTTTTCAGTTATATGCATGTTAGTTGTGCCATGTTAGTCACAATTATGACTTTATAAATCATCTTTATTTAGAGACTATGTATGTTTTACATAGATGTGTACAGGTGCCAAGTTGACAAGGGGTAAAGTGTGATAGTTAATGTTATGTGTCAACTTGGTTAGGCTATCATTCTCAGTGGTTTAACAGACTTTGGAGTGATGGCTCTTCCATAATGTTGTTGTTCTTCTTAGGTGCCATCGAGTCAGTTCCGACTCATAACGACCCTATGCACAACACAACAAAACACTGCCCGGTCCTGCGCCATCCTTAAAATCGTTGTTATGCTTGAGCTCATTGTTGCAGCCACTGTGTCAATCCACCTTGTTGAGGGTCTTCCTCTTTTCCGCTGACCGTGTACTCTGCCAAGCATGATGTCCTTCTCCAGGGACTGATCCCTCCTGACAACATGTCCCATGTATGTAAGATGCAGTTTTGCCATCCTAGCCTCTAAGGAGCATTCCGGCCGCACTTCTTCCAAGACAGATTTGGCAGTTCTTTTGGCAGTCCATGGTATATTCAATATTCTTCGCCAACACCGCAATTCAAAAGCGTCAACTCTTCTTCAGTCATCCTTATTCATTGTCCAGCTTTCACATGCATATAATACGATTGAAAATACCATGGCTTGGGTCAGGTGCACCTTAGTCTTCAGGGTGACATCTTTGCTCTTCAATAGTTTGAAGAGGTCCTTTGCAGCAGGTTTACCCAATGCAATGTGTCTTTTGATTTCTTGGCTGCTGCTTCCATGGCTGTTGATTGTGGATCCAAGTCAAATGAAATCCTTGACAACTTCAATCTTTTCTCTGTTTATCATGATGTTGCTCACTGGTCCAGTTGTGAGGATTTTTGTTTTCTTTATGTTGAGGTGTAATCCATACTGAAGGCTGTGGTCTTTGATCTTCATTAGTAAGTGCTTCAAGTCCTCTTCACTTTCAGCAAGCAAGGTTGCATCATCTGTATAACACGGGTTGTTAATGAGTCTTCCCCTAATCCTGATGCCCCGTTCTTCTTCATATAGTCCAGCTTCTCAGATTATTTGTTCAGCATACAGATTGAATAGGTATGGTGAAAGAATACAATCCTGATGGTACACCTTTCCTGACTTTAAACTAATCAGTATTCCCTTGTTCTGTATGAACAACTGCCCCTTGATCTATGTAAAGGTTCCTCATGAGCACAATTAAGTGTTCTGGAATTCCCATTCTTCTCAGTGTTATCCATAGTTTGTTATGATCCACACAGTTGAATAGCTTTGCACAGTCAATAAAACACAGGTAAACATCCTTCTGGTATTCTCTGCTTTCAGCCAGGATCCATCTGACATCAGCAGTGATATCCCTGGTTCCACGTCCTCTTCTAAACCAGCCTGAATTTCTGGCAGTTCCCTGTCAATATACTGCTGCGGCCACTTTTGAATGATCTTCAGCAAAATTTTGTTTGCGTGTGATATTAATGATATTGTTCTATAATTTCTACATTCGGTTGGATCACCTTTTTTGTGAATAGGCATAAATATGAATCTTTTCCAGTCAGTTGGCCAGGAAGCTGTCTTCCATATGTCTTAACATAGACGAGTGAGCACCTCCAGTGCTGCATCTGTTTGTTGAAACATCTCAATTGATATTCCATCAATTCCTGGAGCCTTGTTTTTCGCCAATGCCTTCAGAGCAGCTTGTAGTATAATGTAATTACTTCCAGGATGAGATCTGATATAATGTAATCACCTCCATGATGAGATCTGCTATGAGCAGCCAGTCAGTTGAAAGAGGAGTTTCCTTGGTGTGGCCTTCCTCTAGTATATAAATGGATGTTGCAGTCAAATCCCATAGAAAGTTAGTAGGAAAAAAAAAATAGGTGGGGGGGTAAATAAAGATGAGAATAAAGCCCCCGCAGACCCTGACAGCGTATCAGAAAGACATGCCCATGAAACAGATGAAATCCATTACCTAGTATTTCAAAACAAATGAAAAGGAATTAGGAAAATGATAAAAAGCTAATAAAAAACAAAATTAGAAAAACTGAAAAAATAAAGTGTTGGGAAAACAGCAAGATTTGGAAAGAAAGGTGAAAGGACTCAGTAATCTGTAAAAAAAAAAAAAACTCATTTCTTGAATGAAGTCTAAGCTAGAAAGAACACAGTTTGAATAAATGCTGTGGATAATGTCTCCTTGGAGAAAGAGCTGCTTTCGGATACAGGTTAGGAAATGTACAAGATGTGATCACATCTTGTCATACCAGAAAGCTGGGAATACTATCAAAGACTACTATGGATGTATCTAAGAGATTCAGGAGCCAACTTGAATAGAATCAAGTTGGGCCTAAAACGGCATAATTTATGCACTGATGATGATAATAACCTTGATGAAAAACAAAACACCTAATTAATCATTTTTGGAAGATATTCTGGAGTCAATTTTTAGTTTTTAGTTTTTTGAAAACTGGTAATAAAAGAAAAGAAGCATTTATTCTGCCTTTCCTATTTGAACTGAAAATCAGGGCAATCAAATAGTTGATGAGTGGAATATTCCAGCTACTTAATTTTTTAAAAAATATTGTAATACAATTAGAATATTACCATTTGGCACCCCTTAATAAAAAAGGTATCTAGGCATATACCATCAATAGCTGCAACATCACAATAAGACAAGCTGACACTATTTAACTCTTTTTGGAATTAACAAATATTAAGTAGATTTATTAAAAAAAAATCAAACCTGGTTCTGATCAAGCCTCTAGATCTACCTACCGATTGACAGGAAATGTGGGATTTCAAGCCAATAAATATATCAGCATAATCCAGACAAGTGGGGAACCCTACAGGATGAATGATTTGAACTCAACAACAAATAAATAGTTGCAAGAAAATAAAAACAAATGTATGGAAAATCTATAGCTTAAAATAATGTTTGGATTGCTATTGAAACAAATATTGGTTTTCTGAAAAGGAAATCAGGGAAATGTGAACACTGATTAGACATTTGTTGATATGAAGGAATTATTGTTGAGTCTGGGGGTTCAATGATGCTGTGGATAGGTAAGAAAGGGAGTTCTTATATTTTAGATTGATAGACTAAAATTTTTACTGAGAAATAGAAAGTCAGGAATTTGTTTCAAAACTGTCAAGAATTATAGTGATGGGAGTAGGTGAGGGTACACAGGAAATAGATTAGCTATCAATTGATATTTGATCAGACTGATACATGGAGTTTTATTTTTCTTTCTACTTAGTAGACAATTTAAATTTTCCATATTAAAACCTTTGTTTTAATGTGAATGGCTTGAAATTTACACTTCTATGCTCTCAAAAAGGAGGAAGTCATTCTTAAGCTTGGAAAAGCCTTCTTCCCTGGTCAAAATTCGAACCACAATTCTGCCCGAACTCCCACATCTGGAACACTGGCACCCAGATTGTTTTTGAGGTCTGTAGGTGGTAAAATAAGCAAGAACAATTTAAAAAAAGAAAGAAGAAAGCTCTTTAATCTTACCTGGAACAAGACAACAAAGAGGAAATGTTGGTGCTAGGTCTGAGGCAGAAGGTGTAATATCAATAAATGTCCAAAAAAAAAAAAAAGTTTCCTTCTGAAAATCAGTCAGTACTATTGTGTAAATTTTTGCAATGAAATTTCTTTTATGTATGTTTCAGTGTTAAAATAAAATTATAATTTAAGTAACTTTTAAATTATCATATACTCAAGGCCTAGACATAATAGTCTAGGCAGAAATGAAATTAAATTTATTTGGGTCATTGGAGTGTATTCTTCAGACTTCTTTGCTCTGACTGCACTTTCATAAAAAAGTATGAGGAATTCTCCAAATAACCCATGCCTGAATTCAAAATGGATTCTTTGTAGCTCAATTTCTCCACATGCTCAAGAATGTCTGTTCTCAGACCAATTATTTATTTCTTCTGTCCCACAGGTTACTGTTTGTGTCACATTTTTCCAACTAGACCATGTGCTCCTTTGAGGGTAGAGACCAGTATTACCAACAGTGAGTTCACTTTTGGTCTGCCCATACCCACACCAGTCCTTTCGAAATTAGTGTTGCTCAACACATATTTATAAAAACCAATCTATTTGACTTAATAATATTAACAAAATGATAATATATGAAACAGAGTATAATTTGAGAGTGGAGGTTGTTCTAGAAATCCCATATTATAGAATAAATTGTCCCAAAAGCTATTATACAATTCACTGATTGAAATATATGCTGATGAACTGGGTACCATTTAAATCCGTAACTGGGAAGGGTTAGAACAAATTTTATTATAAAAAAAGAATACTTTCACACCTAGAATTTTTGAGCTTGATTATCCTTTACATTGAGCAGGAATAGATGAGATAAAAAACATTTATTCAAATTTCGAAGTGATCCATTCCTTATTTGATATGAAACATTTGATTAGAATTTGTGTAATTTGCCAAGAATCCACCAATCTGTCCTTTCTATATTTTCCAAAGTCTGATATCAGTGCAAAATCAAGTCATTCTGCAGGACTTAGCCATTTCAAAAAGCTTCATCAATGTTACTTCACAAGGATACAAATTAAAATTAGAAAGCCATTGACCACATGATGGGAAATGACACTTGAGTGAGACACATTCAGTGGGACAGCATTCAGACTATTAAGCAAACTAGGATTTGGATTCCAAAATGGATGGATGATGGCTCCTACCAGACCACTAAACCACAGCTCATCTTCTTCTATCTTTAAAGCCATTGAGAATGAACCTGCCCCCTGACCTTTGCGATTCGGCAGAGATCATATATATGTTCTCTGTCTCCTTCAAATCCCTAGGCTTCTTCTCTAGTTTCAGGGATAGTGACACTCAGACAAGTACAATGAGTACAAACAGTGTGGTTAAAAGGGCAATTTAGTCTACCATTGTACCAACTTACTCATAAAATAAACGTGTTGGTTTACACAGTTGTTAGTTTCTTCAATGGCTTTGTTTAGAGGGGTCTTGGCTTAAAAAAGCAGCTTTGTCAGCAGTCTGAAATAGCTCTGCAGAAATCTAATTGCATGAATATGAATGTTTATACAGAATCTTTTATTCAGTCTTAGATTTAGAATTTTACTACCTCTTTTGGCTTGGAAAATATTTCAGGTGAAAAAAAAGGAAAGAGAAAAATTGTATAATACCTCTAGCCCTCTTCATTCCTAGCACCTTGTTTTTTTCCAATTTCATCAAAAGATTAGATATTCCACAATATGATTTTTTAAATTATTATAGTATATCTTTAAATTTCCTATATGTCTATGTTTTTATTAAAGTTTCTTAAATATAGTTACCTTCCCACCACTTTCTAAAAGAAAGCAAAGAGCACGGTTTTACTTTTTTCCTAAGAGTCAAGGTTTACAGATATTAATTATCATACTCTATTGAAGCACAGACTTGTTTTACGGAGGCTTTTGAGATATGTGAAACTATTTATTCTCATACCAAATGGCACTGCTTTCTGGTGATATTTTTTCTGCTGCAATTATATCCTACTGAGGCTGCTGCCTGTCGTTTGATTTGAGACATTGAAAGGGAAATTCTGCATTCTCCCTTCTACAGAATAATAGGAACGGGTTTTATGATGACTGTTTACTTGCAGATGCCCCTTTTTCTCCCCCTACCCAATTCATATCTATGGTGACATGTCCCAAAAGTAGAGAAAATTCTGACTTAGAGATATATGAATCAATGATTTGATTTATTTGGCTCGTACTTGAAGAGAGAACCCATTAATGTCAAATTGACTCCAACTCAAAGTGACCCTACGGGACAGAGTAGAACTGTTCCTTAGGGTTTCCAAGGAGCGGCTGGTGGATTTGAACTGCCAATTTTGGGGTTAGCAGGTACAGCTCTTAACCACTGTGCCACCAGTGTCCCCATATTCAAAGGAGGTCCTCCAAATTAGTGGCCATTCTGCCTGTCTGTTGTAGCCTAACCTACCACCAGGATCTACCACCACCATCAGAGATTTTCCTTCATTGTAACACTCAGATTTTGTGTATTATTACCTCAGCCACTTGTAGGACTGCAACTGAGTTTCTGTAATTATAAAGAGCCAAATGGAGCAGAGTAACGGTGATGGAGGCAAGGCACTTACCTGTGCAGTGCCAAGGCAGGCAGGGAACTACAGGTGTGTGCCTGTACTGATGGGCAGGCTCCTATTCCCATCTACAGGAAAACGGTGTTGCCAGCATAGCCATGATCCTTATCATAGATTCTGGGCAACCTCAGGCAATTTTTCAAAGACAGATTCTGAAAACCAAGACATGAAATTATGAGAAAGAATAATTAAAGCACTTTTATTCTACTTACGGTCCTCTTGGTAACTTTTTCTGTCTAAAAAGCTTCACTATGTAGTTCTCAAGTCAGGAAAATTAGCATGGGACCGTAGTTTCCAAACATTTTCACCCATCGCTCCTACACCAAAAGAAATGCTAAAATTGATGGCCCCTAGTAAATGAAAACCCCGGTGGCATAGTGGTTAAGTGCTACGACTGCTAACCAAAGGATTGGCAATACGAATCTGCCAGGCGCTCCTTGGAAACTCTGTGGGGCAGTTCTACTCTGTCCTATAGGGTTGCTATGAGTCGGAATCGACTCTACCGCACTGGGTACTGGGTAGTAAATGAAAAACAGTTGCCCATCAAGTCAACTCTGATTCATGGCAACCTTATGCTCCATAAGGTTTTCAATGGCTGCTTTTCAGAAGTAGATCACCAGGCTTTTCTATCAAGGTGCTTCTGGGTGCTAAGTGAAAGACTGGAGGTTCAAGTCTACCCAGAGGTGCCTTTGAAGAAAGGCCTGGCGATATAGTCCCATTGAAAACCTCACGGAGCCCAGTTCTACTCTGACACACATGGGGTACCCCTAAGTCAGAATCGACTCCTTGGCAACTGGTTTTTGAGCTGGTTTAGTAAACAAAATATCTTTTAGACTCTCTACATTTACCCAGAAAACATTTAACAAGATCCGGAATCGACTTGATGGCAATGGGTATGGGTTTTTTTTGTTTGTTTGTTTTGTTTTGTTTTACCATATACCAGGAAAAAAATAAAAATAATAAAGATGCTAACACACAGATTTTAAAGAACTTTAGTTCCAGTATTATATTTCCTTTTGACTTCAATATGTGAGCTATTTGGCATCTGTGGGAGGGAATAAACAACCAATGACAGAATCCAAGGTATCTCTTCCCACATTGTGCCACTACAAGTTTGGTCCTGGAGTTGCTCAATACCCTTGTATTCTGATTTAAGGAGATATTAAAAGACCTCCATGTTCCCAAGTATCTCCATTATGCGGAGGCTGAAAGTGCCCTGTATTAGCATACATGCATTGAATCCAGTTGCTATTCATTTGTTCAAACAATTGAGTAGTTTGCAATTTAGCAAATAAGTACAGATTTCTTCCAGATTGGAGACCCTGGTGCCATAGTGGTTAAGAGATCAGGCTGCTAACCAAAAGGTCAGCAGTTCAAATCCACCAGGTGCTCCTTGGAAACTCTATTGGGCAGTTCTACTCTGTCCTATAGGGTCGCTATGAGTCAGAATTGACTCAACAGCGATGGGTTTGGTTTTGATTTTTGGTTCCACCAGATCACCCATCCAGCTGCATAAAAAAAAATTTTTTTTTTTTCCAGAGAAAAACTGTCAGGAAAGGAAAACTCAAAGGGCAAAATTTCAAGGTTCCATCCCCACACGTGGGAAACTGACAGGCGTGTAAGACTTAAAGAAGCATTTAGGGACACTAGGAATTTAGTGAACAGATCGGCAAGGATGGTAGAAATAAGACTACCCCCAAGAAGGAAGTAAACTAAGTAGGTGAAATTTTCTTTTACATTCCTTTGCCTTCCCATATACTACTGCACTTTCCTACCTAGGGTCTGTTTTGTATCCTCAGTAGACCTACACGCACGCGCACACACACAAACCCACATCCACACATGCGTACATACACAGTCCACAAACAACTTTGTTGAAATTCAGTTTAAACCAACTAAAGGAAATATATAATGCCCTGAATTTTATAGACTTTGGAAATATTTGCATTTTAATGAAGAACTCTTAACTCAAAACCTCTTTCCACAAAGTAAGTTATTTCTAATATCAAACATTGGGAGTTGAAGGAGAAATTTGGGGGAGCAAAGAAACATAACAGACCTCTTCTCAAGCACCATCTTTCACATCCTAGGGAAAAATCCTCACCACAAAGGCAACAATCCTTCTGCTAAATTGAAATCAAGCTTTATCAAGGTCACAATTTCACACAGAGCTACCTGGCTCCTATTAGGTATTCAATGAGTATTTGTTGAATGGAGGAAGAAGATATGGAGGAGGAAATTATTTATTTTTTTTTATAGTGTGCAATGTTTATATATATATAATTTCCGGTTGCATCATAGGCATGTGAAAGCTGACCAACAAATAAGAAAGACTGAAGGAGAATTGATGGCTTTGAGTTATGGTATTAGTGGAGAATACTGAATATATCTTGGACTTCCAGAAGAATGAATAAATCTGTCTTGGAAGAAGTACAGCCAGAATGTTACTTAGAAGCGAAGATAGCCAAAGACGGCAAGACTTTGTCTCATGTACTTTGGACATGTTATTTTGAGGGACCAGTCCCTGGAGAAGGACATCATGCTTGGTAAAGTTGAGGGTCAGTGAATGAGAGGACGACCCTCAATGAGATGGACTGACACAGTGGCTACAACGATGGGCTCAATCATAGCAATGTGGGGATGCTGCAGGATCAGGCAGCGTTTTGTTCTGTTGTACATAGGGTCCGTATGAGTCAGAACCAACTTGACGGCACCTAACAACAACAACATACATATATATATTTAAAGTCAAGGTAAAATGCAATTATAATTTGAAATTTGTGGAATTTTTCTTTTTAAAAGAAGAATCTTTTTTGAAAGGTCAATATTTAACTTAAGTCTATTTTTCAGAGGAGATATTTGGTCCAAGTGAAGAAACCCTTTAATTATTGCTCTTTTATCCTAAAGCAAACAATTTGTATTTTCGTATCATGAAGTACAACTATTTGACGAAAAGAGAATAAATATTTCATATTTTTTAAAACTTCTCCAATCCAAATACTGACCTCCTTGCTCAATTTCAATAAATCTGAATGTTTCTGAGCACCTGTTTTTTAGCCTGTACTTGAAGAGTTGAATAACTTACTTTATTAAGTCACTGAAAAAAAGAAGAAAAAAAAATTAGCACCTTGAAAATGTGCTGACCTCTATATATGCAGTTGACAGAGCACACCACCAGAGGGTGGTAAAGAAGTTAAATCTCGAACCAGAGTAGCGAAAATAGTATGAGTTTAAATAAAAGCAACATTTCACAGTATGCTTTCCTGACCAGTGTCATATATAAAGACCTAATAGATTATATATACATGAATTCTAGAAATTCAGCATCACACTTCACTGATCAATTTCTATGACAAAAGGAAAGTAATTTGAGTGTAGAAAAAGAGTATACTTACTTCTTAAAATTCCACGCCCACAGAACCGACTCGCTATTGAAAAATTGCAGGAATAATAGCTTTCTGTGACTCAGTGGTCAGGATACCATTATCAAGAGTAAAATTTATCTTCCTGTGATGCTCAAATGCACAGGAAAAATGCATATCTAGGAGAATGACTAAACTCTGAGTGACACATGAAAATAATTCTTCAAATGGAAAAACTATGAGATCTAGAAGGAACAGTTTACTCTGTACCACCATGGCTATATACAGTAAGAGACTAAGAAACATAAAAATTCATTCTAGGAAGTAATTTGAGGTAGAAGAGAATTAACATGAATGAGGAAGAAAAGGAATTTGGTTAACAATATTATAAACCAAAAAACCAAACCCGTTGCCGTCGAGTCGTTTCCGACCCGTATTTTTTTGTCATGCTTGGAATACGAGGGAACTGTGCCTTTCAGACTAATGCCACAATTGAACATAGGAACTGAGACCTCTACTGAAGCCCAGCCAGCATTAAAATGTCTTGTAATAATGCTGAGGAAATATAGTCAAATAACTCTATTTGTCTTAAGTCAAAACAACTTTAAGACATCTACTTTCTTTAGGTGTTAAGAAGGTAGCACAAAGTATATTTAAATATACTCATTTTTGTTTTACAGAGAATACAGATTCTAAACCAAATAAAATAACATCATCAAACCCATGGATACAACACATTGCTATTTTTCTTCTCATTTCTATAACTTAGAACATGCCTCTAGAGGAGGGAAAAAAAAAAACTGGGGGTTAATTTACCCAGATTTCATATTCAGTATGTAATTTTTAGATAGAAAATATCCCTGGTAAAATAAAGTATCACAGATTCATTTTTGGATGGTATATTAGTTTCCTAGGACTACCACAAATGGGTGGTTTAAAACAGCCAAAATTTCCTTTCTCTCAGCTTTAGAGGCTAGAAGGTTGAAATCGAAATGTGGGTCTGGCTATACTCCCCCTAGAGTCACAGGATCCTTCCTTGCCTCTCCCATCCCATCTTCTGATATCCCCAGCCGTTCTTGGTTTAAAAAAATATATATATATAATTCCAGCTTCGGCTTTTGTCTTTACATGGCCATCTTTCCTTTGGGTGTGTGTCTGTGTCTTCACATTGTTTTCTTCCCTGTGCATGTCTCTGTCTCTGCACCTCTCCTCCTTTTCTTAGAAGGACACAAGTCACATCGGATCCGGGTTCACCCTACTCCATTATGACCTCATGTTAACTAATTACATCTGCAAAGACGCTCATTCCAAGTAAGATCACATTCGCAGGTGCTGGGCATTAGGACTTTAACATATCTTTTGGGGGGAAAAGTAATCAACCCACAACAGCCAGAGAGAGTAAAGCGAGCCATGTTTTACTATGTTGTATTGTTGTGTAGCGTTGAGTCTATTCCGATAGGACTGAGTAGAACTGTTCAGTAGGGCTTCCTAGGCTTAAAACTTTATGGGAGCAGATTGCCAGGTATTTCCTCCCTTGGAGCAGCTAATGGGTTCAAATTGCCCACCTTTTGGTTAGCAGCCAAGCGCTTAATTGTGCTACCAGGGCTCTTTTATTTTACTACAAAAAAAATTTAATAACATTAAAAATAACAGCAACAACAGAAAAAAAAAAAAACAGAAATCTGCTACCTTAATCATTCCTACCCCCAGTCTTCTAACCATAAAGATCCCCTTTTAGAAAAACTATATATGTATTGCTTTTGTAATCTGAAATAACATACTAAAACTGTTAAATTTTAATTTTATCATTCATTTTCAAGCATTATCTATTGGTTTCTAATATAATTAGTATTTAGTTGTTTTACAACAAACACAGGCGCGCACACACACACACACACATTCACACAGACAGAGATTCACACATGCTTTCCTCTCTTCCCAGAATGGGTATAACAAAAATTTTTGTTAAATCAAAATTCAGTGTTTGCTTTTTTATTTTTTTACTTATGTAAATATTTTTCATTGCTGAATCACATGGTGAAATATAATTACACTGTTTGCACAACTTTTTGTTTTGACTGAACTTGATAATCACATTTTTGTTTGTCTGCATGCTTAGCTTTCTGTGTACATATTGTTAAAATAAAACTTCTCTCGATATGGCCAAAAAGAACAGGGAACAAAGTGTTTTTAAAATATTGCACATTTGAAAATACCTGAATTCCTCTTCATACCCAATTGGTAATTAGCAAGACACACAATTTTAGATTAAAAATTATTTTCCTTCAGAATTTCAAAGAAAGTGTTCATTTTCCTTTTGTTTACAGTGCTGCTATTGAGAAGTCCAATGACATTCTCACTATTGATCCTTCATATATGATCTTGTTCTTCTTCCCCACCTCCAACAGTCTAGAATCTTGTAGGATCATCTCCTTATACCTAAAGTTTTGACCATTCATAATAATACGCAATAGTATCATTTTTTAAAAACTCATTGTACATGGTTCTCAGTGGACTCTTTAAATCTAGAAAGCCAGGCTCTTTACTTCTAAGAAATTGTCTTGTATTATTTCTTTGGTGATTTCTCCCTAGTCTGTTCCTCTGTTTTCTCCTCCTGAAATTGATAGCAGATGTATATTGTACTTCCCGGCTTGATGCTGTAATTTATAAATTTTTGTACTTATTTTTCATCTCTTTGTTGTTGTTCTTATTGTTTTACTTTCTGAGAGATTTCCTCAGTTTTATCTTCTAGTCCTCTTAATGTATATACATTTTTTAATTTGTGGTGTCATGACTTTATTTTCCAAGTTCCCTTTCTTATTCTTTTAAACACATAGCATTAGACTCATGAATACAAAATCATTTGTGAAATTTTATCAAACAATATTAATTGATTTTTTTTTAATTTTTTTGTTCTTCGCCATGCTTTTCCTGTTTTGTTTTGTGTTCCTTTTTACTGTTTGTTTGCTGTTTGCTTGTTTGTTAGTTGGTCTGTGTCTGTTATATGAGAAACTTTCCGCAAATGCCTTATAAATCTTGATTATGCATTTGAAGAATAAGGCACTGAAAGGCTTATCAAAAAGTCAATGGGCAAGAATGAGCTTTTCTACTGCTTGTCAACAGTTAGACTTCAATCATAACCAGGTGAGGACAGGGATATTTCATTTCCCTTACCCTATATCAGAGATTTTTCTTCTTCCCCATGAAAGAATCATTCATTCATCTGAATAAAGAATATAAACTTGGAAATAGCATCTGGGAGCCAAACAGTAAGTTCATTACACTGACTTTAACTCAAACCCTCTGTTTTCAGTAAATTATTCCATTTTCAGCTTCAATTTCTGGAAGTCCCCATTTTTGTTGCATCTGATATTAATGATACGGTTTGATAATTTCTGCATTTCACTGGATCGCCACTGTTTGGAATGGACACAAATATGGACCTCTTCCAGTTGATTGGCCAGGTAGCTGTCCTCCAAATTTATTGGAAGAGACAAGTGAGCACTTTCAGCATCACATCCATTTGTTGAAACATCTCAATTGGTATTCTATAAATTCCTGGAGACTTCTTGTTCACCAATGCCTTCAGTACAGCTTGGACTTCTTCCTTTAGCACCGCTAGGTCTTGATTATACATCCTGAAATTTTTGAACACTAACCAATTCTTTTTGGTATAGCGACTCTGTGTTTCTTCCATCTTCTTTTGATGCTTCCTGCATCATTCAATTTTTGCCCACAGAATCCTTCAGTATTACAGCTCAAGGCTTCAATTCTTTCTTTAGTTCTTTCAGCTGGAGAAATGCTTAGCACGTTTGTCTGTTTTGGTTTTCTAACTCCAGGTCTTTGCATATTTCGTTATAATATTTTACCTTGTCTTCTCATGCGGCTTTTTGGGATCTTCTATTCAGCCATGCCTAGCATCTCAGAGTCCAGAGTTTCTCTGATCTTGGGTACCCAATTATGGATAACATTGTGAAGAAGGGGAGTACCAGGACACTTGTGCTCATGTGAAACACGTAAATAGAACAATAGGCAATCTTTCTAACAGAACAAAGGGATACTGTGTGGTTTAAAATCAGAAAAGGTGTGTGACAGGGTTGTATCCTTTCAACATACTTATTCAATCTGTAGGCTGAGCAAATAGTTTGAGAAGCTGGACTATATAAAGAAGAATATGGCATCAGAACTTATCCAAATCAAATGTGAAAAATATATGTGTGCAAGTGCACAAATCTATTATATGTATATCATTATATATCTATAATTTTATGTACATAATATTGTATATATTATTTTAATGAACTGAAAGGTTTAAATTATCTCATCTACAGAACTTACTATACAGTTAGGGAGTGACTTAGGGTATGAAAATGAATTGAGCAGTCTAGTACTTGAGAGTCACTATAACCCTTCCTAATTTGTTATTTTTTGCTAGAGCTTAACTATTTATTTTTAGTAGATGAATCAGGAAAAGTAAGAAAATTTTAATTTCTGAGATAGAGGAACAATTGTACATTAGGAATCAAAATTCTTCTTTGAATAAATTTAAAAACAATTTTGTACATCATGTATTATACAGAGATTCAGCTGGCCACATTGGCTCATTAAGGTATGAAACAGTTTCATATAATTCTAATCATTTTAGAGGTCACATGAAGAATTATCTTGTGACATGGAAAGGTACAAAAGGTTTAAATATATTGGTGCTGATTAAAGGGAACTATCAAGCCTCCTCATACAGTAATTACATATTTAAAGATACTTTAAAAGTATTCAAATTCCTAGACATTTATATCTTTAAATAAGTCATACAATAGCCAGTTCTTTTAAAAGTTTTGACTCTATTCACCAGTCCCCCAAATTAAAAAGCATGCTTTTCATTCCTCTTTTTAAATAAAAACAGCCTTGTCTGCACTGATTTCATCATCGCTATTGAAAATGTTTATCTGCCAAATAAAAAAGAAGAATACAAATTAGGAACACTGATATGTCTTCTGACATTTTTCATTTTGAAGCTGGCTCTCAAGTTGTCATTACATTTACCACATAAACATTAGAAATGATTTTGTTTGGAGACCCACAGCTATTTTTAGGTGCAAGATGTTTGGAAAACTGTAGATAAAGTTGCATTATCAGGCTGACCAAATATGCTGAAATTATATATGAATCAGGATACTTTTTGCTCCATGAACTTAAAGTTATTAACCTACCCAGGCAAAATATCCTGAACACCATCATTCCCCAAAATTACAGAAGAGGTTTCACCAGGCAAGAATGTGAAAAATGATCTTTGAAAATTAAAGTCAAGGATTAAGTTGTACTATGCTCACATTTCTTTCATTGGATTGTTTCCATCTTTCTTCTGGTCTGTGGAACTCAGCCAAGCTTTGTACTTCCACAAAACCTTGTACTTCTTTCATCAGCACTTATCGCACCTGAAAGTATTAATTGTCTGCATTCTCCAATAAGCAATATGTTTGTTAGGCCAAGGGCCCCTTCTGGTTTGTTCTTTTCCAAAGCATTAAGAATCATAGCCTAGCCAAGCTGACACATAACATTAACCATCATACATAAGTAGCTGGCGATACAGATTTCAAGATACCTGCATTCTAGTGAATGTGAGGAACTAAAAAAACAAAACTTAAGGTCTGTACTGAAAATATTTAAAAACAATTTAATTCACCAGTGTGCTATATTTTTATGATTTCTAGATTACCATCATAATTTATTCAAATAACAGAGAGACAAATCTTTCAGAATATTTGCTATATTGATCAAATGAAGAATTACAGTTAAATTTAAGTTTATTTTTATACTGCATCCAAATTTTGTACTTAGATAAAAGTGAAATTAACATTTCCAAGAACTGCTTTTTCAGTATAGAAAATCTTTACTAATTTTGCATCTTAAGTTCTTAAAGTAATTTTCTTAACATTTTCAAACATTAAGGAAATTTTGTTTATTAAAAACATGTAATATTTCCCTGTAGGCATGTGAACCAGGGCCAGAAGGCTACATAGCAGTGCTTCAGATGTAATCTAAAAAATGTCCTTATGTGCAAGAGCTAAGACCAATGATTCCTGAAATTGCTCAGTGTTGGACATATTCCTTCTTATAGAACTGATAGGTTTGAGACCAATAGTTTATACAAGACATTTTCCCTCAAACTTTGAAGTAAAAATATAAACTCTACTCAATATATCAGCATTTATATTAAAATGTAACTTCTTACTCATGGAAAAAGCTTGAATTAAGTATACGTTTGGAAATCAGTAGTACATCACGTTGAACGATTCAAATACTTCTATTCCTACCTGGATTGGAATAAGAGAGGAAACTTAGGAAATAAAAAAAAAAAAAAAAAGTCCATCCACTGCCCATCTGTAAAACTACTAACTTACCCACATCTGTACCCACATTCTCCACTTCCCTCCTTTTTAATAGAAAAAAATGTCCCATTTCCTACCAAAAGCTGATCATTCTTTGTCCCCAGTATATCATCACAGAAAACCATTCAAAGACTTCACTTTTAAAGTTATCTTCTTTCTGGCCTGCATCATTAGTTTCTTACTCTGTACTTGATTATTTCCCAAAACATATATGCATCTCTATTAACTCAGGAAACCCTGGTGGCATAGTGGTTAAGTGCTATGGCTGCTAACCAAAAGGTCGGCAGTTCAAGTCCACCATGTGCTCCTTGGAAACTCTATGCAGCAGTTCAACTCTGACCTATAGGGTCGCTATGAGTCAGAATTGACTCCACGGCAAGAGGGTTTTTTTTTTTTTTTTTAATTCTATTATCTCTTAGGAGCCCTGTGACAAAGTGGTTAAGAGCTTGGCTGCTAACCAAAAGGTCGGCAAATTCACCAGCCATCCCTTGGAAACCCTATGGGGCAGTTCTGCTTTGTCCTGTAGGATCGCTAGGAGTTGAAATCAACTCAACGGAATGGATTCAATATCTCTTAAGGGCCCTAGTGGCACAGTCGTTAAGCACGCAGCTGCTAATCAAAAGGTTGGCAGTTGAAACCCACAAACCACCTCTTTTGGGAGAAAGATGTGACCGTCTGCTTTTGTAAACATTACAGCCCTGGAAACTCTATGAGGCACTTCTGCTATGTTCTATACGGCCACTACGAGTTGGGATCAACTCAACAGCAGTGAGTTTTTAGTATCTCTTATCTTTATTTTCTTTAAAATATACTCCATTGTCTCTCAATCTACAAAAAAAAAAAAAAAATTCCCTTAACCTGAAATCTCTGTCAAATACTGCCTAATGTCTCTGCTAGCAATCACTGCATTATGTCACAAAAACCATTTCATATCTCTTGAATGAATTTCTTTACTTTCTATCATGTCTTGTGGTTAATTTTGCTTATTTTGCCTATCACAATCTAAACTTATTGTAATTATTTCTTTTGCTAAGATCAAAAGAGGTGCTGAAATTCAATAGAATGTTGTTACTGTAAGTCAAACTTGGCAAATACTTCAGTATTTAATACAAACTACAACCCTGAATTTTTCCCCCAAAGCATAAATAAAGTGTCAAAAACTTTTAAATATTCCTTATACTGAAGGAAAGGTAAACACAGCTGAACATATCTGTAGGCTAGAAAATTAGCATACAATTTTTTTGCTGCTGTTGATCACAGAACACATAGTTCCAAATAAACAATAATAAACCATGTTTAAGAGTTCTCATACAAGATCTACCCTGATCCTCAGTTAATTTTGAAAGCACATTTATTGCCTGTAGTTATGAATCATAAAAATTCTACTGTACAACAGGTAAATGTATATTTGTATACTATCCGCATGCCCTATGACCTGGTAGAAAAAAAAAAAACAAGTTCGGCTACTGATACTGGTTCAGTGCATGGACACTCATTCTATAAATATTTAGTCTCTGAAGAGTCAACGTGAGTAAATAAGAACAGAGCAGAGGCAAGATAACTAACACTGACCCTGAATAAACTGGAGAAAGGATAAACAAAAGCAGGGCAGGTCTTTTATTGCATTGTGCTTTATTAACTTTTAGACACTCTATATCAATAAAGCCACAGGTATCCAGTCTCCCACCTAGGCTGTTACCAAGACACTAGAGAATATATGTTTTAAGCTTTTCAGTTTCTACAATAACATAATTCAAGAGATAAACTTTCTCTTCTACTAACTATAGAGTAATTTAATGTGGAAAATTTAAACAGTTCTTTCTGAAAAAATATCTCTCTTGTGGCAAATATATTACTTGGAGTTTTAAGGGACTGATAAGTGACAATCTGAACAGTTATTACTCATTATGAAATGGTCAAAGACAGGGTCTAGCTGTATCAAGCTGAAACCTTCCTTACTCCCAATCATTCTCCAATTAAACACCCAAACATAATCATGCCACTTCCAGAGACAGAACATACAACCAGAGCAATCTGTTTAAAATAGGATTCCTACTGGGAAAACAACGAGAATACAAGAAAAAGAAATCTCTACTTGAAGAAAAAGGCAAATAGAAAAAATAATGAGCTTTGAAGTTAGAGATAGAAAGCAACTCTCTTCAAAGATGATATAAACAACTAGTTACATACAGCATTGATGGGATACAATTCAGAATAAAATACTCAAAAGAAGTCATAATTACTGTAATTTTTGTTGTCAGTTATAATTTTAAAAGAGCTTTCCTTTTCAAATTAAATTCTCAGAACATCTATTTACTGATATGAATGGGCATTTTGTGTTTCTCTGATTTTTTTTTCATTATTATAGATGTTATTAAATTAATGCAGTCAAAAACAATCAGAGCAAATCCAAACTGAAATGCACTCTTTAATGTGAGGTGTGCTGGTAAGCCACTTTCGTTACGAGTGACAAGGCATCTGATGCTTTCTCACCACATCCACGGCCAAGGTTTTCCTGCCAAGCAAAATGATTTTTCTCTCAAAGCTCCACGTTTACAAAATTTAACATATTCAACATTGTTTTTCTTCTATAGCCTTTCATATAAGTTGCATATAAGCCTCCTGGGGGCAGAAACAGTGGCTATGTTACATCTCCATTGTCTAGTACAATGCCTGGCACAGAAGGGATTGAATAAAGATGTGTTGAATGAACAAATGAATGAAGGAATACTACTGCAAGCTGGTAACATTTGTTCCCTTCAATATCCTATGAGATTTTTTCAATAAAATCATAAGAACAGAGAATTTAAAAATGCTCCACCGACATTTATTCCGATCTTCCACTCAAATGAAAATCTCCATTACAGTAATAACAATCTCTTAAGTGTCAGTACTATGCTTAGTGCTGTGCATCCGTTAGAACTTTAATACCAACAATGAGGTAAATATGATTATTTTCCTTTTACAGATGAGAAAATGAGGCTCATAATGTTTAAGACACATGTGAATGGCCCACAGCTGTTGTTAGGTGCCGTGGAGTTAGTTCCAACTCATAGTGACCCTCCGTACCACAGAACAAAACACTGCCCAGTCCTGCGCCATCCTTACAATCATTGTTATGCTTGAGTCCATTGTTGCAGCCACTGTGTCAATCCATCTCGTTGAGGGTCTTCCTCTTTTCCATTGACCCTTTACTCTACCAAGCATGATGTCCTTCTCCAGGGACTGATCTCTCCCTCCACTTGTCTGTCAGTTTGTCATACTGTGGGGGCTTGCGTGTTGCTGTGATGTTGGATGTTGCGTGTTGCTGTGCTATGCCACTGGTAGTCAGGTACCAGCAGGGTCATCCATGGAGGACAGGTTTCAGCTGAGCTTCCAGACTAAGACAGGCTAGGAAGAAGGACCTGGCAGTCTACTTCTGAAAAGAATTAGCCATTGGAAACCTTATAAATAGCAGCAGCCCACAGCTAGTAAGTGCTAAAGCAAACATTCTAACTGGTGTTAATTCACGTATCAAGCCAAATTAAGTTTGGCTGAGAGTAACAGAAAACTTTATAACAATAGTGACTGAAGATAAGGCTAGCATAGCAGCTGTGCTCTAGAAAATTTTTAGGAACCCAGGCTCCAGCCTGTTCCCCTCTCTGGCATAGAATATAGTCTTTATCTTCAGATTCTGTCTTCCAGGGAGTAAGAGGGAGGAAGTACCAAAGAAGAGTAGTAAGGAATACATGACAACTGTCTCTTAAGGAAGGTTTGTGGAAGCTGATACATTATTTTATATTTTTTACCAAAACTTAGCTCCATATAATGGTCTGGAAAAAAAAAAAAAAAAACTAGCTTTTTGCTTCGTTGTCTAGCTAAAATTTTGAAAGGGGGAAAATGATTATTACAAGGAAACAGGCAGTCTCTAACAAACTATGCCACACTCTGAGAGGTGGTCTTGAGGCTCAGTATTTCCTTGAACATAAGGTACTGTCAATTTTGAAAGAAACATTAGTGCATTATATTTTGATCTACACGTTGTTGTTGTTAGATGCTGCGGAGTCAGTTCTGACTCACAGTGACCCTATATGCAACAGAATGAGATGCTGCCTGGTCCTGTGATGTCCTCACAATCGTTGTCATGCTTGAGCCCATTGTGGCAACTAGTGTGGCAGTCCATCTTGTTGAGGGTCTTTCTCTTTTTTGCTGACCCTCTAATTACCAAGCATGTTGTTCTTCTCCATGGGTTGATCCCTCCTGATAACATGACCAAAGTATGTGAGACGAAGCTTCGCCATTCTTGCTTCTAAGGAGCGTTCTGGCTGTACTTCTTTTAAGACAGATTTGTTCATTTTTCTGGCAGTCCATGGTATTTTCAGTATTCTTTGCCAACACCATAATTCAAATGCATCAGTTTTCCTTATTCATTGTCCAGATTTTGCATGCATACAAGGTAATTGAAAATACCATGGCTTGGGTCAGGCACAACTTAGTTCTCAAAGTGACATCTTTGCTTCTCAACACTTTAAAGAGGTCTTTTGCAGCAGATTTGCCCACCGCAATATGTTGTTTGATTTCTTGACTGCTGCTTCCATGGGCGTTGATCGCAGACACAAGTAAAATGAAATCCCTGACAACTTCAATCTTTTCTCCATTTATCACGATATTGTTTATTGGTCTAGTTGTGAGGGTTTTTGTTTTCTTTATGTTAAGATGAAATCCATACTGAAGGCTGTAGTCTTTGATTTACATCAGTAAGTGCTTCAAGTCCTTTTCACTTTCTTTAAGTAAGGTAGAGTCATCTGTGTATCAGAGGTTGGTAATCAGCCTTCCTTCAAACCTGATACCGAATTCTTCTTCACATAAACCAGCTTGTCAGGTTATTCGCTCAGCATACATATTGAATAAGTATGGTGAAAGGATACAACCCCCCACACACTTTTTTTTACTTTAAAACATGCAGTATCCCCTTGCTCTGTTCAAATGACTGCCTCTTGGTCTATGTACAGGTTCTTCATGAGCACAATTAAGTATTCTGGAATTCCCATTCTTTGCAATGTTATCCATATTTTGTCATGATCCACACGGTCAAATGCCTTTTCATAATCAATAAAGCACAGGTAAATATCGAAAGAAAAAAATTTTGCAGTTTAATTATGATACCCAGTATAGGTTATCTATTTCAGAAATGTTAAAATCTTAAAAAAGAAATGGGCACCTGAGAATCAAGAAAATATAGTAAATTATTCATAAAACAACTTAGTTGTAACAATGAGTTTAGATGAGCTATAATTGAATATTTTACACTCTAATTTACATAAAAATTAGTATGACTTATCTTACTATAGGATTAGAAAATGTGTATATAGGACATCATTGATGTAGATAATGTGAATTTACCAATATGGAAAACAATGTAGATAAAAATATATTAAAAAAAAAACCTTTCTAATTTTGCTTGTTCAAACAACTTCACTATGTTAGTGGAATGTAGTATCAATTGCTGTCGAATAGATTCCAACTCATAGCAACCCTATAGGCAGAGTAGAACTGCCCCCATGGGGTTCCCAAGGAGCAACTGGTGGATTTGAACTGCTGAACTTTTGGTTGGCAGCCATAAATCTTATCCACTGTGCCACCGTGGCTCCAGTAGTGTTCTATAGTTTGCTTAAAACAACTAATATTCAGGCTCTGTTATCTTTATTCTAGAAAAGAAGGATAAATTTTTGTGATGGTTCCGTGAAAGAAATGTAATACATCTTCCCATACCAAATAAAAAAAATAATAATACCCCTCTAATTAGGAAAAATAAAATATGGTCTAAGAAGCAAGGTTGTAAAAACTAAAATCATCAAATACAGTAATAATTAATTTCTTTTTTTGCTTTTATTTTCCTCTCCTCATTGAAACTGAAGTCACATTTACTTGAAATATTCTTCTCATTATATATTGGCTAAACTTCTTTAGAAACAACTGGGATTCATTCTCTTTAGTCCCAGAGGAAAGTTTTAATTGCATGTTGCCATGACAAACTGAATTATTAGGACAAACATTACTATATAATTCTACAACTGTCTGATTTTAGAAGGTCTCATCAAAGCTATTTTCTTTCCATGTAGATGAGATCTAAGAAAATGAAAAGCATCCATTTCACAATTAGAAAGGAACAATGCAAAGACCAGTTAACTTACTCAACTAGGGCTGAGAAAGGAAGCCAGGATCTACCAGTGTGCAAGCTTTGATGATTTTACATTTATAAGCCCATGCAGCTTAATTCACCCGACCTGCGAAACAGCACCAGTTATTAATATTAACATTAATATTAGTAACTATTATAGTATTTAGGGTGTTTCTTCACAGTGTTATAGAGTATAATAAAAACAATTTGAAATTCCATTGCATTGATAAACCAATAAAATATTAGTAAAGATATTAGCTAACACAAACAGGAAAATGCTTAGAATCTGAAGAGTGCATTTGTGAAGAAAAGGGCTGGGCTTCTCATGAGAATTGTTAGTGACTTTGACTGTAAGGGAAGCAGCCTCTAAGAAGCCTTTTTCCCTTAGAGGATAGAGTTTAGTGGTGACAGTAATTTCAGCAAAAGGAGGAGAAAGTGGAAAATCAAGACGTATTAGCAAAATGAAGGCAACAAATCGTTCATTCTAATAAATTTTGTCCTTTCATGGTAAAACATAAAGGAAGATGGTAGAAAAACAAGGACAGGCTGAAAGTTTAGAATAATTTAATAGCTCTAGCAGTAAGAGGTTCATCTTCAGCAGAAATCTATTATATGTGAAAAAATTACTATCAAAGTATTTATCGTTAACACTTAAATGAATCAAGAAAGCTAAACAGGAATCTCATTCCCCAACTTCTTTACACCTGAGTTCAGTTTTTAAAAAATAACAAGGAATAAATTCTGTAAAATTATTTTGCCGTGGCCTATCGGCGAATCCCTTCCTACATTCTGAGATGCCCAATCCTAACTCCAGTTTCTTTAAAGACCATGTCAAATGTCATCTCCCTCATGTGGCCTTTCCTGATTCCCATAAGCAACGGTTATAAGTGCTTGGCTGCTAACCGAAAGGTTGGTGGTTGGAACCTGCCCAGTAGATCCATGGGAGAAAGACCTGGCATTCTTCTTCTGTACGATTACAGCCTAGGAAACCCTATCAGGCAGTTCTATTCCATCACATGAGGATGCTATGAGTCAAAATCAATTTGTCGGCACCTCACAACAACAACATGAGCAACTGCAATCTCTCTCTATGGCACTTAATTATATGCTCGACTTACCTACTTTCCAAATCTGGGGTTAGCAAACTTTATCTATGGACTAAAAAAAAAAAAAATTTTTTTGTACTAGACAGTAAATATTTTAGACTTTTGGGGCCATTTGATCTCTTTTACAACTACTGTACTCTGACATGGTAATCATAAATGAATGTATGAACTGTGTTCCAAAAACCCTGGTGGCGTAGCGGTTAAGTGCTACGGCTGCCAACCAAGAGGTCGGCAGTTCGAATCTCCCAGGCACTCCTTAGAAACTCTATCGGGTGGTTCTACTCTGTCTTGTACGGTCACTATGAATAGGAATCAACTCAACAGCAGTGGGTTTTTGGTTTTTGAACTGTGTTCCAATAAATATTCATGAACACTGAAATTTGAATTTTAGGTCCTTTTCATGTGCCACAAAATATTCTTCTTTTTTTGGTTTTGTTTTCAGCCATTTAAAATTTAAAAACCATTCTTAGCTCACAGGTCATACAAAAATAGGGGACAGGCCAAATTTGGCCTATAGGGTGCAGCTTGTCAACCTGTGCTCTAGAATGTGACTTTGGTAAAGAAAGCCATCTCCAATACTCACCTTTACCATCCCTGCAGTACCTAAGGCATTGCCTTGAAACTTTTTCAAAATGAATAATGGCATTATAGAAATAAATTGCAATTAATAAAAACAAAACATGAAGCAAGTTCGTCCTTCGTCTACTTCTTCAGAGTTCCTTTAAGCAGGTCCTCCTATTATACTCTCATAGTGTCCTGTTCTTTCCCATTAAGTAGTTACCACGGTAGTTAACTATACATTTATTTGTGAACTTTCATATTTATTACTATATTAGTTTCTATTGCAGGTGTAAAAAATTACCACAAATTTAGTGGCTTATAGCAACATATATTTATTACATCACATTATGTCAGATGGGCACATGGCCAAAATTAGGGCATCAGAAGAGCTGGAAGCTCTAAGGGAAAATCCTCTTCCAGGCTCACACAAATTGTTGGCAGAATTCAGTTCTGTGCAGTTTCAGGACTGAGGTCCCCATTTCCTTGCCGCTCTTTGTCAGGGGTTGTTCTGGACTTCTAAAGGCTGCCCACATTCCTTACCTTTTTGTTTCCTTTGTCTTCAAAGCCAGTAACCACAGATCGAGTCCTTCTCACGCCTCATCTCTCCTGTCTTCTTTCACCCATCATCTTTCTCTAATTTTAGTAAAGAAAGATTCTCTGCTTTTAAGGGTTCATGTGATTAAACTGGGCCCAAGATAATTTCGCTATCTCAAGATCAGTAACTTTAATCACATCTTCAAAGTTCCTTTTGCCGTGCAACATAACATATTCACAGGTTTCCTGGATTGGGGCATGGACATCTTTGTGAGAGCTGTTATTTCACCTACCACAATTACCGTCTACTCTATTTGACTGTAAGCTCCTATCTCTTATTATTCCTGTATACCCAATGCCTGACACATTGACCAGAAACATGGTAGTTGTGCATAATAAATGTTTCTTGAATGAATGAACTAGCAAATGAGTGAATGAATGGATGAACCTAGGGTAGATTCAGATGTTCTCACCTTGTGTTAAATACTTAGTAATCACCAGTATATCTACGGGATCGTGGTTAAGTAAAGCACAGACTTTAACTTCAGAAAGACAAGGATTCTAACTGGTGATTTCACTAACTTACTAGCTAAGTGACCTAGAGGGACTTTTACTTAAACTCTCTGTGCCACACAGTTTCCTCATACATAAAATGGAGAAATCGAAACCTCTCCCTAAGAGTTGTACTGAGGATTAAATATCTGTCTGTTTGTATGTGTTTTCTGGTTATCACAGCACCTAGCTCAAAGTAAGCACTCATTTTATTATGCTGTTGCTAGCTGCCATCAAGCCAACTCCAGCTCATGGTAACCTTATGTACAACAGAAGGAAATGTTGCCCAGTCCTGTGTCATCCTTACTATTGGCAGCATGTTCAAGTCCGTCATTGTGTCTATTGTGTCAACCCATCTCACCAATGGTTTCTCAAGCCCTTGTTGGCCCTCTACCTCACCAAGCATGATGTCTTCCTCTAGCTATTCATCCCTTTTGATGATGTGTCCAAAGCAAGTGAGTCAGACAATGTTCTCTTGTGATCCATAAGGTTTTCATTGACTAATTTTTTAAAGTAAATCACCAGATTTTTCTTCCTAGTCTGTCTTAGTCTAGAAGCTCTGCTGAAACCTGTCCACTATGAGTAGTCCTGCTGGTATTCGAAATGCTGGTGGCATAGCTTCCAGCATCACAGTGATATGCAAGATACGGCAGTATGACAATTTGACAGATGATTGGTGGCATTTTATAATGTCATTGTTGTTGTTATTAGGTGCCATCGAGTCGGTTCCAACTCATAGCGACCCTATGCACAACAGAAGGAAACACTGCCCAGTCCTGCGCCATCCTCACAATTGTTGTTATGTTTGAGCCACTGCTGCGGCCACTGTGTCAATCCATCTCATTGAGGGTCATACTCTTTTTCACTGACCCTCTACTTTATCAGGCATGATGTCCTTCTCCAGGGACTGATCCCTCCTGACAACATGTCCAAAGTATGTGAGACACAGTCTCACCATCTTTGCTTCTTAGGAGCACTCTGGTCATATTTCTTCCAAGACAGATTTGTTCATTCTTTTGGCAGCCCATGGTATATTCAATATTCTTCTCAAACACCACAATTCAAAGACGTCAATTCTTCTTCAGTCTTCCTTATTCATTGTCCAGCTTTCACATGCATATGATGCGATTGGAAATACCATGGCTTGGGTCAGGAGCACCTTAGTCCTTCCTCAAGGTGACTGTCTTGCCTTTCAACATTTTAAAAAGGTCTTTTGCAGCCAATTTGCCCAATGCAATGCATCTTTTGATTTTATGATATATGTTTTATTATATACAAATAATAGATATAATAGATGATATATATTTTATTATAGCCAGTCATAAATGTTACAGGTATTTTGCAGTCTTGGAAGATGACGGAATTAACAGGGATGGGAAGAGGAAAGAAAAGAATACAGGAAAGGAGAAGAAAAGGGCCCAGAGCAGAATACTGCCAATGATCAGTATTTAAGAATCAAGTAATTTGGCTGCGTGTATTTGTGTGTTTGCTTTAATGTCCTTCATTCATTTCTTATCAGAGCTATTTCAGTTTCTTACTCTCTTCTCATGCCCCTGTCCGGTCCATCCTCCCCAATCATACTCAAAGTTCTTTTCCCATTTCTTGCAGAATGTAGTAACCATAATGTAGAAGCTTTCTTGACTTCTTAATGTCCCCCTTTTCTTGGAACCAAATACATGCAATCAAAATCTCCGTTTCTGTCAAACCTTCAGATGCTAAGATCTTACTCAGCCTAAGATCTTTCCTTTAAAAATCAATTTTCTTTCCTTTAAAATCAGTTTTCTGGGAAAAATAGACCATACTTCTTCATTCCATTTTCTCCCCTCTCATTCCTTCCTCTTCTATTTCTCCTTCAACCTACTGTAAGTTTGTGTCTTCTCCATTATTTCATGAACCTGTCTACTGAATTGCCATTGACCTCTTTAGCCAATAATGTAAAAGACTCACTTCAGTTTTTACATTATTTGATATTGTTGCTTGTCATGGATTGAATTGTGTCCCCCCAAAATATCTGTCAACTTAGCTGGGCCATGATTCTCTGTATTGTATGACTGTCCACCATTTTATGTGATTGTCCACCATTTTATGTGATTTTCCTATATGTTGTAAATTCTATCACTATGATGTAATAAGATGGATTAGTAGCAGTTATGATGATGAGGTCTACAAGGTTAGGTAGTGTCGTGAACCAATCTCTTTTGAGATATAAAAAAGAGAAGAGAGCAGAGAGACGTGGGGACCTCATGCTGCCAAGAAAGCAGTGCCGGGAGCAGAGTGTGGCTTTTGGACTTGAGGTTCCTATGCTGAGATGCTCCCAGACCAAGGGAAGACTGATGACAAGAACCTTTCCTCCAGAGCTGACAGAGAGAGAAAGCCTTCCCCTGGAGCCGGCGCCCTGAATTCAGCCTTCTAGCCTACTGGACTTTGAGAGAATAAACTTCTTTTTCTTAAAGCCATCCACTTGTGCTATTTCTGTTATAGCAGCGCTAGATAATTAGACACTGCTGTATTTGAAACTGTTAATCATTCCATCTTAAGAACTACCCTCCTTTTGTTTCCAAGACTGTGCTCTGCTCTATTTCTCTCGTTTCTTTAGCCACTGCATTTTAAAACCCAAAAAATCAAACCCACTGACATTGAATCAATTCCAACTCATAGAGACCCTGTAGGACAGAGTAGAACTGCCCCGTAGCATTTCCAAGGCTGCAAATCTTTATGGAAGTAGATTGCCACATCTTTTTCCTAGTGGAGCTGCTGGTGGGTTCGAATTGCCAATCTTGTTGTTAGCAGCCAAGCACCTTAACCACTGCATCACCAGGGCTCCTACATAGTGTGTCTTTATATGAGTATGTATATGTGCATAGATATAATTTTATGCATTCTTCTGCCAGTGTGTATTTGGATATTTAGATTATTTCCAAATTTTTTGCTACTACAAACAGTGCTGATATATTCATTAGTGTTTATTTCTTCTGGTGCACATATGCAAGAATTTCTTTCAAGTTTATACCTAATAGATAATTTTACATTTTTAACATTTACTAAACAATGCCAAATTGTTTCCCGAAGTAGATTTACAAAAACACACTCTCAGCAGATGCGTAGAAAGAAAACTTGACTTTGCTCCAACAGTACTTGATTTTGCTAGAATTTCTTGTTTTTTTTGTTTTTGTCAAATGGTTAGGAATAAAATAGTATCCCATTGTAATCTTAGCATATGTGTCACTGGTTATAAACGAGGTTCGCAATTTTTTAAATATGTTTATTAGTTTATGTGTTTCACATGCTTAATATTTTATATATTTATTGGTTTATGTGCTATTTTTGTCCAGTGTCTTATTTCTGTTTTTTTTTTTTTTTTTTCCAACCACATAAATTAGATTTGGTTGGTAAGGTAAATTTTCCTAGCATTTTATTTGCCTGAAAATGTCTTTGTTTCATCTTCTTTTGGAAAGGTTGTTGAGTGAGGTACACAATTCTTTATGAGTCAGAATTGACTCAACAGGAATGGGTTCTGGTTTTTTATATACTTTGTAGCTATTTGTCCATTGTCTTGATGTTGAAAAGTTCAGTGTCAGCTTAACAACATAACTTATAGGTGATATTTCTTTTTTTCTGATGGCTATTAATAATGAGTGTTTCCCTTCCTGTTCTGTTATCATTGTGTTTAACTAAATATGAATTTTTATATATTTATCCTGTTAAAAATAAGTTATGATTTTTGAATCTGAAGATTTATACTTTTCATGAATTCTCAGAAGGTCTTAAAAATTGTTTCTCCTTCATTCTCCCTACTCTCCTTTTAGAATTCCAATTAGACATATGATAGGTCTTCTTATTCTTTTTTCTATGCTTCTCAAACTCTTTCAAGGTTTCTGTATCCTGGCATCTCTCTACTGTGTTTATTTAATTTCTTTCATTAATAACTTGAAAATAATTATTTATTATTAGTTTATTTTTAACCTGTCATATTACAATTTATCTTTTCTGATGTACCTTATATTTATCCAATCCATTAGGTTTTGATTTCAATTATTGTATTCTCAGCCCCATTGAGATTGATGCTATCTATTGGGCTGTGACTTGGTGTGAGTCACTTCTGAGTAGAATCTCAGATGATCTTGTTTGCTGTCCTTCAGCTGTCACTTAGCCTTAAACAAGAGGATAACCATATGTTGAGATGGCTCAGTCATGAGATTCAAACAGACTGGATACCTAAGCTGCTAGATGGAGGACAGTTACCATATAGAGTCACATGACATACCATAGGCTTTAAGAGAGTATGAGAAACTTTTTTTCCCCTTGGGGTTGCTTTTTGCAACAGCCTAGCCTAGCCTAGCCTGATAAAATTTTTCAATTGGTTATTTTTAAACTCTGTTTTGGTTGTTTTTGACATGCTGTTGTTACCTTGGTCACTTTTTAAGATACATACTTTTTTTTTTAATTTCACTAGGCGTTTTAGTCTTCCTTATTTTCTATAACTGATCATTTCAATATTTGAATGTCCTTGGGGTTTAAGTGTGTTGCTTGCTGTTTTCTTCTCCATATATTTGTTTTGTTTTTAAAACCCATATTTTAAATCCATATTTGGCTGCATTACAGATGCTCCCCTCCAGAGAGGATTTGCATTAGCTTCTCCTGCCAACGGGACATCCCAACAAACTGGGACTACTGCAATTTACTCTCTCAGCCTCCAGTTTTCCTGACCACCCCAATACCGAAAAATCCATTGCCAGTGTATTGATTCTGACTCATAGTGATCCTATAAGACAGAGTAGAATGGTCCCATAGGGTTTCCAAGGACTTCCGCTGACCTTTTCGTTAGCAGCCCTAGTTTCTTAACTACTTGGTCACCAGGGCTCCAGACCTCCCTGGTAGTATAAATTCAAAGCCCAGATAGTGTAAGGCAAATCCATGGTACAAATTCTGAGGAGACACTTTTTTCCTGTTTATAGTTGTGGCCAAAAAAGGCACGTTTTATGTTTGTTTTCTTTTCTGGTCAGTGGATTTTACAAGCCTTCCCTTTCACTGAGGGTAGATCACCTTTGAGAAGCAAGGTTTTATTTAAAATAAAATAAAAAATCTCTGATCTAGCTTCCCCCATTTCCATGGGCCCCAGACCTAATATCCTGGTGCGCATGTAGCTAGCATTGCCCGGTGGTGTAGTGCGTAAGAGCTCAGCTGCTAACCAAAACGTTGGCAGTTTGAATCCACCAGCTGCTCTTCAGAAACCCTATAAGGCAGTTCTACTCTTTCCTGCAGGGTCACTACGAGTCAGAATCAACTGGAGGGCAAACGGTTTGGTTTTTTGGTTTACGTAGCTAGTATTCCCTAAAATTCCATTTTGTGGCATCATTGTTTGCCTCCCTTCCCCTGCAACCACCAGTGAAAGCCCCAGATTTTGTGTTGGCTTGCAATTCTAATTTTAGCTCCTAAATTCTTCTGTTTTGGGGGGGGTGGTGGGTAAAAGTAGATGATTGAAGATTTTCTTTACTTCCTTGAGAACTCAGCTATGCATTTAAAAATGTTTATTTTAGCGTAGCTCATGTCTATGTGTTTTGCAGAGGAAAAACTTGGAAGAAACAAACGATTTATGTTTTTATACACAAATATATCCCCACCACTTAGTATTGTATGAACACAAAAATATTTATTTAATAAATTTACAGAACCATTTAGAATGAAGAAAACACCAAAAACAGAAATAAGACAAACTTCTTTTTTTAATTATGAGTTGGAACCGACTCGACGGCAGTGGGTTTTAAATACTTAAAACGTATAGAAAAACACAGAGAATAATATGAAACAAGAGCCAAGGACTGAGCACCCAGATATTATAAATGTTGACATTTTTCTACATGTGCTTCAATCTCTTTTAGAGTAATTGAGTGTTACAAAAACAAATAACTTCCAATTAAAGCTAATTTCAGAGTTAAGGAGCTATCCATGCGTTCATCCAATTAACATACATTGACTCAAAATTAAATATTATGTACTATGCTTAGTACTGGAGATTCAGTGGTACAAATTATGTGATTTAAATCACTTAGCTTTTAGGTCAATACTGGAAATATGGCTTTCAAAATAAAATTTTACTACAACTGTGTTATTGACGATTCAATCTCATTCCATAAACATTTATTGAGCACATAGGGAAAATCTTGCAGTGAAAATACAGGGTAAGAAAATGCTATAATTATGAAGAACCTTCTTTATTACTTACTGACACTGTATATCTAAAAAGAATTGACTCATCTATGTATGTTATTCCCTGCCTTTCACCTCTATTTGGATTATTTATTAATTCTTGACAAAAAGATCAATATATTGTGAATTCATTTATATACGCTCAATATCAGTGAGATAAAATATAATTCTGAAAGTACTATTACATAAAGAAGACCAGATAGAACTATTACAGATACTTAGAGATGAGCTATGCCTCTCTCATTTCCTGTACTTTGCTCTTCAAGTAGATATAATACTATTTCTTCCATTATCTATTGAAATATTCTTAAATTTGCTGAAGAATTTCAATAAAGTGAATGAAAAGAATTATTAATCCCCTTGGATAGTAGTGGGAAATGCACTGTAATTGGTAAGTTTTATATCAGAGTTCTTGGAATTTCTCCAACTGCATTAGCAATTGGTCATCTTAATTACATGGTCCATTAGCTGAAATCTGCATCACAAAACGACCATGCACAATTCTTGCCAACTCTGAGCCCTTCATTGTGAGGTCAAAGTTTTCTTGCTCATCACAAAATGAAACTAGATATATTAAGTTAAAATATTTCGAGCTCATTAAGTACACAACTTCAAGTTAGTGATTATATCACATACAGAAAATAACTGTATTTCTAGAGACAATGCCTCTAAGACTTTCAGCTTTTTCTGATGAAAGTAAGGTAGTTATGCAAAAGATTTAGGCACATTCCAAAAATTTTAAAAGACCATGTCAATCATTGTGCTTCTGCTTCCTCTGTCTTGAGCTTAAACTCTCTGTGCCTTATAGATATAATTACCCACAATTTTGACACAAACATCTCAGTCTAACTGATAATAGTCACTAGTGTGTTTCTAAAAAAAAACATTTAGAACCAGTTTCATCATTGCAAGCAAGCATTTGGACCAGAGCATCCATGGAATCTTACCATAAGCCACCTTCAATGCTTCTGTTGTTGTTGTTGGGTGCCATTGAGTCAGTTCCAACTCATAGCAATCCTATGTACAACAGAACTCAACACTGCCAAGGCCTGCGCCATCCTCACAATCGTTGCTCTATTTCAGCCCATTGTTGCAGCCACTGTGTCAACCCATCTTGTTAAGGGTTTTCTTCTTTTCTGGTGACACTATACCAAGCATGATGTCCATTTCCAGGGACAGATCCCTTTTGATAACATGTCCAATGTACGTGAGACAAAGTCTCGCCATCCTCATTTCCAAGGAGCACTCTGGCCATACTTCTTCCAAGACAGACTTCTTCTAGTAGTCCATGATACATTCAATATTCTTCACCAACACTGTAATTCAAAGGCATCACTTCTTCTGAGGTCTTCCTTATTCACTGTTCAGTTTTTGCATGCATTTGAGGCAACTGAAAATAACATGGCTTGGGTCAAGTGCACCTTAGTCCTCAAAGTGACATCTTTGCTTTTCAACACTTTAAAGAAGTCTTTTGCAGATTTGCCCAATACAATACGTCATTTGCTTTCTTGCCTGCTGCTTCCATGGGCATTGATTGTGAATACAAGAAAATGAAATCCTTGACATCAGTATTTTCTGTTTATCATGATGTTGTTTTTTGACCCAGTTGTGAGGATTTTTGTTTTATGTTGAGTTGTAATCCATACTGAAGGCTGTAGTTTTTGCTCTTCATCAGCAAGTGCTTCAAGTCCTCTTCTTTTAGCACGGTCTTTATTTGAAACCAACTAATACTGACTGGATCTATTCAATATTAATTTCTTTACCCAGTCAGGTATTAACATTTTTTGAGTACCTACGATGTGCTCCATACTGGTGTACCAAAATAAATATAAGATATCCCCTATCCCCAAAATACTTGTCTCCTAGCCCATTCTATATAAATTTTTGAACAGGAAACAAATTTATTAATTGTTGTTATTTACCACAAAGGGCTCACCTCTCCATTTACTTTCTCTTTCCACCCCCCCACACATACTTATTTATTTTTATTGCACTTTAAGTGAAAGTTTGCAAATCAAGTCAGTATCTCATACAAAAATTTATACAGACCTTGCTATGTACTCCTAGTTGCTCTGCCCCCTAATGAGTCAACACACTCCTTCTCTCCACCCTATATTCCCCATGTCCATTCAGCCAGCTTCTGTTCCCTTCTGTCTTCTCATCTTCCCTCCGGACAGAAGCTGCTCACATAATCTCATGTGTCTACTGGAGCCAAGAAGCTCACTCCTTTCCACTACCATTTTCTATCTTACAGTCCAGTCCAACCCCTACCTGAAGAGTTGGCTTTGAGAATGGCTCCAGTCTTGGGCTACCAAGATGTCTGGGCATCATGACCTCCGGTCTGGGGACCATGACCTCCAGAGACCCTCTAGTCTCAGTCAGACCATTAAGTCTGTTCTTTTTAAGAGAATTTGAGGTCTGCATCCCACTGCTCTCCTACTCCATCAAGGATTTTCTGTTGTGTTCCCTGTCAGGCCAGTCATTGGTTGTAGCCGGGTACCATCTAGTTCTTCTAGTCTCAGGCTGATGTAGTCTCTGGTTTATGTGGCCCTTTCTGTCTCTTGGACTCATAATTACCCTATGTCTTTGGTGTTCTTCATTCTCCTTTGCTCCACGTGGGTTGAGACCAACTGACGCATCTTAGATGGCTGCTTGCTAGTGTTTAAGACCCCAGACACCACTCTCCAAAGTGGGATGCAGAATGCTTTCTTAATAGATTTTATTGTCAATTGACCTAGATGTCCCCTGAAACCATGGACCCCAAACCCCTGCCTCTGCTACACCGGCCTTCAAAGCATTTGGTTTATTCAGGAAACTCATTTGCTTTTGGTTTAGTCCAGTTGTGCTGACATCACCTGTATTGTGTGTTGTCTTTCCCTTCACCTAAAATAGTTGTTGTTTACTATCTAATTAGTGAGTATCCCTCTCCCTCCCTCCCCACTCCAGTAACCATCTTTTGTATTTAAACTATTTCTTGAGTTCTTATAATAGTGGTCTTATACAATACTTGTCCTTTTGCAACTGACTAATTTCACTCAGCATAATGCCTTCCAGATTCCTCCACACTATGAAATGTTTCATAGATTCATCACTGTTCTTTATCAATGAGTAGTATTTCACTGTGTGAATATACCATAATTTATTTATCCATTCATCCATTGATGGGCACCTTGGTTGCTTCCATCTTTTTGCTATTGTATACAGTGCTTCAGGGAACATGAGTGTGCATATATCTGTTTGTGTAAAGGCTCTTATTTCTCTAGGATATATTCTAAGGAGTGGGATTGCTGGGTCATATGGTAGTTCTATTTCTAGCTTTTTGAGGAAGCTCCAAATCCATTTCCAAAGTGGTTATACCATTTTACATTCCCACCCCAGCAGTGTATAAGTGTTCCAGTCTCTCCCATAACCTCTCCAACATTTATTATTTTGTGTTTTTTGGATTAGTGCCAGCCTTGTTGGAGTGAGATGGTATTTCATTGCACTTTTGATTTGCATTTCGCTATGGCTAATGATCATGAGCATTTCCTCATGTATCTGTTAGCTACCTGAATGTCTTCTTTGGTGACCTGTCTGTTCATATCCTTTGCCCATTTTTTAATTGGGTTGTCTTTTTGTTGTTGAGTTTTTGCAGTATCATGTAGATTTTAGAGATCATATGCTCAGCGAAATGCCATAGCTAAAAACTTTTTCCCAGTCTGTAGGTAATCTTTTTATTCTTTTGGTGAAGTCTTTGGATGAGCCTAGGTGTTTGATTTTTAGGAGCTCCCAGTTATCTAGTTTCTCTTCTGGTGTTTGTGCATTGTTAGTAATGCTTTGTATACTGTTTATGCCATGTATTAGGGCTCTTAGCATTGTCCCTACTTTTTCTTCCGTGATCTTTATCATTTTAGATTTTATATTTAGGTACCTCTCCATTTACTTTCAAAGGACATAGTGGAAAACTAACTCTATGGGGCAGTTCTACTCTGTCCTATAGGGTAGCTATGGGTCGGAATCGACTCGACGGCGGTGGGTTTGGCTTTTGGAATGGAAATCTTAACCAGGCACCTTCCTAAAATCCAAAGACTATGCCTGTACCTTTCCTGAATCTTATCTAATTTATCAGAATATTGAGGCTAACTTAGAGTATGGTAAATGCTGGACTCAGGCCAGAGTTCTAAGTCTCAAACAATCTAAATCTAGATTTTTCTTTAAACAATCCAAATCTTTATTGTTCTAAGTCTTAAATATTTTTGGAGGTGGAAAAAAAGCCATTATAGAATTTTGCCCAGTATCAAGGACATTCTTACTGAATTATACCTTTCAGTCTTTATTTCTCTCAGTTAAAATGGGGATAGCAAATACTTATTTCCTGTCTTTCCATCTTACTTTTTAGTTCCCCTGAATCCTCAGAGATCACTGAGAAAAATTCAAATGCATATGCAAGTTTTTACTGTAGCTGAGCTACAGTTCTTCTGAGTTAAAAGGGCTGTTAACTAGTCCCTTACAATCTTCACTCAACCATGACTTTGTATCGATGTTTATTCTAAACTTAAAAAAAAAAAAAAAAATTACTCATCTAAAAATTATCTCCTTTGGCAAGAAAACGAAATAAAAGTGGCTGAGCAGATCTACTTTCTCTGTCAACTCTTTACCTTATACCTTTGTCTTCAACAAATAGCCACACCTTAATATTTTTATTTGTGCCTTGAATATAACAGTAGAAACAAACAAAAAAGTCTTTCTGTTGTCCATGCATTTTCTCATTATGGGCCTTAGCATCCATGATGCATCTTTATTTGTCTGTGCCCCTCCAATATACCTCCTTAGCTATACATCATCCAGTCCGTGTTTTCTAACAGTCCTCTAAAAATTGTGTTTTACTGGATTGGTTTCTATGCAGCTATATCTATCTCTTTATGAATCTTTCCCATTTTCTTTTTCATTAGGATCAGTTGCAATTGAGGAGCCAGAGATTCATTTCAGGAGGCTCCTAGCCTTCTTAACTTATCCTCTCTTTTAGGGGGTCAAGCAGTAGGATCAAATCTGTTGTGGTATAAGCTTTAGAGATGATATGACTTAAGTCAAATCACCTTATATAACCCTGGCTGGCTGGAAACAAGCATAAAGCAGTTTCCTGGAAGGAACCGTGTAGAAAGGATGAGTCCTGCAGAGTTCAATCTACTTTCTAATCCTATCAGTCCCAGGGGAAAGAGATAAAAGGGCCATTAAAATGGTACAGACATGCCCTGGACTGATGATTGCACCCCAGTCCCTGAGAGTGAAGGGGCTGCTAGTACCAAGCGTTTCAGCAAAGGCAATCTTTGGTGGTGGCAAATAGGAGGGAAATAAAAGTGTACTTTGTGTATTTCTTAAGCTCTCGCCACAATGTTGCACAGTGTTACTGAAATATTTTAGAAGGAACTGGCAGAACCTTGTACCGCTTTGGAAACTAGGAGACAAGTGAGAACATGGGAGAGAAGGCAATTTTAAAGACATTGCCAAAGAGCAATAGGGTTATGATTATTACCTAGTACCGTGACCATATCCCCAGGAACTACCTGCCTTCGAAGGATTTAAATTTCCTTTTACAATATTTTGGAGCCCTGGTGGCATAGTGGTTAAGAGCTCAGCTGCTAACCAAAAGGTTGGCAGTTCAAATCCACCAGCCATCCCTTGGAAACCCTACAGGGCAGTTCAACTCTGTCCTGTAGGGTCACTATGAGTCAGAATCGATTCAACAGCAACAGGTTTGGGTTTATGGGTTTTACAGTGCTTAGGGCACACATCTGATTATAACCATCATTCCATACACTAGCAGATGGGAACTGTAAGGTGACATGGCCCTTCTCACAGAGTCTCTGTTGTTCTCATATTGAAATACAGTTTTTTTTTCCTGTTTTAAAAAATTAGGTTAATAGTAGGTCCCAGCACTCCTTCTACCTTCTCACTGTTAAAACCTGGAAAAAAAAAAAAAAAAAAATTTTTTTTTTTTTTTTCCAGCAGCTATCTGAACAGTTGAAGTTTTGGGATTAGACATAAACCTTATTTGACTATCTGCTAGGAGTCCCTGGGTGGTGCAAATGATTAAACACTGGGCTATTAACCTAAAGGTTGGAAGAAAGGCTTGGACTAAGGATCTGCTTCCAAAAGATCACAGCCGTGGAGACCTCGAGGGACAGCCCTATGGAGCACAGCTCTATTCTGAAATGCATGGGGCCGCCATGAGTCAGAATTTACTCGATAGCAATTGTTTTTTTGTTTTGATTTGTTTAATATTCTAAGCACCTATATTTTGCATTTTCACATGTGTTATCATATTTAATATCTCACATTTTCTATTTTGAGTACACTGACTCTCAGAGAGTAGAGAAGTAAGAACCAGAGCTATGTGGCCCTCTTCCTGGTGCTACCTAGCCTCATCTCAATTCTGGCCTGCCTTCGTGATCATTAGGGATTGGCATCTTCCATTACTTCTACCTGTCTGGCTACACTGGTGTATTACCATAATTAGAAAACTCCTATCCCATTTCCTGTTATTCTCATCCATAGTATAGTCTTTGTTTAACTGCAAAGAGTGACCATAGGCTTTTCTCCCTAGCAGATCTGGTTCTAACTCCGTATCTACCTCTTACCTACATATTTCTAATGCTATTACTGTTGGTATTGCCTCACAACTGGACCAATAAGCAACATCATGAGAAATGGAGAAAAGATTGAAGTTGTCAAGGATTTTGTTTTACTTGGATCCACAATCAACATCCATGGAAGCAGCAGTCAGGAAATCAAACGATGCATTGCACTGGGCAAATCTGCTGCAAAAGACTTCTTTAAAGTGTTAAAAAGCAAAGACATCACTTTAAGGACTAAAGTGAGCCCGATCCAAGCCATGGTGTTTTCATTCGCCTCATATGCATATGAAAGCTCGACAGTGAATAGAGAAGACCTAAGAAGAAGTGATGCCTTTGAGTTATGGTGTTTGTGAAGAATATTGAATACACCATGGGCTGCCAAAAAAAAAAAAAACAAATAAATCTGTTTTGGAAGAAGTATAGCCATAATGCTCCTTAGAAGCAAGGATGGTGAGACTTCATCTCACATACTTTGGATGTGTTACCAGGAGGGGTCAATTCCTGGAGAAGGACATCATGCTTGGTAGAGTAGAGGGTCAGCAAAAAAGAGGAAGACCCTCAATGAGATGGGCTGATACAGTGTCTGCAACAATGGGCTCAAGCATAACAACCATCATGAGGATGGCACAGGCTAGGGCAGTGTTTTGTTCTGTTGGACATAGGGTTGCTATGAGTCAGAACCATTTTCAAGGCACCTAACAACAACAACATTGCCACTGCATCACCTGTGAACTTTCTCTTCTTGCCTCCAGAGCCAGGATCCAACCCTTTTCCTTTCCCACCACTCCAAACAAATCTCCTCCACTAGATCCTTCTGAGAAATGGGTATATTAAAGATTTCATAAAGGAGTTATTAGCAGGACTTTCCATAACTCAAGCACAAAACTTTACTTCAAAACTGCTACGTTTTCCTTCCAAGTCAGGGCCACAGCATCCAATTCCTCTTCTGGTCACACTTTCCCCTTCAGCCCCTCCCTTCAACATGCTTCACTTCTCCCATGGCTCTTTTATGACTTTCTTTTTTTCAAATGTCGACTAATTTACCTCTTCCATTATATTACATCCCCACTGACATCATTTATACTCTCTTCAAGCTGACAAAAGGACAACAAATAAAAAATTCTCCCATTTGTTATCGGGATCCAAGTCCCTCAGAAAGTGACTAGAAAATTACATTTTTTCTGTTATATATTTAACGCTTTCCAAATGTGTTTTATATGCAAGATTCTGTGTGATGTTAGGAAAACATGGATAAGTGATACACAATTACTAAGACATGAGTCCATACCTGTGAAGGCAAGTACAGATAAATATATAATCAGGTGAACAGGATGTAGATAGATATGTATTCAGGTGGTACATACAAGTAGTTAGGAGTTAAAAGATGGGGGACGAGAGAAGCCGAGTAAGACAGAGCCAACTACAGAGTTCTAAACTGAAAGTTTGGTTAATGATGCCGTACCACTTCTAGGTAAGGAAGAATTCTTGAAGTCCTGGGCCCAGAGACTATGTCTAGTGCAGAGACAATGTACAGTCTTGCATCACCACACTCACAATGGCTCATATGAAGAGTTCCTACTGTTCCCCATGGTGCCCAACATAATTTCCCTTTGCTTCTTATCCATGCTTTGCATTTCCATATTGTTTCTAGTCCTATTGTTCCCATTTGTAACTTCTCCTGCCTTTTTTTTTTTTTTTTTTTCCTGCCTACTTCCTCCACTTTTAACCTCTTGGGGTCATTATGAATCAGAATTGACTTGATGGCACACAACAATAACAAATATATGTCATTATCAATATCTTCCCTAAAAATATTTTTTTACAGGTTTACTAAACCCTTTCTCTCCACCCCCTACCCCCAGCCGTTGAATTTTCGTATGTTGGAGGGATCTTGATGAGATGAATATTCTCTTGATAATTATGTAAAATGTAATTCATTCTCAGGAAAACATCCCATCTTGTAATATTTTAAACCATGACCCATATTTTCTCTTCTCTCTCTAAACCCCATGCTTTCTGGGAAAGAATAGCTCTCCTGTATTTCTAATTCCTTCCCTTTTTTTCTAAGGTAGCATATATGGCATAAATGCTACTCTCACTATCTCCTAACTCCTTATACTTCTCTATCACTTATATGTTTCATTGTACTCATTCAACAAATATTTAAAGAAAACCCCTGATTCTATTAGGTTCTGGAGATATCAATGTAAAAGATAATCTGAAAAAGCCCTGAGTCAAGTGAAGAAGACCATCGTATGATGACTGGTGTGGATAGTGGTGTCCTCAGGCTGTTATGAAAACACAGAGAACAGGCACCTACTTCTCAATTATGCAGTGGAGGATGAGTATGGAAGGAGAGGGCACGGAAAAGACCTTCAAAAGAATATGACACTTGAGTTATCACTGTCATAACTGGAAGCCAAGAATTTAGCCACTCTAACTTATCACCCTAAATATTTTCCTTTAACAGGTCATGTTGATTCAGCCTCTTATCTCCTTAATATCACTTCAAAATTTTCAGTTCTTTCCATCCCTCTGTCACTATCTTATTTATACTACTGTCTTTCCCTAAAATACTAAAATAGGCTCTTAGATGTTCCCCCTCATTGTAAAATCATACTTCTACAATCTTTTCTTTTACTTTGTTTTTTAATTTGTTAAAATTCAAGGTCTTAAACTTCTCAGTGGTTGTTAAATGCTCTGAAGATAAAGTACAAGTTCTTCAACATGTCTCAAATTGTTCCTGGGAGACCACACAGTACAGCAGTTAAGAGCATGGAGCCTGCAGGTAGAGAGCCTAAGTGTGAATTTGTCATTGTAAGGGATTGAATTGTTCCCCCCCCACCCCCCATTCTCAAAGATATGTTGAAGTCCTAACCCATGCACCTGTGAATATAATCCTGTTTTGAAACAACAGGGTTTTTCTTCTGTTATGCTAATTAGGTCATACTGAATAGGGTGGATCCTAAACCTAATATCTTTCAAGTTGTGTCTTATGAAAAGAGCAGAGTAGACACAGAGAGACACACAGTGAGTGAAGATAGATGCCATGTGACAATAGAGGCAATGCCAAGGAACATCAAGGATTGCCAGCAGCTACTAGAAGCTGAAGCTGGAAGAGACAAAGAAGGACCTTCTTTGAAGCCTTGAATTGAGACTTTTAGCCTTCTGAATGGAGAGAAAATAAATTTCTGTTCTTTAAGACCACTCAAGTGTGATATTTTGTTACGGTAGCTCTAGCAAACGAAGACAACCATCTTATAGCTATAAGCTCCAGATTCTCATTTTTTAAAAGAGAGATTTCTGTTTATATGATTAGGGTGTGGGCTAATTACATAATGTCCTTAGAATACTGTCTGGGACATAATCAATAGATAAATAGTAGCTATAATAATTATATATAATAATAATAATAATTATCTCTCTGACTTCATCTTTCCTATTATTTTCCTTGCTCTATGCTTGTGTATCATATGTGTCCTTGCTGTTCCTCTAACACATTATGTTTTACCTTAGCTCTGTATCCTTCACATGTTTTGTTCTCTGCCTACACCTCCCTTCCATGTCTTCTCCAAACCTGCCTGACATCAACTCATCTTTCAGGTATATTGTGGATGTAATTTTCTATCTTAAGTTTTCCTGTGCTGAGGTAGGTGCTTTTCCTTTTGGTTCCCATCAGCTCCTCAGACCTTTTTGCTACCACTAATCACTCTATGGGATCCCTGGGCTGCGCAAATGGTTTGCGGTCAATGACTACTAACCTAAAAGTTGGTGTTTTGAACCAACCCTGGAGGTGTTTTTCCATAAAAAGACTTTATGCAAGCCAAGAAAACCCTATGGGGCAGTTCTTCTCTGCAACACATGGGGTTGCCATGAGTCAGAATCAACTCAGCAATAACTGGTTTGGATTTTTTTTGTTTTAATAATAGGCCTCCTTCATTGGATTGTAAATGCATTAAGATCTTATTCCCCATTGTCTTATTCCTCATTGTATCCCCAGGACCTAATATGGGCACTGGCTTATACAGGCACTACATTTGTTTTTGTTAAACAATCTAATTTTCAATTGCATATACAAAACAGAGGAAACTTTGATGTGACTAAAAGCCATAACATGATAATAACTTCTAAGCCTTATAAACTGTGTTTTTTTTTAAGGATATGCATTTCTTTATGTCGGGACCTGCATTTCATTCACTTTAGCCACTCCTCCTCACCACTAGCAACTAGCAGAGTGTCTTCTATAGAATACATATTCAAAGACAAGTGTTAATTAATTGTAAATGAAACAAAATATCTTTAAATCAAATAATTCTAAGACTTTCTGTGTGAATGTAATATGGAAATATATGTTTGGGACTCAATTTATCTTTCTACAAATAGATGCCACTGAATTTTTTTGTTTTTAAGTCTGATGGTTTACATTAAGTTCTTTTACGGTGAACATTAAAACAAAAAAACCTAATGGACACAGCATTATTCAAAGAGAAATTTTGAAAGAAAGAAAATCTGAGGATTAATGTCCTTAATATTGATTTCTGACAGCCTATGTTCATGTTTAGGTTGTCTGGTCAACATTTGGGTCTGACTCGTAGTTTCCAAACCATGGTGTGTCGTGTTCTAAATCAATTCCCTAGGAGAGATTTAGGGATAACTTTTCCACAGGTTTTCTCAATTAAAGATGCATCTAGCTCTTTGCCCACATCACCCACATCTGCTCATAAAAAATGAATAATGGAACACACATGCACTGACTTGAGATTCATTTCAGCTTTTTGCAGGTGCAAATACAACTTTTAAGGTGCAAAGTGGAACCACAAATGCTGTCGGCCTGCCCAGCTGAAATTCTAGGCTTTAATCACATCTAAATAACTCCTCAGGTGATGCAATCACAGGATTTTGCTCACAAAACGAGTATAATAAATACTGTAGATTGAACTGGTATATATTAACAGATGAGACTACATTATTTAGGAAGAATGAAACCTAGCTAATTTGCACCATATCCGATATTTGCTCAAGCATTCTTTTCATTTATTAACCCAAAATTCACCTTGAGTGTGTTTCAAAGCAACTTTGACCAAATAAAATAGAAAATAAAATACTTTTATCTGTATACATAACTGATGCAGGCAATTACATTGACAGGTAACACAAATCTATTGTAATTACTACATATCCTTGCAGCTGAGGTAGGCTTCTGGCTGACAAACCAAGTCAACACTTGGTTATAAGAAGTAATAGGGGGGCTCACTGGTGCAGATAATCCTAAACAGCAAAAAATCCCCAAATCATTTATTTTCAGCTTGGTTACACATTTAGGAGATTTTTTTTTTTTTTCAGCAAACATCCCTTCCTAATTTCATTTTTCTTAAGGTAAGATTCTGTGATTATAAACTTTACTAATAATTAAATTGTCACATTCCTTCCATTGGCCAATATAGACAAGAATGTGTCCCTTGCCAGTAAAGATGATACAGGTAAGAGTTGTTTGTTCTAAGATGGAAAGCAGAGCCTTGTTCCTGAGGAGACACATATCTCCATGACCACCTCTGGTGACCAGATTTCCAGAAAGTCTATTAAACATTGTATGCTCTGTGTCTTCTGATGCCCAGTGGTACTTCAATTGTTATTTTGCTTGAGTAGAGAAAATACCCTTTCCTTCTTCTGATGGGATAGAGAAGCACAATTGGCTTGTTTCTTTATGAACCAGAAAAATCCGGGTTATACAGAACAACACACTCACACATACTTGCTTTCATTTCAACACTGTAAATATGAAAGAATATCATAATTATGAAAATAAATTATTTCCAAGCAACAGATATGAATGTATTGTTATCCAAGTTGCCTAATAGAAAGGAGAATTGTCCAGGGAGCCTTGTTTTGAAAAACATAGTGATAGTGATCCAAAGTTCAAAAGTCAGTGAAAGAAAAAAGAGATTTCCCTCTTGGCTTCATACTTAAACACGTATATCTCCTCTCCTCAACCCTGAGGCAGAGAAAAATGAAGATAGGTTCTGCCTATACACCTTGCTCCTGTTATAATACCTCCGAAACCAACCCTCCTTGCTTTGCTTATCCAAATCCTACCCATTTTTCAAAGCGTAGCTCAAATCCTGCCTCTCTTGTAAAGCATTCTTTGACCATCTCATCTGGAAGCAATCTTTCCCTCTTCTAAACTTCCACAAGACTTACTTTCCATACCACTCATTTAGGTCTTATTAGTTACTGACTGGTAGATATGTAATGTTTTCAGAAAGGTTGAAGCCATAATGGAGACTTTTTTTTTTAATCACTTTGTATAAAAAAGAAATTCATATTTTTAAGTAAAACAGGTCTATGTATTTTTACTGTTCTAGATGGATCTAAAATAGGTTACAGATTGTCTCATCACAGCACAAAGAAAACACTCATGTGATGGCATTGTTTTGTGTCTCAGAAATATTACAAGTTCTAACTGCAAATATTAGGTTGTTAATAATAGAGGTTTTATTTATATATGCACACATACGTGTATATATGTGTTTGTGAACATGTATGTATATGTAAACTTGCTTTGCTCATGTAAATATCCTGTTAGCAAACTAAAGTAAGGCAAAATTCATCCAGGAATTTATTATAAGTGCATCAACAAATTATGATTATAGATTTATTATTGAATTTACTCCTTTTTTTACTTTTGTAACTGATAAAGGGCATACTGCTAGACAATAAGGAACCCAGTATACCTTAGTATTTCCCATCTTTGAGGAAGAGATGAATATTTAAGAAAGGAAGGGAAAGAATTCACAGGCTTAGAATAATACAAAATTATATTTTATGTTTCTGAATTTAGGGCCTTCTTTTTTTTTTATCCAGAAGACACAGGTTGCTTGTATTTTTCTGAGAAAAAAAAATCTGAACCAAAACCAAAACCAAAAAATACTCAGCAAGTATCCAAAAGTCCCAGATTCTAGTCTAGCACCAACAGTCAACTAGCTCCAAGTAGTTAATCTCTGTTTCTTGGTTTCTTCATCTGGAGATAAAGGACACTAATTTGATTAGTTCTATTATTTCAGCTTCAAATTTCAAAATCCATGTTATGATTTTGCCCATCTAGAAGAGGGCCTATTCAAACTAATTTTAAAAGCGATATCTATCATCAATTTCTACAATTATGCAACTTAAGTTTAATAGAATCCAGTCAAAATTTTCCATTTCCAGAAGTTAAAGAAGATGAAAGTCATTAAAATAAAATCACGGAAATTTTATATGTATATCTACATCACCCTTTTTTAGGTTTAAATAACTCCTGAATTGGTGCCATTCTAAGGATTGAAGATAATGGAAAATCAATTAAAGTGGAAAAGGTCATTCAAAGTCCTTGCCTCTGTGCTGGGTGTATCTTTGGGTAAATTCCACATTTATTCTGGATTAATGCTCTACCTTTTTTCCATGGGCCTTTTCAACATCCAGCCTTGAGTTTATTGCACACTACAATTCAGTCAAGTGCAATCACATTTATATCACTGTTATCGGGTATTTCTGAATTGTGTCCCCTATGGAAACCCTGGTGGTGCAGTGGTTAAGTACTACGACTGCTAACCAAAAGTTCGGCAGTTTGAATCTGCCAGAGGCTCCTTGGAAACTCTACGGGGGCAGTTCTACTGTGTCCTATAGGGTTGCTATGAGTCGGAATCGACTTAATGGCAGTGGGTTTGGTTTTTGATTATGGGTGTCCCCTATATTTCCTAGAAAAGAGTTTTGAATTTGAAAGGTATTTGTTAAAACATGATACACAATGAATAGATGACAAGACCATATCTCCATGCCGATATTGAAAGTCCACAGGAAAAGCTAAGAAGTCTTCAGTGGTCTCTCATTCTTTTTTTTTTTTTTTTTTAACTTATTCTCATAAAAATAACAGTGACCTAAAAAGGTGGAAACTCAGTTTTACTTTCATTTGTAAAGTTCTGGGCTGTGTTTCTTAACTAATCATAACCATCTGATTGTACAGGTTATTTCTAATACAACAGAAAACCGAGTGTGAGGATATATGCTAGACGAACACTCTGAATCTATGTCATTTTTGTTGTATGCCTTTGTGTCGATTCCAATTCATAGCAACTCTATAGGACAGAGTAGAACAGTCCCATAGAGTTTGCTAGGCTGTAATCTTTACATGAGCAGATCTTTTCTCCCAAAGAGCCACTGGTGGGGCTGCTGGGTTCAAACCTCCTATCTGAACTGCAGACCTTTCAGTTAGCAGTCCAGCACTTAACCAGGGCTCCTGAAGAAGCTATATATATATGGGTATTAATGGTTGTCAGCATCCTAGTTCCATTAGGGACTTGCTATCTTTTTACACAAGTAACGTGCACCTTCTGAGAAGCACCCTCACAAGCCAAATCTCTTCCATGTGTGGCCGTAAAAACAAATTAACATAGTGTGCTTATTAAAATACCTTGGTGGGGAGAGGGAGGGCTCCGCTGGCAAACAAACACAGAAGGGCATGTTATTTGTGTGAAAATACAGGATTTTAAAGCAAATGCCAAGAAGTGTCATATGGATGTGGTGATTTGGAGGCAAAGAGCTGATCACCAAACCAAAAAACCAAACCAGCTGCAATCCAGTTGATTCTGAATCATGGCTACCCCATGTATGTCAGAGTAGAACTGTGCTGTACACAGTTTTCAGTGGCTGTGACCTTTGGGAGGTTGATTATCAGGACTTTTTTCCACCTGAGGGACAAAGTCCATTCTTTATTACTCAGGCGGTATACTGAATAGAGAAGGAACTTTCCTCAAAAAAAAGAGGTAGTTTGGGAACACAAACTTGCTTCAAGACATGTCAAGTAGGAGAAAAACAAAAGATTGTACTTCTCAGATTGCCCTGTAGCCTAGCCTCTGGTCTCTCAGGAATTTTAGGGGAAGAGAGAATATGTAAATTCATGAACCCAAGATTTGATAAGAAGCCAGAACCAGAGAACCCCCCGTTTTTACAAATTTCAGCAACTGATGTTTGCTTTATTGAATTTACTATAAACCCGTTGCCATGGAGTCTGACTCCTAGTGACCCTATAGGACTGAGTAGAACTGCCCCATAAGAGTTTCCACGGAGCACCTGGTGGATTCAAACTGCAGACCTTTTGGTTAGCAGCCGTAGCACTTAACCCCTACACCACCAGGGTTTCCGAATTTACTAAAAATAGAAGTATAAAAAGGAGGAAGGAGCAATACCCATTACAAAAAATAGAGGATATTACTGTATTTCAGCAAGCTGACCCAGGGAGACGTGGGCAAGCAGGAACGGACCTAGCCTTGCTAAAGTTTGTTGCAAGCAGAAGAGTGAGGCACTGTGAACCTGTACAAGAGAGGATACAAGAAATGGCTGAACATAAATGTTGTGAGATTGTCCCCAAATCTGAAAGGAACTAGAAAGAAAAGACTAGTTGTGCTTTATAGAATATTTTTGTGTTTTTTTTTTTTTAGTAACAACACAAAGGATTATGAAATCTGAATAAACAGCGTAAACAGATAAAAATATATCCCACAGACTGAAAAAGTCAACTGCTAGGTATAAAGGCTGTGTCACCAAGCATAATTTACTCATCTTAAAAATGTGTTTTTGTTTCATATTTAGTGGGAAAAAAGCCGTCATGTGGTGTTTTTAAGTTTTTTCTTAGCAAAAAGCCATTTTATACTATTTTTATTTCTCAATATCCAAGGGTTTCAGATTGTTACTGACTAGTATTGTTAATGCTTTCAGAGATAATTATGTTTTCTCACTCCAGTTGGATTACGAATATCTTTGAAGGAGTAAAAAACACATCTTACATTTATTTGATTCTCCTTCTGTATGCAACAGAAAGCTAGCACAGAGGTTTGATATATGGACTTTTACACACAGCAGGGCATTCACATGAACTCACATGCAAACTGTATCTCCTCTACCAATAAGAAATACAAGACAACAACAGAGAATACTGCCATTAATCTTAAGCAAGATTTATTATGGTGTCAAATTAGATTCTCAATTTCTATTCTGTAAGAAATGAGAAAATGAGTGAGATATTACCTCAAAGTCGTTTTATTATATTTCATGATATATGTTTCCTTTCATAGGAGTCTTCTTCTTGGCCATCTGCTAGTCCTGTGTCTTTCAATGTGATTCAGACACAAATCTATTGTTGTGATTAGACCAAGCAAATCTGTTTTTTATCAGTAGCACCTTTTCTTTGTTGTAACAGGAGGAAATAAATTGGCAAAAGAAATATGGGGAAAGGGGCAAAATAATTTGACAAAAAGGAAAGTGTCTTGAACAGAAAGAAGTAGGACAGAATTGTAACCATTCACACCAAAGGAAGCATAATCAAAATTGTACCAAACCCCCAACCTTCTCTGTACAGAAGTTTTGGCAAACCCAATTGCCCTTTGCTATTTTTTCTGTTTTTGAATTGCAATTCAGGAAATAAATGAGTATTCAAAAAAGGAATGATTTCCTACCCTTTGGTGCCATCATGAGGCCAGAATAACAAAATACTGAGAAAAGTGGATCTCCAGGGTAACCGAAGGTTTTGATATTTCTCTTCATTCAAAACGTGATTATCCAGAGAATGAGGGCTTATTTCAGGAAAAAAATATATATTTTTACTATATTTGAAACCCTCCAATCAACAAATTATAGCTCATATATCTTCTTATATCTACATAGATCATATATCTGTATAGATACTTTTAGGCAACTGTGAAATTACAATTTTGTGAATTTGGAATAAATAAAATACTCATATTCTGAAGCTATATAACCATTGTTCAAAGAGTTTAGAGTATTTTAAATCAATTACAGCAATATCTTAGCTTTACAATTTTTTTTAATTATTCTATGGTGAACCATGAGTGGGAACCGACTCAATGGCACCTAACAACAACATGATGAATCATAAGGTAGCATATAAGATAATTTGATAAAAGTACCTTGGAGGTATCGAAACACAAGCTTATGCTATCACAAAAAGAGAATATGTTATTTTAGGACTAGGACAAATGACAATATAAAGAGTATGGCAACGCAGTGCATTAGAAAGAATGGCTAGGAAGGTCATCAATCATCTAAGGACTTCGTTCCCAGATGAAATCAAAGTACTAGAATAAATCAGGTGATTCAGTATTTCAAATTGTCACCATGAAGTACATGTAAAAAAAAAAAAATTACTTAAAATCTCAAATAATAAATATAGCTTTTTCTGCTACTTATGTTATATCAGCATTATTATCACTAGGCTTGTATTAGATCTATTCTCATATTCATAGAGTTTCACGATGTTCATCTATTTTCTCAATCCACTTAATTTTTTTCTGAATTGTTAAGGCTTTCTGATTTGATGAAAATCTGTTCCCTAACTGATGCCTAAACTGTGGCTAAATCTGACCTCTTCCCACTGGTCCTCAAAATTTCCCTTACTTCTCTCTCGTCTTGCCTTTACAGCATTTAGAAACTGAAGCAGTTCATCTGTAATGTACAGACTTTCTCTCCGAAGGATAGAAAGTTTTGCTATGTATATGTCTTGCTTACTTCAGCTTTTCTTATTTACTGGAAAAGTCACCGACAGGGAAAAAAGAAAACTGCTGATCTGGCATTTATCTGCCTTTGTTCACAGAGTGATCTATTCTCATCTTGTTACTCTACCTAGCACCTGAATGCAGTATATCCTTATTCCCAGAATTATCAAAAATATAAACTCCACCATCAGCTTCAATTACAATAAAGGCGGCCTACATTGCTTTTTTCCTTCTCTTGTCTCATATACAGACATTATACCTGGAACTAGAAATAATTTGTTCTCATTTAATGTCAGTGGCCACCTCCTTCTTCCATGACCTAGCCTCCAGCATTCTTTCAGTAGAATCACCGTGCTAACATCAGCTTGGCTTTGGGCATATGTTGCCCTCATTTGGCCTCTGTAACACTGCTCAATATAGATCATTATCTTCAACATTCATTCCAGGGATGGACAGAAGTTAGATCTCCCTCCATGGTATCATCAAAGGCCCCATACAGTGACAGGAGTTACCAAAAAAGACATGGTTTCTGCCTTGATAAAATTCTCAAAGGGTCCCAGTCTGAGACTCCCATTTATCAGGGAAGCGTGGAAGCCATCATGACTGAAGATAAAAAGAGGCTTTCTGGTCACCTATGACCTCCTTCTGGCAAGACAAGGCTATGTCAGACACTGTTCTAATATTTAAATGTCATTTCGTCATAATTTTATTCATCTCACATGCTAAGGTTTCTTTCTATCCTGACCACATCATCTTTTGCTTCTACTTCATGATGTAATTTGGGGGAAGAAAGAGAAATTTAGGAGACAGAGAATAGAGTATCTGATTCAGTATAAATCTAAATAGGAAAAGAGTACCTACTTCACTTATTTCTAAGAGAATGTATTTAAACCATGAAATTAGTTACACAGTTTTGGAAGTGGTGAGAAGCCCAATAGGGAACAGTAGGGGAAAACCAGAGATTATCAACACTAGGAAGCCACTACTAACCCCTAGGTGGAAGAGACAAATGGTTAAGGCAGTAAGGGAGAAGCCCAGGGGATGATGTCATCTGACAGAAGGTGGGACCATGTCACCCCTGCCCAGGAGTTGCGGGAGCAGCTGTGTTGTTTCTGTTAGTTGCCATCAAGTCGGCTTCATCACAGGGCAGCCTCAGGTACAACTGAACAAAATGTTGCCCAGTCCTGCACCATCCTCGCAATGGCTGGTAGGCTAGGGTCAATTTTTGTGGCCACTGTGTATTCTGAGTGCCTTCCAGCCATGGAGCTCATCTTCCAACACTACACCAGGCAATATTCTGTGATGATACATAGGGTTTTCATTAACTAATTTTTGGAACTAGATCACCAGACCTTTCTTCCTAGTCTCTCTTAGTCTGGAAGATCTGCTGAAACCTGCCCACCATGGGTGACCCTGCTGGTATTTGAAATACTTTTGGCATCAGAGCAACATGCAAGCCACCACAGTACTAACAGACAAACTGACAGACAGATGGTGATGAAGCTGTGCAGGAGGTGCAAATACTACACCAGAGGCAGAAAGGAAAGTTTTCCTCTCCCTCTGGCTGTCTTTCAATCTCCTGCCAATGACTATCATTTTGCAAACCTGCCAGCATCTCTTAAAAAGGTGACCTGATTCAGTCAGATATATAAGACCAAAAGGCCAACTCCTGCCCAAGGGCAAGATCAGAAGGCAGGAAAGGACAGGAACTGGACAATGGACACAGGGAACCCAATGTGAAATGGGGGAGTGTGCTGTCACATTGCGGGGATTGCAACCAATGTCACAAAACAATATGTGTATAAATTTTGGAATGAGAAATTAACTTGATTTGCGAACTTTCACCTAAAACACAACAAAATTAAAAAAGAAAGAAAGAAAATGAAAAACAAAATGGCAGTCTGAGATCCAAAGCCTGTAGGGATCAGCCTTCCTGAAATAAGGCGCAAAATAGTAGAACTGGGAGGAACGGATCTGGACCCAGGTACCTAGAGGAGTACTGCTGGGTATTTGTTGGAAGGAGAAGAGTGAAATCTAAAAGGCTATAAATGCCTATTACCTACTTCCCCTTCTTCAAATATTCTGCTTTTGTGTTTGGCATTATCGTCTTAAAAGAATCCATGGTTGGCTCTTCCAAATTTCCAAATCAAAAGATCTTCTATAACCAAAAAAAAAAAAAAAAGACATAAATATTTTTTCTTCCTTTGACATTTTACAACTAAGAATCATGTATGAATTTTTTAATACTAGTTTCTCTTTTTAAGAGAGAAACTATTTCTTCTATTGCTTAAAATTGAGTTGCCGCAAAAATAATTTTCAACTAAATTAGATTTCTGTTTTATTTCCCGCTGCTACAAATGAAAACACATTTTCAGGCAGTGATAAAAGCATAATCCACAATAAAGAGGCTTTTCGTGTTTGATAAACTGGCGAGAGTCAAAACATAATCACAAATTTAAGGGTATGTTATATTTCAAGAAATCTTTCCTGGTGGCGTGGTGGTTAAGAGCTACCATAGCCAACCGAAAGGTCGGCAGTTTGAATCCGCCAGGCGCTCCCTGGAAACTCTACGGGGCAGTTCTACTCTGTACTACAGGGTCGCTACGAGTCAGAATCGACTCTGCGGTAATCGGTTTGGTTTTTTAAAAAAATATTTCAATTGGAAGCATCTTTAAATTACATTATTCGGTTTTTTCCCGCTAATAACCATATTATAATTGTAAAATTTTTAATTACAGAATTCAGCAATTTTTTAGCCTGAGGAACCAGAGCCATATTTCTAATGCAATATTTCTATAATCTATTAACTAATTTTATAAAACATTCTAATAGTTTAATTCTATCATTGAAATAATTACTTTTTTGCATACTCTTTTGATACTTCACAGAATACACTGTGAAACACATATAGAGACAAACATACATCCTAAATATAGCAAATATTAATTTCCTATTATACTTTTTTTCCATAAGTTTTTGGGTAATACCTACAAAGTTTAAACTTAATCTAAAAATTCTATGATTTTAGTGGTAATCTTTCAGAAAATATAAATTGAAAAAGACAGTAAACAGACCCTCTAGGCCATTTAGTTATTAAAAAGAAATCACCACTAAGTTGTTGCCATTTTCACAATCATGAATGAAGTATCTGATCTGTCTCCTTTTAGCAAGAAAAATCTATAATTTGGGCTCTTTGTAATATTCATTCTTCGTATGTTACTCTATGTGTCATGCCTCCCCCCTTTTCCTACCGAAATGGTTTCTAACTCAACCTGAGGACAATTAAGGAAGTGTGTTCTGTGCTATTCTGACCTAGTAGAGAGATAGTCAACATTTTCACTTAGAGTAGGCAAATTATATCCGCTAACCTCAATTAAATGGCAGTTAGTGACCTGGCTTCCTCTGTTTCTTAAGTCACCATCTATTCCTTGTTGTGTTTGAACAGTAGCCTTGCTTTTTCATAGTGCTTCCTCAGTGTTATTTAAATTTTCAACCTTCTTGTTCTTGATTGTTACAAACTTGTTAATATGGTGGAGCCCTAGTGGTGCAGTGGTTACAAGCTTGGCTATTAACCAAAATGTCATCAGTTCAAATCCATCAGGGGCTCCTTAGAAACCCATAGTACTTCTAGTCTGTTCTATAGGGTCGCTATTAGTCGGAATTGACTTGATAGCAATGAGTTTGGTTTTTTGGTTTTGTTAATAAGGTAAGTTTAAATACTCCATTGGCTTCCCCTTGCCTTAGAAAATACAGTTTAATCTTACTAACATGGCATACAAGGCTCTTCATAATCTGGTCCCTATCAGCCTCATCCTCCACTGTTTCTCCTTTCACATTTTACTGCAACATTATCAAACTACATGTAGCCTTCCAAACATGCCATATGAATTATTTTGAACATGTTGTTCCTTCTACCTTGAATGACCTTATCTGTATGAGTTCTCCTGAAAAACTCTTCCTCATTCTTCAAAACTCAAGCCAGTTGCCATTTCTTCCGGGAAGTCTTCTCTAGACAGTTAATTCACTCCTCCAAGTTTAATCATCCAGATATAAAACTTTCCAGTGAGCAGCATAAAAGCATAGACCATGTGCTGATCTTTGTGCTTGCATACGATAAGTGCTCAACAAATAATCTGATTAATTAACGAAGGCGGCATTATAAGCTCCTAAAAACAGTATATTTTAATTGAAAAATATTTAACACATATTAAGGTTATTTTAAAATGGTTCTGATAAGTCTGATTTTTAAATTTTACAAAAATAAAAAAAATTATCTTGTGTGCTCTATAAATGCAATGTAATTACAAATCGTGAGTAATTTAGAATTTAACATTAAATGTCTAAGCCAGGAGGCGGAGCCAAGATGGCGGACTAGGCAGACGCTACCTCGGATCCCTCTTACAACAAAGACATGGAAAAACAAGTGAATCGATCACATACATAACAATCTACGAACCCTGAACAACAAACACAGATTTAGAGACGGAGAACGAACTAATACGGGGAAGTAGCGATTGTTTCCAGAGCCTGGAGCCAGCGTACCAGTCAGGTACGGCACAAGCACAGACAGCTACTCCACCCCCCTGAACTAACCCCGGGAGGGGGACCAGCCGGTTCCACGGGCAGCGTGGGACGCAGCCGGTAGGAGAAGTCCCCGGGAGGCAGTGACTGGTCTTGGAGCAGAAAGAGCAGCGTTCGAGCCGGGGAACCGTCCCGCAGGGATTTGGACTGGACGCAGGTACGGCATAAACATGGAGAGTTGCTCCACCCCCCTGAACTAACCCCGGGAAGGGGACCAGCCGGGTCGCACGGGCGGCGTGGGACGCAGCCGGTAGGAGAAGTCCCCAGGAGGCAGCGACTGGTATTGGAGCGGGGAGAACAGCGTCCCAGCCGGGACACTCGGTCACAGCACAAGCATGGGGAGCTGCTCCACCCATCTGAACTAATCCCGGGAGGAGGCCCAACCGGCTCTCGGATGTGGCACAGCCACGCGGCTGGAGGGACGAGAAGTCCCCGGGAGGCAGCGACTGATTTTGGAGTCGAGAGTGCACCGTCCCAGTAGGGGAGCCTTGACGCTGGGTATGGGGCTGGAAGCCGAGGATCTGACCGTGACTCCAGTGGGCCAGACCCCCCGGGGGCAATCTCCACACAGCCAGCACACATAGGTGACGCGCCCCGCGGGAATCTCAGATATAATAGTCATTCCAAGCAAGACAAGCAACTCTGGCTATATTCTGAGGTGCTACTCTCCTATCTCTCTGTTCCCTCCCCCACCCTCCCCAGGCAGCTTCATTAACATCTGAATAGCCTGAGCCAGAGGGAGAACTCTGATTGGGATCTGACTGCATTTTTTTTTTAGCGGATTTTCTGGAAAAACTAGTTTCCCAGTGATGGCTCGGAGACAACAATCCATATCAAACCACTTAAAGAAGCAGAACATGACAGCTTCTCCAACCCCCCAAGCAAAAGAATCAAAATCTTTCCCAAATGAAGATACAATCTTGGAATTATCAGATACAGAATATAAAAAACTAATTTACAGAATGCTTAATGATATCACAAATGAAATTAGGATAACTGCAGAAAAAGCCAAGGAACACACTGATAAAACTGTTGAAGAACTCAAAAAGATTATTCAAGAACATACTGGAAAAATTAATAAGTTGCAAGAATTCATAGAGAGACAACATGTAGAAATCCAAAAGATTAACAACAAAATTACAGAATTAGACAGCGCACTAGGAAGTCAGAGGAGCAGACTCGAGCAATTAGAATGCAGACTGGGACATCTGGAGGACCAGGGAATCAACACCAACATAGCTGAAAAAAATCAGATAAAAGAATTAAAAAAAATGAAGAAACCCTAAGAATTATGTGGGACTCTATCAAGAAGGATAACCTGCGGGTGATTGGAGTCCCAGAACAGGGAGGGGGGACAGAAAACACAGAGAAAATAGTTGAAGAACTCCTGACAGAAAACTTCCCTGACATCATGAAAGACGAAAGGATAGCTATCCAAGATGCTCATCGAACCCCATTTAAGATTGATCCAAAAGAAAAACACCAAGACACATTATCATCAAACTCACCAAAACCAAAGATAAACAGAAAATTTTAAAAGCAGCCAGGGAGAAAAGAAAGGTTTCCTTCAAGGGAGAATCAGTAAGAATATGTTCTGACTACTCAGCAGAAACCATGCAGGCAAGAAGGGAATGGGACGACATATACAGAACACTGAAGGAGAAAAACTGCCAGCCAAGGATCATATATCCAGCAAAACTCTCTCTGAAATATGAAGGCGAAATAAAGATATTTACAGACAAACACAAGTTTAGAGAATTTGCAAAAACCAAACCAAAGCTACAAGAAATACTAAAGGATATTGTTTGGTCAGAGAACCAATAATATCAGATATCAGCACAACACAAGGTCACAAAACAGAACGTCCTGATATCAACTCAAATAGGGAAATCACAAAAACAAATTAAGATTAATTAAAAAAAAAAATACACATAACAGGGAATCATGGAAGTCAATAGGTAAAAGATCACAATAATCAAAAAGAGGGACTAAATACAGGAGGCATTGAACTGCCATATGGAGAGTGATACAAGGCAATATAGAACAATACAAGTTAGGTTTTTACTTAGAAAAATAGGGGTAAATAATAAGGTAACCACAAAAAGGTATAACAACTCTATAACTCAAGATAAAAACCAAGAAAAACGTAACGACTCAACTAACATAAAGGCAAGCACTATGAAAATGAGGATCTCACAATTTACTAAGAAAAACGCCTCAGCACAAAAAAGTATGTGGAAAAATGAAATTGTCAACAACACACATAAAAAGGCATCAAAATGACAGCACTAAAAACTTATTTATCTATAATTACCCTGAATGTAAATGGACTAAATGCACCAATAAAGAGACAGAGAGTCACAGACTGGATAAAGAAACACGATCCATCTATATGCTGCCTACAAGAGACACACCTTAGACTTAGAGACACAAACAAACTAAAACTCAAAGGATGGAAAAAAGTATATCAAGCAAACAATAAGCAAAAAAGAAGAGGAGTAGCAATATTAATTTCTGACAAAATAGACTTTAGACTTAAATCCACCACAAAGGATAAAGAAGGACACGATATAATGATAAAAGGGACAATTGATCAGGAAGACATAACCATATTAAATATTTATGCACCCAATGACAGGGCTGCAAGATACATAAATCAAATTTTAACAGAATTGAAAAGCGAGATAGATACCTCCACAATTATAGTAGGAGACTTCAACACACCACTTTCGGAGAAGAACAGGACATCCAGTAAGAAGCTCAACAGAGACACGGAAGATCTAATTACAACAATCAACCAACTTGACCTCGTTGACTTATACAGAACTCTCCACCCAACTGCTGCAAAATATACTTTTTTTTCTAGTGCACATGGAACATTCTCTAGAATAGACCACATATTAGGTCATAAAACAAACCTTTGCAGAGTCCAAAACATCGAAATATTACAAAGCATCTTCTCAGACCACAAGGCAATAAAACTAGAGATCAATAACAGAAAAACTAGGGAAAAGAAATCAAATACTTGGAAAATGAACAATATCCTCCTGAAAAAAGACTGGGTTATAGAAGTCATCAAGGAGGGAATAAGGAAATTCATAGAAAGCAACGAGAATGAAAATACTTCCTATCAAAACCTCTGGGACACAGCAAAAGCAGTGCTCAGAGGCCAATTTATATCGATAAATGCACACATACAAAAAGAAGAAAGAGCCAAAATCAGAGAACTGTCCTGACAACTTGAACAAATAGAAACTGAGCAACAAAAGAATCCATCAGGCACCAGAAGAAAACAAATAATAAAAATTAGAGCTGAACTAAATGAATTAGAGAACAGAAAAACAATTGAAAGAATTAACAAAGCCAAAAGCTGGTTCTTTGAAAAAATTAACAAAATTGATAAACCATTGGCTAGACTGACTAAAGAAATACAGGAAAGGAAACAAATAACCCGAATAAGAAATGAGAAGGACCACATCACAACAGAACCAAATGAAATTAAAAGAATCATTTCAGATTATTATGAAAAATTGTACTCTAACAAATTTGAAAACCTAGAAGAAATGGATGAATTCCTGGAAAAACACTACCTACCTAAACTAACACATTCAGAAGTAGAACAACTAAATAGACCCATAACAAAAAAAGAGATTGAAACGGTAATCAAAAAACTCCCAACAAAAAAAAGCCCTGGCCCGGACGGCTTCACTGCAGAGTTCTACCAAACTTTCAGAGAAGAGTTAACACCACTACTACTAAAGGTATTCCAAAGCATAGAAAATTACGGAATACTACCCAACTCATTCTATGAAGCCACCATCTCCCTGATACCAAAACCAGGTAAAGACATTACAAAAAAAGAAAATTATAGACCTATATCCCTCATGAACATTGATGCAAAAATCCTCAACAAAATTCTAGCCAATAGAATCCAACAACACATCAAAAAAATAATTCACCCTGATCAAGTGGGATTTATACCAGGTATGCAAGGCTGGTTTAATATCAGAAAAACCATTAATGTAATCCACCACATAAATAAAACAAAAGACAAAAGCCACATGATCTTATCAATTGATGCAGAAAATTCATTTGACAAAGTGCAACACCCATTCATGATAAAAACTCTTACCAAAATAGGAATTGAAGGAAAATTCCTCAACATAATAAAGGGCATCTATGCAAAGCCAATAGCCAATATCACTCTAAATGGAGAGAACCTGAAAGCATTTCCCTTGAGAACGGGAACCAGACAAGGATGCCCTTTATCACCGCTCTTATTCAACATCATGTTGGAAGTCTTATCCAGGGCAATTAGGCTAGACAAAGAAATAAAAGGTATCCGGATTGGCAAGGAAGAAGTAAAGTTATCACTATTTGCAGATGACATGATTATATACACAGAAAACCCTAAGGAATCCTGCAGAAAACTACTGAAACTAATAGAAGAGTTTGGCAGAGTCTCAGGTTATAAAATAAACATACAAAAATCACTTGGATTCCTCTACGTCAACAAAAAGAACACCGAAGAGGAAATAACCAAATCAATACCATTCACAGTAGCCCCCAAGAAGATAAGATACTTAGGAATAAATCTTACCAAGGATGTAAAAGACCTATACAAAGAAAACTACAAAGCTCTACTACAAGAAATTCAAAAGGACATACTTAAGTGGAAAAACATACCCTGCTCATGGATAGGAAGACTTAACATAGTAAAAATGTCTATTCTACCAAAAGCCATCTATACATTTAACGCACTTCCGATCCAAATTCCAATGTCATATTTTAAGGGCATAGAGAAACAAATCACCAATTTCATATGGAAGGGAAAGAAGCCCCGGATAAGCAAAGCACTACTGAAAAAGAAGAAGAAAGTGGGAGGCCTCACCTTACCTGACTTCAGAACCTATTATACAGCCACTGTAGTCAAAACAGCCTGGTATTGGTACAGCAACAGACACATAGACCAATGGAACAGAATTGAGAACCCAGACATAGATCCATCCACGTATGAGCAGCTGATATTTGACAAAGGACCAGTGTCAATTAACTGGGGAAAAGATAGCCTTTTTAACAAATGGTGCTGGCATAACTGGATATCCATTTGCAAAAAATGAAACAGGACCCATACCTCACACCATGCACAAAAACTAACTCCAAGTGGATCAAAGACCTAAACATAAAGACTAAAACGATAAAGATCATGGAAGAAAAAATTGGGACAACCCTAGGAGCCCTAATACAAGGTATAAACAGAATACAAAACATTACCAAAAATGATGAAGAGAAACCCGATAACTGGGAGCTCCTAAAAATCAAACACCTATGCTCATCTAGAGACTTCTCCAAAAGAGTAAAAAGACCACCTACAGACTGGGAAAGAATTTTCAGCTATGACATCTCCGACCAGCGCCTGATCTCTAAAATCTACATGATTCTGTCAAAACTCAACCACAAAAAGACAAACAACCCAATCAAGAAGTGGGCAAAGGATATGAACACACATTTCACTAAAGAAGATATTCAGGCAGCCAACAGATACATGAGAAAATGCTCTCGATCATTAGCCATTAGAGAAATGCAAATTAAAACTACGATGAGATTCCATCTCACACCAGCAAGGCTGGCATTAATCCAAAAAACACAAAATAATAAATGTTGGAGAGGCTGTGGAGAGATTGGAACTCTCATACACTGCTGGTGGGAATGTAAAATGGTACAACCACTTTGGAAATCTATCTGGCGTTATCTTAAACAGTTAGAAATAGAACTACCATACAACCCAGAAATCCCACTCCTAGGAATATACCCTAGAGATACAAGAGCCTTCATACAAACAGATACATGCACACCCATGTTTATTGCAGCTCTGTTTACAATAGCAAAAAGTTGGAAGCAACCACGGTGTCCATCAATGGATGAATGGTTAAATAAATTGTGGTATATTCACACAATGGAATACTACGCATCGATAAAGAACAGTGACGAATCTCTGAAACATTTCATAACATGGAGGAACCTGGAAGGCATTATGCTGAGCGAAATTAGTCAGAGGCAAAAGGACAAATATTGTATAAGACCACTATTATAAGATCTTGAGAAATAGTAAACCTGAGAAGAACACATACTTTTGTGGTTACGAGGGGGGGAGGGAGGGAGGGTGGGAGAGGGTTTTTTACTGATTAATCAGTAGATAAGAACTGCTTTAGGTGAAGGGAAAGACAACACTCAATACATGGAAGGTCAGCTCAATTGGACTGGACCAAAAGCAAAGAAGTTTCCGGGATAAAATGAATGCTTCAAAGGTCAGGGGAGCAAGTGCGGGGGTCTGGGGAACATGGTTTGCGGGGACTTCTAAGTCAATTGGCAAAATAATTCTATTATGAAATCATTCTGCATCCCACTTTGAAATGTGGCGTCTGGGATCTTAAATGCTAACAAGCGGCCATCTAAGATGCAGCAATTGGTCTCAACCCACCTGGAGCAAAGGAAAATGAAGAACACCAAGGCCACACGACAACTAAGAGCCCAAGAGACAGAAAGGGCCACATGAACCAGAGACCTACATCATCCTGAGACCAGAAGAACTAGTTGGTGCCCGGCCACAATCGATGACTGCCCTGACAGGGAGCCCAGCAGAGGACCCCTGAGGGAGCAGGAGATCAGTGGGATACAGACCCCAAATTCTCATAAAAAGACCAAACTTAATGGTCTGACTGAGACTGGAGGAATCCCGGTGGCCATGCTCCCCAGACCTTCTGTTGACACAGGACAGGAACCATCCCCGAAGACAACTCATCAGAAATGAAAGGGACTGGTCAGCGGGTGGGAGAGAGACGCTGATGAAGAGTGAGCTAATTATATCAGGTGGACACTTGAGATTGTGTTGGCAACTCTTGTCTGGAGGGGGGATGGGAGGATAGAGAGAGAGGGAAGCCGGCAAAATTGTCAAGAAAGGAGAGACTGAAAGGGCTGACTCAAGAGGGGGAGAGCAAGCGGGAGTAGGGAGTGAGATGTATGTAAACTTATATGTGACAAACTGATTGGATTTGTAAACGTTCACTTGAAGCTTAATAAAAGTTATTAAAAAAAAAAAATCACCTATATGAGACCGAATGGTCAACAATTACTTTAAAACAAAGATGAAAATGTAAGGGGGCAGGGAGACTAGATTAGTAGAAGCAGAACAACCAGAATGGGAAAATAAGAATGCTCACATGTTGTGAAGAATGTAATCAATGTCAACTGTGGTGTAAACTTTCACCAAAAACACAATAAAATATATTTTAAAAAATAGCTATTGAATGCCTCCTACAAAGAAAATGAATCATGAAAAAGTAGAACAGCCCACTGATTTCAATGAGGCGAAAGTGTATTCATGAATATATAGAAAAGTTGGATGTTGGATGAGCCTTTAGAATGATTCATTTTGACTTGATGTTTTTTGGGTCGTTTTCTGTGGATTTATTAAAGCACATCATAGAACGTGAAAAAAAAAAAAAAAATGTCTAAGCCAAGCAGAAGCTGCCACCTTTGATCACATCTGTTTTTGAACTATTTTCCTAGGTCAAGCTTGAAGCTTGTGCCATTTTGGAAACACTGGTAAAGAGGTGAGGAAGCCATAATCAACCTTATCCTGAAATCCCAGAATTATTGAGCTGGTAAGAATCTGAGAGCCACATGATTCTCTCCAAACCAAGGAATCTTCATTACTATGATAGCTCTTCATCTGCCTGCGTCGAACATTTCCTGTAGCAGTCAGCTCATTCCTTTGTTCGTCAGTTCCAGTTATTTAAAACATTCTTTCCTTATATAGAGCCAAATTCTATCCCAATGAAGTCCCACAGCCGTTTTGCCCCACAGTAACTAGACAGAGTCTGATAGTTTTCATCTGACTCTTCCTATCTCTGACGTTAGCTACATACCTTCTTGTCTCAAAAAGAGGATAAGAGGATCCACCTATACAGTTGATTTCTAGGCTCATCTTGGGGTTGACCCTTTTCCAGACAGATGCAGTTTACGTGTCATCACTGTTCTCTGTAAATAATTAGCATCCCTGTCTAACACTTAAAGACATGCGCCCTGGGAGCATTCTCCCCACACCCAAAGTCCCATTGAAATAAGCCACAGAGTATAGTGAGCAAATAATCATTATCAAAAAATATATGAAGACATAGCATCATCAACACTCTAGAAACCTGGAGGAAGTTCTGCTAGGTAAAATATGCTAGGGATCCAAACTGAACATCGGTTTTGTATTTATTTTGCTTTGTCCATTGTTTAAGAATTGTAACACACCCACCATCTCAACTTCATGTCAATCTTCTAGGTTGTCATTCATAGGACCTCACTTCTCTCCAACCACAAGGACACACCCATGACCCAAATTAGACCTGTGAGTCTGACTCTCAAAGAATAAGATCTGTAAGTGAATGTGCAATTTTGTATCAAGGTAACTGATGTTGTGTCTTCTAATAGCAGGATTTTAAAAAGAAAGCTATAGTTACAACCAAAATTTTCACTAACTGATGGATAAACAAAATGTAGTATATCTACGAAATCAAGTATTGTTCAGTTATAAAAAGGAATGAAGTAGTGATACATGCTACAACACGGATGAACCTTAAAAGCATTTTGGTAATTGAAAGAAGCCGGACACAAAAGGCCACATGCTGTATGATTTCATTCATATGAATGAAATATGTAGAATGGACAAATCCATAGACACAGAAAGCAGTTTAGTGGTTGCCAGGTGCTGGTGATGGGGAGTGATCGTTTAATGGTGCAGGGTTTCCTTTTAGGGTAAAGTTCTGGAACTATATAGTGTTGATGGCTGCACAACATTGTGAATGTACTAAATACCACGGAATCATATACTTTAAAACGGTCAAAACAGTGAATTTTATGTTATGTGTATTTTACTACAACAAAGAAAACAACACACACACACACACACACAAAGACAACCATTAATTCCTGGTTCTAAAATTCGAAACCTCCATGGTGTTTGTCCTTCCTAAGGCTTGGTTATTTTGCTTTCTGTCCATTCTATGAGCTACTCTGCAAATTCCTAATAAATTCCTTTCTGCTTATGTTTTCTGTAATCAATTTTTGCTGTTTTCAAAGAAACAAACAGAAAACAACCTAATTCTCACATGTGTTGCTAAGACTATGAAGTATCACAACTTGGGAAGATATATTTGGCAATACACAGTAAAGCTGAAGATTTGCATATCCAACCCTGCATAAATACCCGAAAGAAAAAGTGAAATGCTCAAGAGTGTCCATTAGCTTTATTTTTGTTTTTGTTTTTTGAGAAAAAGGGTAAGTAACCTAAATATCTACCAGCGAGAATAGGAATTGTGGTATATTTATACAAAAGAATATTATATTGAAGTTAAAATAACTAGAGTTACATGTATCAACCTAGATATATGGTGACAAAACCATTTTGATCCTCCTGGAATCCAGATTTCTAGATTCATGGAATTGGGGTGGCCCACCCAGGCTATCTGTCCTTAGGTGTCCTTTCGAACTTTGGCTATACCCCACTCATTTGCACAAATCCTAAAGTGTTGGCTGACTGCTTTAGAAGAAGATGATCCTTTGATTACTGGGGAAACACCAAGGGCTATCCTTCAGATAAAAGCCAAATCAAGTTTTTTGTCTCATACTGGGGTATAAAAACAACATTGAGGTTTAAAAATAAAAAATCCCATAGATAACTCAAAAATGTAAAGCTCTCTAGATAGATCATTTGGAAACCCTGGTGGTGTAGTGGTTAAGTGCTATGGCTGCTAACCAAAGGGTCAGCATTTCGAATCCACCAGGTGCTCCTTGGAAACTCTGTGGGGCAGTTCTACTCCATCCTATAGGGTCGCTATGAGTCAGAATCGACTCGACAGCACTGGGTTTCATTTGATGCTCGGTTTATATAGACCATTTACATAAAGTTTTACAATACAAAAAAACTACATATTTCATTTTGACATTTAAAATTTTAAATACATGGAAATGTTATATACCCAATTCAGTGCTGTAACTATGTGGCAGATATCCATTCCAATAATGGCTATAATATCTCTCATTCAACATGTTCTTCTTGCAATGTGATCTTGTCATTTCTTTCACTGAGTGGCAAGTCTATGTCCCCTCATCTGGATTCTGGTTGGACCTCTATGAGTATCTCAACCAATAGAGTACAATGGAAATGACTGGGTCTTCTGAGGCTAGATCATGAAAGTGTCATGCATTTCTGCCTTGCACTTTGAGAATACTCACCCTTGCAACCCAGTCACCATGCCGTTAATACAGAGGTCCCGAGGCTACTGAAAATTTCACTGCAACTTGCTTGGCTCCCTCTCCCACAATTTTGCATTAGAGTCCCAGTTCCTTTGCTTGACCTGCCTCGCAAAAATCCTGGCATCTGCATAGTATGATTAAGAATGTTGCTGGTCTTATTTATATGGATTCTCTCCTTGTAAACCCCTTAAAAATAATTAACATTTCCCCTCACCCTGGTGGAGCAGTCTTGGCAGCAGCAGCTACTACTGATTCCTTTCCTTGTGCAATAAAATAAAGGTGCCTTTCTGCCTTCCCACTTCGATTTTCAAATGATTCCAGTCCCAGACATCAAGTCACTCCCAGTCTTCTAGTCTCCCCAGCCGAGGCTCCAAACATTGTTGAACTGAGAAAAGCCATCCCAGCTGGGCACATTCCCAATTTCTAATCCACAGAATTCACAAACATAATAAAACAGTTGTTGTTTATACCACTAAGTTTAGGCTGGCTTGTTACTCAGCAATAGTAGCCAGAACAGGTAACTGCTAGAGAAAGAAATGAGAAATAGGACCTGGGGGGAATACGAGAGTCTTGCTACATTAAGATTTGACAAAGGCAGTGTCAAAGACCTAAACGCTTAGAGAATCACCAAAACTTAATGTAACAGAATATATTTATTGTGAGTAAATGTGCTTTGAATTGGGCAGTGGCACCTGAACATATCGGGAAAGCGCTCCTAAGAGGAGACAGTGAAATGGGTTATAGGGGTCATTGTTATGTTAATTTCTCAAGAGATTGCATCAAAGCACCGGGCAGGGTTTCAGAGTTCCTTATTTAAAGAAACAATCACCAAAGAAACCCATTGCTATAGAGTCGGACTCATAGTTACCCTATAGGACAGACTAGAGCTGCCGCATAGGCTTTCCAAGGAGCAGCTGGTGGATTGAAACTGATGACCTTTTGGTTAGCAGCCAAACACTTAACCACTGCACCACCAGGGCTCCTCACAGAATCACCAAGAACATGCCAAACATACTCTGGAGTTCTGTTTCTCAAAGCTGGCTGCGCATAGAAAATTTTCCAAAGAAGTCAATGCCTAAGGCCCATCTCCACTAAGCTGCTTACTAGGCTATTATATGACCTGAAGGTGACTCCAGAGAACCAGTTCCTTTAAGGTTCAAAGGGACATTGAAGGGCAGATGGCCTGGGTGGGTTACCCCAATTCCATGAACCCCAAAGTTTGGATTCCAGAACATCAAAACAATTTCATCAGCAGGTAATAGATACACGAACATTCATTGTACTCTTCTTTACAGCTTACTCTAGTCTTTGAATATTTCAAAAAAAAAATAGAAAAAAATATATATCCTAGAAACTGTTGTCAATATGGAAACCCTGGTGGTGTGGCAGTTAAGAGCTATGGCTGCAAAACAAAAAGGTTGGCAGTTCAAATCCACCAGGTGCTCCTTGGAAACTCTGTGAGGCAGTCCTAATCTGTCCTATAGGGTTGCTATGAGTTGGAATCAACTCAATGGCAGTGAGTTTTTGTTTTGGGGGGAGGGTTGTCAGTATACAAATATTTAAATTATTACAAAGTAGGCACCATGAATTAATAAATAATAGAATATCGGTTGGAAAATAAAAAGCTAGTTATTTGGAGGAAAATCAACTTAATTCTTCCTTCATTCTATATGCTAAAATTAACTAGACCTTAATGGTCAAATGTAAAATCCTAATTTAACAGAAATTGGAGAGTAGGTATAAAATATCTACTCTCTGCATTTAAGACTTTCTAATATTAAATTTAAAAAATATTCCATAAAGATACACCAATGATTATTTTTATTTAAGGTCAAAAATGTCAAAATTAATAAATAAATAAATATATTTTCCCTTCAGATTTTACTGAGAAAATTAAAGCTATCAAAGGTGATCAATCTTAAATATCCTCCTCCAACTACAAACATATTTATATTTATCTCAGTTTTTTATTCTGCCCATTATCCACTTTAAAATTCTACCTATCCCCTTAAATCTGAATTTTCTCATCCATTCTAGATTTTGCTCCGTCAATCATTAATTCTCAATCCTTTATTTTAAATACATTGTCTAACAATTCTCCCTCTACTGTCCTTCCACTCTCACTAATATGCATGTTAAAGTCTATTGTCCTTCAAAATAATTGTCTTTGTGACTATTCATAGCTATCATCCCGTCATTCTTCTTTCCTTTTATCTGAAATATTTTAACAGTGCTCTACAAATCCTATGTCCACATCACGTCCCATTTACCACTTATTTCTCTACAGTTTTTAAACAAAATATAAGGTAGTAGTTAGAATTAAGTGTCCTGTACTTCAATCCTGGATAAGCCACTTAATTGCTACGTGACCTTAAATGAATTATTTTAACTTTCTATGCATCAGGTTCTTCATCTTTAAAATTGCATGACAGTAATATTATGGTAATCATATTGCCTTTATTACTACCAAAATAAATAACAAATGTCAAGAATATCTCTTCATGAGCTTGTTTGTTTATTCATTTATTCAGATCATAGCCTTCAGTATGGCTTACTCCTCAACATAAAGAAAACAAAAAGTTATCAAGGATTTCACTTTACTTGGATCCACAACCAATGCCCATGGAAAAGCAGCAGCCAAGAAATCAGATGACACATTGCACAGGGCAAATCTGCTGCAAAAAGATATACTTGAAGTGTTAAAACTAAAGACATCACTCTAAGGACCAAGGTGTGCCTGGCCCAAGCCACTGTGTTTTCAATTAGCTCATATGCATGTGAAAGTTGGACAATGAATAAGGAAGACCAAAGAATTGATGTCTTTGAATTATGGTGTTGGTGAAGAATATCGAAATACCATGGGCTGCCAGGAGAACAAACAAATCTGTCTTGGAAGAAGTACAGCCCAAATGCTCCTTAGATGCAAGGATAGTGAGACTTTATCTCACATACTTTGGGCATGTTATCAGAAGGGACCAGTCCCTGGAGAAGGACATCATGCTTGGTAAGGTACAGGGTCAGTAAAAAAGAGGAAAACCTTCGACAGGATGGACTGACACAGTGTCTGCCACAATGGGCTCAAGCATAACAACGATTGTGAGGATGGTGCAGGACCAGGCAGTGTTTCGTTCTGTTGTGCATAGTGTCTCTGTGAGTTGGAACTGACTCAACGGCACCTAACAACAACAACAATCCCACACTTTTTATCTAACTCTTACTGTAATTTATTCATTCACCTATTCATCTACTCAAAAAACGCAACCCTATAGGAAAGAGTACAACTGCCCCATAGGGTTTCCAAGGTGCAGCTAGAAGATTTGAACTGCTGACCTTTTGGTTAGTAGCCATAGCTCTTAACCACTGTGCCACCAGGGCTCCATTTTATTGGTATTCTGACAAATTGTAAAAATGGTGAGGGGGTCTCTGACTTTGTTTAACTTCATGAGGGGGGAGGATCATCTGCATCAGCCCATGGCTTACGATTCCCATAAGGTGAAAGTCAAATATACTTCTGTCCTTCAGCCATTTTACCAGTTCTAATACCAGCCATCCCTCCCACAGCACTCTTTGCTTCTCTGCTGGGTTTAACAATTCATTCCAATGGCCGCACAGAACTCAAAGACAATATTCACAATTACAGTGTTTATTAGACAAGTAACAGTTTGTAATTCAGGATCAGGAACAACAGGCTAAAACTCAGGATCAGGATCAGAAAGCATGTAAGCAAAGTCTCCCTTCTTCAGTGCAGGATTTCTCTCTCAGTGCTTCTCAGCCATACAGGGCTCCGCTCGGCCCCCTGAGGGCAAGCTTCTCTCAGCCCCCTTAAGACAGGCCTCCTTTCTTGGCCCTCAAGCCTTGGCCCCACTTGGGCCTGGCCTCTGCCTTGCTCTGGCAAGTGTTACAAAGCTCTTGCTCTCTTGTGCCATCTCCAGCGTTACAGCTCTCTCTGTCTCCTGGATCTAGAAGGTTCTCAGTACAGGGATCCTGGGTTCAAAGGACACGCTCCACTCCTGCTCATCTTTCTTGATGGTAGTGAGGTTCCCTCTGCTCTAGGGTTGGCTCTCTTTTTAAGCCTAACAGGATGGTGAAACTGACTAATCCCCTCTTTAGGGACCCATATACCTTATTTGCATGGTCCCACCCCCTGAGGGATTCCATGTATCTTATTTGCATTATTAGCAGGCTGTCCAATCCCCTTGGTGGGCCACAAACACCTTATTTGCATAGGCTTGCCCAATCATTTTTGTGAGAGTCACAAGACACGCATGGCTAGAAGAGCCATACAAGGTAATCCACTGCACCACACAAATACCTGCTAGAAACTGATAAAACATCAGTGATTAAAGCAACATTGCACCTTCCTCATGTCTCCATATAGTTGGGGAGACAGATATCAAATCATTAATCACAAAAAAAATATAAACTTAAAACTACGTTTCCCAAAATAGAGACCATCAGTCCAGACCTTTCTTCAGAGGAACTGCCTATATAACCTCTCCACCTGACTGTCTACTGACTGAGAATGCCCTTTACTTCCAAGTCTGCTCTTCCTGCAATGTCCACATCTCATATGATGGCAATTTCTTCCTTCCTGGTTCTCAGTCCTCATACTTTGTAGTCACCTAGTTCCCTCTCTCTCTTACACCCATACCAAACCTTTCAGGAAACTCAGAATCCAACCATATCTCACTATTGCTAACACTCTTCCTCACGACACCATTATATCTTGTCAGGATTGTTGGAACAGATTTTAACTGGTCTCCCTATTTATACCCTTGCCCTTCCTATCCCCACTACCCACCTGCAATCTTGTCTGAACACAGTAGCCAGAGAAATCCTCTTAAGTCAGAAGTCAAATAATGTGACTCTATTGTCCCTTTGCAAGTGGTTTGCACTCAACTACTAACCTAAAGTGGCTCGGCAGAAGCAAAGCCTAGTGATCTGCTTCCATAAAGATTACAGCCAAGAAAATCCTATGGAGCAGCTCTTCTCTGTACTACATGGGGTCACTATGAGTCAAAATCTATTTGATGACAACAGGTTTGGGTTTTTGTTTTGTTTTGTTTTATTGTTCCAAACAGTATAATGGTTCCACATCTTATTTACAATAAAATAAAAACTCTTGACAAATGTTTATGAAGTCCTACATTACCTAGGTCCTTTATCCCCCTCCTCTTTACTTTTTCCATAACACTTCTCACTTCCTCATGTACTATTTATTTTTTATATATTTTATTTATTGTATATTTTTTTGACTCCCTCTTTAACCCTACACCTTTAGGATGTATGCTTCATGACAGAAGGGATTTTCATCTACATCATTCAATATTGAAACCAAAATGCCTAGAAGAGAACCTACTATACATAACATCTGTTGAAAAAATAAAAAGGAAAAAAAGAATGAATTCAAATATGTTCACTAAGGAGATATGATTTTTTTCTAATGAATGTAGTGAGGAAATATCCTAAATATTTATTAATCACTTATAACTCATTTCAAAAACTAGAATTGGACTTTAACTTTTGGCCAAGATGAAGCAACAGAAACCAAATCTCCTTCCACCTGAAACAATTAACGAAACAGACAAAATATCAGATGCAATGGTTTTCAAGACATTGGATATCAGACAGCAAAGAAGAGTAATCGCTGAGAGCTGAGGGGGAAAAAAAGACCCCAGTTCTCTATTGTTTCCACTTGCTTGCTGGAGAGCATTTCCATGGTGCAGAGGAAAGAAATAGAAACCAGAGAGAGTATGGGAGTCTCCTTCAGTGAAGGAAACAGAGCTGTGAGGGGCATAGGGTAAGGTGGCTGTAGTTCACAGGGCAGAATAGGTCTCAGCAAGTGTTCAAGTAGGTACTGATCAGCACATAATGTGAAGAAACTATATGAGGTAAAGAACTACCCAACGGAACAAACAGAAAAAAAAAAATGAAGCTTACATGGACTGGTAATAGTTTCTGCTCCCACTGGCCAAAGTGGAAATCATCATAACTCATGAGGCTTAGGGGAGAGCCTCAGGGGGTTTTGCTGCAGTGGTGGGACAAAATTAACCCTGCTATTCTAGTCTCATCTAATAAAGCTTAAAACAAAGATCCAAAGGATAAAACTGTTACAAAGTGACTTACCCCAGTTCCTGAACACATTCCAAGAATATCTACAGAAATAAAAATATCCAGCACCTAAAAGGTCAAGCTCACAATGTCTGGCATCCATTCAAAACTTACCAAGACACACAGTTTAGCTGGAAAATACAACCTATAATGAAAAGTAATATCAAGTAAGCAGTCAACACCATATATTTCACAGATGAAAGAATTGGTAGACAAAGGCATGAAAACAGCTACTGTAACTGTCTTAAAGCAAAAAAAAAAAAAAACTTAGTGAGCATCAGGATCATTTTCAGGTACTGAGTTGTAAGTTAGAGAAAAAAATTGAGCATATTAAGTAGAGATATAGAAGATCAATAAATAATACCCAAATCAAACTTCTAGAGATTAAAATATAACGTTCAAGATGAAAAATGCACTAGGAGAGACTAAGAGCAAAATTGACATTCCAGGGTATAAATATAAAACATTTTTTTCTAATTAGTTAATTCTCTTTAAGAGATCACTGCTTAGTAAATAGCAATGTTATTACACATGGCCTAGTAAAGCCTAAAGGGCAATTCTACACTGTCACGGAGGGTCGCTATGAATAGAAAATAACTCAATGGCACCTAACAACAACGACAATGTATTATGGGATTTATAACACACGTAGTAGAAAGCCAGGTTGGGGAGAAATGGAAGTATACTGTTATTAGGTTCTTAGACAAAGTTATATAAAATCACTTCAAGGAAGCCACAATTTTTTTTTTTTTTTTTTTTAGTGGTGGCAAAAGCATATCTAAAAAAGGAAAAAGTCAAGAAAGCAAAAAACAAAGACTAAAACTAAGGAAACCACACACACACAGAAGAAGACACACATGTACACATGCAACAAAGAGTTATAGCTAACACTCCAAAGGATGAAAATGTAATCATAAAAGAAAATTCTCAAGCCAAAAGAAGGTGAAAAATAGAAGGGAAAAAAAAAAGCAAAGAACAAATGTGATAAATAGCAGACAAAAAAGCAGTAGATTTAAACCTGACTATTTTTTTTTTTTATATCAATAATTGGAAACCCTGTTGGTGCAGTGGTTAAGTGCTATGGCTGTGAACCAAAGGGTTGGCAGTTTGAGTCCACCAGGCACTCCTTGGAAACTCTATGGGGCAGTTCTATGCAGCCCTAAAGGGTCGCTATGAGTCGGACTCGACTCGACGGCACTGGGTTTGGTTTTGGTTTATATCAATAATCACAATAAGAAAAATAGTTTAAACACCTCAACTAACAGTGAAAAATTCCCAAATTGGATTAAAAAAGGAACACTCATTAATATGCAGCTTATTAAAAAGACACTTTAAATATAAAGAAACACATAGGTTAAAAGTAAAAGGATAGAAAAAGATATACCATGCTAAGATTAATCAAAAGGAAGCTGTCGTGGCTATAATAATACCAGACTAAGTAGATATATCAGACCAAAGAACACTGCAGGGATAAAGAGGGTTATTTCAATATGACAAGTAGGTCCACTATCAAGAAGAAATAACAATCCTAGATGTCTATGTCCCTAAAAAGCTGACTTCGAAATACCTGAAGAAATCAATAACTGATACAACTGCAATGAGAAATAAACTTATAATTTTATAAGTGGGAGAATTCAACTCCCACAATTCAATAATTGGTAGAACAAATCAGTCAGGTTACAGAAAACCGACTGATACTCTCGAAAAACTTGATCTAATTGACGTGTATAGTCTACTCCCGGAGCCAACACAGAATAATACCCACTTTTTTTTTCCAGTACACACTAAAAATTTCATCAGCTATACCATTTTTTTTACCATAATTCTGAGTCATAAAACCATTCTCAGTAGATTAAAAAGTATTGAAATCATGCAAAGTATTTCCTCTAACCACAATGGAATATAATTAGAAATTAATAATGGAAAAATATATTGAAAGATATTTAGAAACTAGAATAGACTTCTAAACAACATATGCGTAAAAGGAAAATTAGGAAGTATTTTGGCCTGAATGAAAATGAAAATACGACACTTCAAAATTTGTGAGATTTAATTAAAGCTGTATTTACAGAGAAATGGATAGCACTAAATGCCTATGTTAGAGAAGATGAGGGTCTCAAAAAACCTCAGCTTCTACCTCGACTTTCCAGCAAAAAAAAAAGAACAAATTAAACACAAAGTAAACAAAGCAATGAACGTAATAAATATCAGAGTGGAAATCAATGAAATAGAAAACAATAGGAAAAAAAATCATCTTTTACATGAATAAAATTGATAAACCTCCAACCAAGCATCTAAGAAAACCCCACAGCTAACATCGTACTTAATGGTGAAAGATTGGATAATTCTCTGCTAACATCAGGAACAAAGTAAGGATGCCTTTCAGATGAGGGGCACAGAGTAAAATAATCATGATGATCAATAATAAAATTAATCCAGAAATAAACCCACACTTCTATGGTTAACTGATTTTTGACAAGGGGGCTAAGTCCATTCAATGAGGAAAGAAGATTTACTCCAGTAAATAGTGGTGGGAAAATTGTATTTCCATGTGGAGAAATATGAAACAGGGTCCACGCTTCACACCATACACAAATACAAATTCAAAGTAGATTAAGGGCCTAAATGTGAAAACTAAAACCATAAAATTCTTTGTTTTTTAAAGTTTACAGAACAAACTAGCTTCTCATTAAACAATTAGTACACATATTGTTTTGTGACATTGGTTGTCAACCCCACGACATGTCAACACTCTCCCCTTCTCAATCTTGGGTTCCCTATTACCAGCTTTCCTGTCCCCTCTTGCCTTCTGGTCCTTGCCCCTGGGCTGGTGTGCCCATTTAGTCTTGTTTTGTTTTGTGTGCCTGTCTAATCTTTGGCCGAAGAGTAAACCTTAGGAGTGACTTCATTACTGAGCTAAAACGGTGTCTGGGGACCATACTCTTAGGGTTCCTCCAGTCTTTGTGAGACCAGTAAGCCTGGTCTTTTTTTTCCTGTGAGTTAGAATTTTATTCTACATTTTTCTCCAGCTCTGTCCAGGACCCTCTACTGTGATCCTTGTCAGAGCAGTCAGTGGTGGTAGCCAGGCATCTTCTAGTTGTGCTGGACTCAGTCTGGTGGAGGCTGTAGTACTTGTGGACCATTAGTCCTTTGGAATAATCTTTCCCTTGTGCCTTGAGTTTTCTTCATTCTCCTTTGCTCCAGACCGGGTGAGACTAGTGGAGTATCTTAGATGGCTGCTCACAAGCTTTTAAGACCCTAGACACTACTCACCAAAGTAGAATGTAGGACATTTTCTTTATAAACTGTTATGCCAGTTGAGCTAGATGTTCCCTGAGGCTATGTAAAACCATAAAATTCTTAGAAGAAAATGCAGGGGCAACGTTGCTTGGCCTAGCTTTTAACAATTAGTTACCAAATATAATAACAAAAGCAAAAACAAATAACTAATGTGACTTCATAAATATTAAAAACTTTTCTTCATAAGACTTCACCAAAAAATGAAAAGACAAGGTACCAGCTGGGAGAATATCTTCAGAAAACATATATCTGATAAAAATCTAATAACCAATATATATATAAAACTTGGGCATCTTCACAACAAAAAGACAAATAACCCAATCATAAAATGAGCAAAGGGCTTGAATAAATATTTCACCAAATAGGACACTAAAATGGCCACCAAAGACAACTCAGAAAAGCAGGGTGCAAATGATTGCACAACTTGAAGAATGTAATCAACGTCACTGAATTTTACATGTAGAAATTGTTGAATTGGTATATGTTCTGTTATGTATAGTCTCAGCAACAACCAAAAAGATGCTCAACACCATTGGTTATCAGAGAGATACAAACCAAAGCCACAAGGAGATACCAATTCACTCCCACTAGGATGGCTAAGGAGTCCTGGTGGCACAGTGGTTAAGAGCTCCACCGCTTACTAAAAGGTCGGTAGTTCAAATCCACCAGCTGCTCCTTGGAAACCCTATGGAATATAAAATGGTACAGCCATTGTAGAAAATACTGTGGTAGTTCCTTGAATACTACTTAGCCAGTAAGAGAAATGAAATCTTGATAAAAAAAAGAATAGATGGAGTACGAAGACATTATGTTGAGTGAACTAACTCAGTCACAAAAGGACAAATATTGTATGACCTCACTTATATTAAAACACAAGAAAAGGCAAAGGTATACAGGCCAAAGTTTATTAGTGGTTACCAGGGTTGAGAAAGAGGGGGAAAAGGGAGGGGGTATTGCTAATGGAGTACTGACTTTTGGTTTACATTTGATGGAGAAACTATATTGGTTAAGGGTATGGGTTGCACAACTGATTAATATAATTGCTCTCAATAAGTTGTACTTGTGAAAATTGAATTGGCAAAAGTTGTGTGATTGATATATTGACCAAAAAAAAAAAAAAGCTGCTGTGGCTGCTTACGTACAACCAAATACCTCATGGGATTTGGTTCCTTGGTTTAGAGGTTTAGGGTCATGATTTCATTAGACATCCCAGTTAACCGGCCTGATAATGTATTCAGTGCTTCTATTCTATCTCCTAGTTTGCCACATAGTGTCTAGGGTCTTAAAAGCTTGCAAGAGGGCACTCAAGGCACAACAATTGTTCTCTATTTGCCTGGATCATGGGAGAAAGAAGGAGAATCAGGAACATAGGGAGAAAATAGAATGTGTGGCTAATTGCCTCCATGAACAATCCTGATCAAAAGGGGAGAAATGAAGAACAGAATTTCTAATTCTCATGGAATCCAAACTTTCTGGAGCCATGAAGGCTGGATAAACCCCTGAAATTATTGCCCTGAGATAATCTTTAAACCTTAAACCAAAAATATACCCTGAAGTATTCTTAAAACCAAACAACAGTTTAGCTTAACTGTCTACCTTGAGCATTGTTCTCTTTCAAGATCTATCTATATGGGATCAAATTGATAATAGCAACTCAAAAGACTAAATAGGAAATGTAGGAGGCAATGAGTTTATGGTAATAGGGAGGAACAACTCAGAAAAGGAGGAAGAGAATATTTGCACTACTCGAAGAATGCAATCAGTGTCGCTGAATTTTCCATGTACAAATTGCTGAATTAGTATATGTTCTGCTATGTATATTCTCAACAAAAATAAAATAAATTATTAGTAGTAATAATAATATTAAATACCTATCCTAAAATCTGTTTCTAGCTCATTTTCTATCCACATTTCCTATCTTAAAAAATTATATCTAGATAGATAGATATAGATGATGATAGATGGTAGAAAGAGAGAGAGAGATAAAATTAGAGCTAGAGATATTCATAAATTTGTTCTTGCTGTTTGGTAAAGGGCTAAAAATAATACTCTGCTTTCAATAATATCAGGATTAAAATAATTCTATATTCATTATCTTAGAGTCTCTGGGTGGCACAGTTAGCACTCTTGGCTTCTAAATGACAGATGGACAGTTCAAGTCCACCCAGACGCACCTCAGAAGAAAGGATTGGCCATTGAAAATCCCATGGAGCATAGTTGTACTCTGAAACATATGGGGTCACCATGAGTTGAAACTGACTTGAGAGTAATTGGTTGTTTTTTGTTTTTTAATCTTACCTGAAATCCAGTGAAAAAACAGAGAAAGCCGTTCCCATCTTCTTGCTTCTGTTCCTATCTAAAGCAAAATGATTTAGTGACAAAGACACTGGCCAGAGATGATAAGATCTGAATTCTAGCCCAGGATTCATGGTTAACTAACTGTGACACTCTTAACTATGTAACTTCATTCTTCTGATTTTAGTTTTCTCACCTAAAATATTAAAACATTAGAGTAAATAATATTACTAAACTGGAGTGTGAAGCTCCTTAGTAATCAATGGATTACTCAGTAATCTATAATGCTTACCTCAAAGTAGTTGTTGTTATTAGGTGCTGTCAAGATGGTTATGACTCATAGAGACCCTATATACAACAGAAGGAAACACTGGCTGGTCCTGCACCATCCTCACAACCATTGCTACGTCTGAGCCTACTGTTGTAGACACTGTGTTGATCCATCTTGTCAAGGGTTTTCCTCTTTTTCGCTGACCCTCTACCTTACCAAGCATGATGTCTTTCCCCATGGACTGGTCCCTTCTGATAACATGTCCAAAGTACCTGAGACAAAGTCTCCCCATCCTTACTTCCAAGGAGCACTCTGGCTGTACTTCTTCCAAAACATGCTTGTTCGTTCTTCTGGCAGTCCATGGCATAGTCAATATTCTTTGTCAACCCCATAATTCGAAGTATTCAATTCTTCTTCCATCTTCTGTATTCATTGCCTAGCTTTTGCATGCATATGAGGCAATTGAAAATGTCATGGCTCAGTCAGGCACACCTTAGTCTTCAAAGCAACATCTTGCTTTTCAACACTTTAAAGAGGTCTTTTGCAGCAAATTTGCCCAATGCAATATGTCATTTGATTTCTTGAGTGTTGCCTCCGTGGGCATTGATTATGAATCCACGTAAAGTGAAATCTTGATAACTTCAATGTTTTCTCTGTTTATCATGATGTTGCTTATTGGTCCAGGTGTGAGAATTTTTGCTTTCTTTATGTTGAGTTGTAGTCCATACTGAAGGCGGTAGTCTTTGATAAACTGCTTTAAGTCCTCTTGGCTTTCAGCAACCAAGGTTGTATCAGCTGCATATCGAAGGTTGTTAATGAGTATTTCACCATTCCTGATGACACGTTCTTCTTCATATGGTCCAGCTCCTTGGATTATTTGCTCAGCATACAGATTGAATAAGTATGATGAAAGGATACAATCCTGACACACACCTTTCCTAACTTTAAACCGTACAGTAGCTCTTGTTCATTTTGAAGGACTGCCTCTTGGTCTATGCACAGGTTCCTCATGAGCACAATTAAGGGTTCTGGAATTATCATTCTTCACAATGTTATCCATAATTTGTTATGATCCACACAGTCAGGTGCCTTTGCATAGTCAATGAAACATAGGTAAACATCTTTCCAGTAATTCTCCTCCTTCAGCCACTATCCATCTGACATTAGGAATAACATCCCTCATTCCATGTCCTCTTCTGAATTTGACTTGAATTTCTGGCAGTTCCCTGTCAATGTATTGCTGTAACCACTTTTTAATTATCTTCAGCAAAATTTTACTTGTGTGTCATATTAATGATATTGTTGAATAATTTCTGCATTGTTGGATGACCTTTCTTTGGAATGGGCACAAATACGGATCTCTTCTAGTCAGTTGGCCAAGTAGCTGTCTTCCAATTTCTTGGCAGACATGTGAGCACCTCCAGCGCTGCATCTATTTGTTAAAACATCTCAATTGGTATTCCATCAATTCCTGAAGCCTAATTTTTCATCAATGCCTTCAGTGCAGCTTGGATTTCTTCCTTCAGTACCATCAGTTCTTGATCACATGTTACCTCCTGAAACGTTTGAACACTGACCAATTTTTTTTTTTTTGTTACAGTGACTCTGTGTATCTCTTTCATCTTCTTTTGATGCTTTCTGCCTTGTTCAATATTTTGCCCATAGAATCCTTCAAAATTGCAGTTCAAGGCTTGAATTTTTAATTCAGTTCTCTCAGCTTGATAAATATCAAACATGTTCCCTTTTGGTTTTATAAAAGGTAGAGAAATCTTATAAGCATTAATACATTGTTTTCCCATATCATCTGTAGGATATGTCATAACCCATGAAAGACACGTTTTTGAAGGCTCTTATTTTGTGTTTGTATTTATGCCAAGCCACAGTTCTCATCAACTGCCACAGTTCTGCAAAAAGAAATCATGAACTAAGATAAATAATGTTAATGATGCCCTCTCATAAAAGGAATGACAAATAGTATCAGGACAGGTGTAGAAATAAAGGTTTCCTGCTTAGTACAATACATAAAATGTGGGATCATTGAGTCTTCCTTTGTTATATTTTAGTATTAGCAATATGGATATGGTAAAGGCAAAAAACGTACACAGTAGGAGCTAGGACCATTTTCAGGTTTTGAGCCACTATTTAGTTTTAGCAAAAGAACCACTTCTATCACATTAATGTTATCTATCTTCCATCATGTTAGAGTTATTAATCTGAAATTGTCCATTGTGATTTTTATTTTATGTATTTTATTAATTAGTTTTGGTTGTACAATTTTACAGGAACTTGTAAGTATACTAGTTTTATGTTCAATCATATTTAGGAAACGTGATAATAAAAAGAGTTAAATCAACACCAAAGTAACCACAGGAATTTTTTTTGTTCCTTTTAAGAGGTTCATAATTAACCAGTGAGAGAAATATTGGTTTAAATAATCTTTAAGATTCCTTTCTAATCAAGAGTACTAAGCTATTCTACTTCTCTAGACATACATACCACATATAACCACTAGAGGACAGCAAGACACTTGGACAGAAGGTGACTTTTCTTTATCTTCCCCCTGTTCTACATAAAAATGTAGACTTGAAAGAAGTCTGATTTATTTGAGCAATTTACCTACACTAGGAGCTTCTTCAGGTGTTAGAAACAATGCCGGAGATCGAATGATAGAACTTTGCAAGACCAATGACTTCTTCATTGTGAATACCTTCTTTCACCAACATAAACGGCGACTATACACATGGACCTCGCTAGATGGAACACGCAGAAATCAAATTGACTACGTCTGTGGAAAGAGACCATGGAAAAGCTCAATATCATCAGTCAGAACAAGGCCAGGGGCCAACTGTGGAACAGACCATCAATTGCTCATATGCAAGTTCAAGCTGAAACTGAAGAAAATCAGAGCAAGTCCACGAGAGCCAAAATACGACCTTGAGTATATCCCGCCTGAATTTAGAGACCATCTGAAGAATAGACTTGATGCATTGACACGGGTGGATTGACACAGTGGCTGCAACAATGAGCTCAAGCATAACAACGATTGTAAGGATGGCGCAGGATCGGGCAGTGTTTCGTTCTGTTGTGCTTAGGGTCGCTATGAGTCAGAACTGACTCGACGGCACCTAACAACAGCAACAACAACAGGAGCTTTTTATTTAAATAGCTCAAGAAATAGAAATTCTCCACAATCCTTCTTTGATAGTCTCATTTTATGTGTCCCAAATCTGTTGCCAGAATTCTTAATCTTGGTTGCATCTAACCTTTTCCTGCAAAAAAGTAATTCTATCCTTTCTTGCCTTGTCTTAGTGAGCCAGGCAGTTATGGTAACACACACACACCACTACCTATTTTTAATATTGCTGAAATAAAAATTTAGTAAATAAGGCTATTATACGAAATAAAATGTGTTTATACTTGAGGAGGTTGACATTGACATACCTGTTTTAGAAAAGTAAATCTAGCAAGAGAGAAAAGATGAATCAGAGAGAGACTGAAAAATAACAATATTTAATATTTACTGAGTATTTACATCCTTGGCACTTTTCTAATTACTTTCATAAATTATATTCTTTAATGCTTTGGTGATGCCAAAGGTTAGTTAAATGATTGACTACTAGCTGAAAGGTTGACGATTCAAATCTACCCAGAGGTGCCTCAGAAGACAGACCTGAAGATCTGCTTCTGAAAGGTCACCATTTTGAAAACCCTACGGAGCAGTTCTACTCAGCACACAAGGGGTCATCATGAGTTGAAATTGACCCAAAGGCAACTAACAACAATTCTTAAAAGACTCTATGAGGAAGGAGCTCTATTGGACACTTCTTGTTTATAGATAAGGAAATTTAGATAGACACATAGTCATCATGCAAATAACAAATGGCAAAGCTAGAATTCAAACAGTTTGACTCCAGTGCCTGTTTTTACCCACTACATCATGTTGAAGGGAGAACGGTCATCCCACAGGCTACGGCCATAGTACAGAAAAGTAAGACGAAGTGACTCTGCACTAAGATAGTGGTCGTGAGGTATACAAAACAGTATATGAATTTAGAAAGATACTTAAAACCCAGACCCAGTGCCGTCCAGTCGATTCCAACTCATAGCGACCCTATAGGACAGAGTAGAACTGCCCCGTAGAGTTTCCAAGGAGCACCTGGCGGATTTGAACTGCCGACCCTTTGGTTAGCAGCTGTAGCACTTAACCACTATGCCACCAGGGTTTCCAGAAAGATACTTAAGAAGGCAAATTGAGAGGACATTGGCACTGATCAGAAATGGGACTTTAAAGGTGGTATTAAATCTGAGAATTTCAGCTTACATAGTTGAATGTCCATTAATCAAGTTATCAACTAAGCTAAAGAATTCCATAAGAAGAGTAGGTTTGGAAAGGTGGGAACTAATAAGCTCTGATTTGGACCTGTAACATTTCGGAGTTCTACAAAAGTGTACTAATTCAACACGTATTTAGTGAGTACTTAACACTTTTTTTTAACACATGCTAAACAGGGACTGATACCTCCAGATAACATGTCTAGGCACTTGAGATGCATCAACACACAAAAAGGGACAAAAATTTCTGCTCTTCCGGAGCTTATATTTTCATACCGACTATAAAAAACTATTATAATAAGTAAGAAAATATGGTAGTTATTAGAAGATGACAAAGCTCTTTCAAAAAAAGGAATAAAAAATAAAAGCCATCTACATAAATGGAAAGAATTCTGCGCTCATGGATTGGAAACTTAGTATTGTGAAAATGTCAATATTTTTTTTTTAAATATTACCCAAAGCAATCTATAGATACAATGCAATCCCGATCCAAATTCCAAAAACATTTTTAACAAAATGGAAAAACTAATCACCAACTTGGAAAGGAAAGAGGCCCCAAAGAGCCAAAGCACTATTGAAGCAGACCAAAGTAGAAGGCTGCACATTCCCCAATCTCAAAACATACTATATAGCCACAGTAATCAAAACAGCCTGATAGTGGTTCACTGACAGACACTTAGACCAGTGGAATAGAATCAAGAACACAGGAGTAAATCCACCCATCTATGGACAATTGATTTTTGACAAGGGGTCAAAGTCCATTCATTGGGGAAGAAACAGTCTCTTTAACAAATTGTTGTTGTTAGGTGCTGTCAAGTTGGTTCAACTCATAGCAACCCTATGTACAACCTCTATGCACTACCTGGTCCCACACCATCCTCATGATTGTCGTTATTCTTAAGCCCATTGTTGCACCCACTATGTCAATTCATCTCATTGAGGTTTTCTTGTTTTTTACTGACCCTCTACTTTACCAAGCATAATTTTTTTTTTTTTTTTTATGTCGTTCCCCAGGGATTGATACCTCCAGATAACATGTCCAAAATTACGTGAGACGAAGCCTCGCCATCCTTGCTTCCAAAGAGCATTCTGGCTGTCCTTCTTCCAAGACAGATTTGTTCATTCTTTTGGCAGTCCATGGTATATTCAATATTCTTCACCGACAGTATAATTCAAGGGCACAAATTCTTTTACAGTCTTCCTTGTTCACTGCCCAGCTTTCGCATGCATATGAATCAATTGAAAACACCATGGCTTGGGTCTGGTGCACCTTAGTCCTTAAAGTGAAATCTTTGCTCTTCAGCACTTTAAAGAGGTCTTTTGCAGCAAATTTGCCCAATGCAGCATGTTGTTTGTTTTCTTCACTGCTGTTTCCATGGATGTTAATTGTAGGTCCTAGTAAAATGAAATCCTTGACAACTTCAATATTTTCTCTGTTTATCACAATGTTGCTTATTGGTCCAGTTGTGAGGATTTCTGCTTTTTTTTTTATGTTTAGATGTAATCTATACTGAAGGCTGTAGTCTTTGATCTTCATCAGTAAATGTTTCAAGCGCTCTTTACTTTCAGCAAACAATTTTGTGTCATTTGCATAATGCAGGTTGTAATGAGTTTTCCTCCAATTCTGATGCCAAAACTTCTTCATATAGTCCAACTTCTCAGATTATTTGCCCAACATACATATAGAATAAGTATGGTGATATGATACAACCCTGATGCACACCACACAGTATCCCCTTCTTCTGGTTGAACAACTGCCTCTTTCTCTAAGTACAGGTTCCTCATTAGCACAATTAATTGTTCTCAAATTCCCATTCTTCCCAATGTTGTCTATAATTTGTTATGATACACACAGTCAAATGCCTTTGCATAGTCAACAAAACACAGGTAAACATCTTTCTGGTATTCTCTTTGCTTTCAGCCAGGATCCATCTGACATCACCAATGATATTCCTTTTCCCATGTCCTCTTCTGAATCTGGCTTGAATTTCTGACAGTTCCTTATCAATGTACTGCTGCAATCACTTTTTAATGATCTTCAGCAAAATTCTACTTGCTTTTTTTTTTTTTTTTTCCTCTCCTGTTCCCAGCCCAGCATCCTTGGTCCACACCCCAGGCACCTCCAGAGGGTGTCCAAGGCTGACCCTCATGCATGGCTCCACTTGCAGGAGGCATGCCTACCCCAGAGAGTGTTTCCCAACCCAGACAAGCAAGGCCCAGTCCTGCTTTTCCAGAGATGAGAGGTCTGCCCCTCAGACACTGAAGATCACAGTCAAGCATGGCCCCTGCTTTCTCCCTCCAGTAAATCAAGAGCCCCTATCTTGGGCCCAAGAAATGTGCGGGCCCTCTCCCACTTGGTCCATATGTGACTGTGCACAAGCACAGGACCTCCACAACTGGCTCCTCGGTCCAGTGGGGCCCTCAGATCAACCCCAAGTCTGCCTGACCACCGTTGCCATGAGTCCCTGGAGGGGAAGAAGGGATCTGGCCAAGGGTGGATACCAGGGACTCGATTCATCGCTTTCTTGCTTATTAATGATATTGTTTCATAACTTCCACATTCGGTTGGATCACTTTTCTTTGGAATCGGCATAAATAATAATCTCTTCTGGTTGGTTGGTCAGGTATCTGTCTTCCAAATTTCTTGGCATGGAAGAGTGAGCACTTCCAGTGCTACATGTGTTTAATGTTGAGTCTTCAAAAAAAAAAAAGTATTTTACTTTGACTTCTCAAAAATTTTTCAGGTCTTACATCATAAATGCATTCCACTATTTCCACTTCCCTGCAACCTCTGTCCACTTCTTCATTAATCTTCCAAGAAAGTTCTAACATCTTTGCTTCATTTAATGTAGGCTGTTAATTCCCTCTCGGCAAACAAAACCAACTCTGAACCTTTTCCCAAAATATGGGATCTTGAGTTATGGATGAATAACCCCATGTCAATGGATTCTCCCCTATCCAGTTTATAGTCCACATTCCCAACAATCAAATAGACCCTCAAGATTCATTCTTACACATATTCTCCTGTTCTCTGCTAATATATATTATTATGTTAATAATAAAACAGCTAGTCCTGCAATTCCATTGACATGTTGTTATTTCTTCCCAGAATAGAACATGTACCGCTCAGTCCTACTGTTCTGAGGCCCAATAAAGGGTGAGGACGATAAGTTTTGAGAAGAATATCATTCTGTTCAATTAACATTATTTCCATGTTTTCTGTCTTCTGACAAAGGGAAAAGGGCTGCTTCTGGTGGCTAAGATGTCTCGGGGGATTTGAAGGCTCGTAACTATAAGCCGGAATCGACTCGACAGCACTAGGTTTTTTCTGGGAAGTGTCAGACTTGTTCAATGAAAGAGTCCCATGAGCTTCCAGAATACCAGTCTTTCCTTACCAGGGCCCTAATTTTAATAGAAGGTCTGCAGAGGCTATGCATTTCATCTTCTTTGTAGTGTACTGCTAGTCTTATAAGATCCTAGGCCTGATTTTCAGTGTGATAAGGCCACTATGGCTGGAGGAAATGAGTCTTCTTTAATTCTGTCATAGAGGCCTTTGGCTTCTTGAGCATAACTTAAGATGCCAAAAAACTGCCCTAATTTGATATGGGGGTGGAAAGGAGTATGTCTTCAATGTTATTTAAAAGAGCCAACCTACTTTACAATCTTACAATTACCATCTCCCCTACATCTATTCCATGCATGCTCTTTTCTCAATACATTGATCTCCACATCTACCTCATCACTATGAACCACAGGTAAAGGTTTCAGTAGTTGCGATGCCAATTTATCTTCCTGCTCCTAATGTTTCCTTAGCCAGGTTACTTAGAAAACAGAGCCTGAGGGTAAGCTTAAGTACTAATGCTCTAGTCTATAACACTTTATGTATGGTCTGTTCATCAGGTGTATTTGCATTGCACTGGAACTTGTTAAAAATTCAAGGTCTTGAGTCCTACCCCAGACATACCGAATCAGAATTTAAAAGTTCTTCAGGTATTTCTTAGGTTTAAAGGGTACTACCTTATAAGAAGATGCAATTTTTGAATAGTGGAAGTGAGACAGGAAAGGTGTGGAAGCAAATACAGTTTCACAAAAAGATCAGCCAATTGCTTGGTCTGTAAGATAATCTCCAGAAAAGATGTTCAGAACCCCAATTCACTGAAAGGAGGAAAAAAGATGTCCATACCCTCTCTCCTATCTCCTTTTACTCAGTCATACTTCACCTCATGGTTCATTACTTCTCCATACGCTAGGTGCCTTCATGCACCCACTGGGTAAAACAGATGCCATGCCTTCTGTTCTGGGATTTCACAGAATGGGGAAGTGGTAGAGGGGTAAAAACTACATTCTGTAATTTTTCAGAATACACTCAAACATGCTTCCACATGTGTACCTTTAACTATATTTTATTTTTATTTTATATTATATTTTACTTCTGAAGGATTTGAGAATTTTATGGAATGAAATAGAAAGGCATGTTGTTCAGTAAATAATAGGTTTAATTACTCCATGCTTGAAAAAGAGTGTCAGAAATTGGAACTCCTCTCTTGTGCACATATATACGCACTCCAGTGAATCCTGAAGGAAGACCACTAGCTCTCTGCTCCCACCTGCATATTTTTATTCGGAGTCAGGAGAGAAACAATTGCCTCCTAAGTTTTGACTTTCATTGTTAACAGTTTTCTTCATTACCCTTCAAAATGCTTGCAGGAGCTTGTTGAGAAGGGGATCAGCAAGTCTAATCCATTCCAAGATTTTGTATTTTTCTTGAGGGTATGAAAAACTGAAGATCCGAGATGGCAGCACAGTCCCTTATCACATGTATCATGAATTCTATTTTCATAGAGACTCTTTTACTTGCCCCTTCCTTTCCTTTTCCACAACCACTGCCAAACAGAAATCCTTATTAGTTCTTACCCTGCTTAATGCAAATGTCTTTCTATTTAAAGCTCAATCATCAGACTCTCCACCTCAACTTCTAGTTCATCTCTGCCACTTCCCTGTTGAGAATTTTTTTTTTGAAGAATTATTATTTCTATTTTATACTTTTTTTTTGAGAAAATAATTGAGATTTCTTAGCTTAGTTCTCAAAATTTGTCATTAGAGGTCCCCACCTAACCTACTACTGACCCATTTTACAAACCCTTAACTCCAGTCAATAACTTACTTGACTCTACATTGTTTTCTCTAAAATGCAGGTTGTTAAAACATTCATAGCATAATTCCAGAAGATAAAGTATGTTATCTGGACTTGTTATAGCACTTTAGTTAAGAAACTAATCTTTTAAAAGAGGTAGGAAAAAAGGTAAAATCTGAAGAAGGGTGGACAACCGAGAGAAAAGTTTACTGCATGCGCAGCTGGGTCAGTCATCAGCTGACTGTGAGTTGATGGCGGCACTAATGTTCAATGGTTGTTTTTAAACCTGGGGGAGAATAGTCATCGTTTAGAATCTGCTCATTCCCACTGAAGAAAATATGTTTCCTTTGAAAGTGACAAATAAAATACCAACTTGGTCTGGTATCTGGACAGAATCAATTTCAAGTACTAATCAAGCTCATCTCAGACTGGACTGTTAATATAGACGGGCTTACTCCCCAAGAGTTATAGTTTAAGTCATCTAATGAAAATGAGACTTTGCCAGAATTGCAAGTGGACCAAGTTTAGAAAATATGTTACTAAGAGCCACTCCAATAAAATGTTTTACTAGTAAGCATATGGTTTTATTTACTATTATTCTTTCATCCCTAAATAATTGCATTCAATATTCATTTTGAAATTGGTATGAAGCCATAACAAAGAAACTTAAGTATTTGGCAGCACAAAGCTGTTCAATTTATCAATATTTGGTAAAGCAGAAATGGTGTTCATAAAGAACAGATGGTCTTTGCATTCAAAAGTTTAAGTTCTGGATATTATATATACATGAACTACAGGGTAAGAAATAATGTTATAAGGGATTATTTAGGAAATACATATATGATTATTATTTAGGAGAGTGATTTTCTATTCACCCTTCTGTTACTGACTCACAAAGTTCTAAATAATCCTAAATTTTCTTTGTGTATGTATCCAACAAGAATATATCATAAAATTACTATAAAAGCATCAAATGATAGAGCTAAGGTCAATATTAGAGATCATGTGATCTCTAAATGTTACAGATAATGAAACTGAAGCCCAGAACATTTGAATGATTGAGTTGCCCATTTGCAGGTCTGTTAACTCCAAGTCAGTATGTTTATTCTTTTTACATTTCTGATACATCCTACTTCGTCTTTAGAGAGAGCATTACTAGTTAACATAGTATTAATATTCACTCAGTAAGGACAATTGATTATGTATGAGGCCAAAGACATATATACCAAAAAATATACAGTCTTCACAGTACACAGGATAAATAAGAAAGACAAAAAGTAAGGAGGAAGAGAGACCACCATTTTAGGAGGAGAACAGACCTGAGAGGTGACAACAGGGTTACGTCAACCCTGTTGTTGAAGTTGGTTACGCTTCCAGCCAAATGTTCTGAAATCAGACCAAGTTCCTATAAACAGATCTAATAAATAATCTTTGCACAGGCCAGGGCTGAGTTTAACATTGGCAAGGATCTAAAATTTTCACACAACAACATGAATAAATTAATGTGTTTTACTTGTTAGAATACCAGTAATTTCATAAACCCCTATCTGAATGTTGCGATACAATTCTCTTTAGGATTTGGAACATCAGAGTTCTCTTGCACAATTCTCTGAGAATAAATTTTAGCATAATTCATTCAAAGAATACTCACAATCTGATTCCTGAAGTAATAAAAAGTCCAGTCTACAACGAATAAAATAACTTTGATTGGAAATCCTAGAGAAGGAATTTGAACTTGACAGAACATGCTTAAAACCATGCTTCAACAAAATACCAACAAAAACTCTCATTTAAGTCACTGATTTCAATATGGTATACAGATGAATATTCACTTCCAAATAAAAATCTAATAAAGGTAATAAAATTTTGTTTTGAAGCTGTAGCAATAAATCTGTTAAAATAGAAAGAAAATTATAAACTAGCAAGGTAAAACAAACAATCTAAAACAAGGGAAACAAACTCCCTTTACTTAAAATAAATGCATAAAAATATATCATAGATCTGTTACCTCATTAATAAAAAGATTACTGAAATCTTAGAAACTTCCTGACAAAGATGTCTGAGCAAAAACGTCTCTACTCTCTTAATTCATGCCAACTGTCTTAGGCTGTATTCTCTAGAGAAGCAAAAGCAGTGAAGTGTATATATGTGTAGAGAGAGAGAGAGATTTATTTCAAGGAAATGGTTCATGCAGTTGTGAAGGTCGGCAAATCCCAAATCTGTGAGTCAGGAGTCAGGCTGGAGGCTTCTCTTGACTCATATGGTTGCAGAGGCTGATGAACCCAAATTGACAGGTCACACAACAGGCTGCTGGCTCACAGGATTGCAGGAACTGGCGATACCAAAATCAGCAAGTCAGATGGTAGGCTGCTGGCTCATGTCTCAAGAACCAGAGGTCACAGGATGATGAGTCAGATACAGTATCAAGAGAGGGTGAGCTTTGCCAGAACGTGGACATATATTAGATGCAGGCCACATTGCCAAGGAAACTCTCCTTTCAACTGATTGGCTGCTCACATCAGATCACAAAATGGAAACTGATTATATAATATCTGCCAAACCACTGAGAATCATGGCGCAGCCAAGTTGACACATAACCTTAACCACCACACCGACTAAAAACAATACAAAAAAAAAAGAGAGAAGAAGCTTCTTTCTTTAATAAAACAAAAAAACAGCTTTAACTCTACACCACAATCTGTGAATAACCAAAAACAAATCAAACCCGTTGCTCTTGAGTCAATTTCCAACTCATATTTTTTTTTTTTTTTTTTTTAGTGACCCTATAGGACAAAGTAGAACTGCCCCATAGGATTTCCAAGGAGCGGCTGGTGGATTTGAACTCCAACCTTTTGGTTTGCAGGTGAGCTCTTAACCACGGCACCACCAGGGCTCTACAACCTGTGAATAACAGCTGCCAAATACAGTGCCACTAATTCTAAATTGAGAGATGGTGCCAAGAATAAATAAATAAAAAAGTATATGCTAATCTCTGCAAAATTCACTCAAAGGGAAGACTTGTGTAAAATTAAAAGGCATAGACCTAGAAGGGACTACCTATAATTACCTTAGTCTCCATTTGAATAGAACATACCTAAGAGATGGGAAACATGTAAGATGCCTGCTCACCCACTGTTTTAAGCCTGTTACAGCTCAGATTGAAAACTTCTGGATATCTCCTGTAAGTGTGACTTGAATTTACCTGGAACAGTGAGTTCTAGTGATGTGGGCAGGCCATGGAAGAATTTCAGGAAAATGTTCCACATGACAGAGTGTCTGGCAAAGGGAAGTTGAAAGTTTAAAAAATAAGAAGAAAAGAAATTTGAAGACATGCCACTGTTGCAAGAAGAAAGAAGAAGAAATGTAGAAGAACACATATTTCAGGGCCTCGCTTTGGCAGTTGATTGTCTGCTGAATAAAAATAAATTAATTATAAGTCATCCTACTAAAAAAAAAAAAAAAAAAAAACTTGCAAAGCTGACTTCCTGCTCATCTTAACACAAAAGTGGGAACATAAAACAAAAAGTAAAGATGTGCCCCCCCAGGCAAAAGACAAAGACAATATATTTTAATTGCCACTAACGTAGCTGAAGTATATTACTTCTCCAGATGTTCTGCTTCTCCTAACACTAATTTCCTCACCCCAAAATGCATTAAATGTAACAAAAAGAAATGCTATGATGATTGTAGTAAAAGCAAAGCTAACAAACACTCTTTAATTTGGTTTCTGGAAAATTGACATCGGATCTCTGAGATTTGCATGCAGGAGATTACTTGGGGAATACTCTCTAAAATAACACATATAAGTGAATGAGGGAAACAGAATTGGGCAGAGGAAGAAGTTAAACTGAAATGAAATTTCAACAGCTCCCCATTCAAACTGCTAGCCTTGGAGCTGAAATGGCCCTTCACAGAAGTCCTGAATTGAGGCACAGAGGCAGCGCCTTTGTACTCTGACATCAGTGGCAGACTAACCCACATGCAAAGTATGCACAGGTTTAATTGTGTTTACGTAAGTGCACAATTTCACACAGGCTTCACCACATTAAAACCATGTGGTGTACTACAGATTGGCAAGTAAGCACAAGTAAGCCCCCGTGTACCTTGCTTATTGAGTAATCTATCCCTGCCTGACATCAACAAGTCATTATTTAGGCTGTCCCAGGAATGACCAGTACCTCTGGGCAAGGCAGCTGCCATAAAATGAGAGCCATTTCAGGGGAAAATTCAGCTGTGAGACATCATTATTCAGCACTTTCAGAATGTACGTCTTATGCCTGGAAGGGAATCTGGGTAGCATATACCAACATCTCCTTACATAGTTAAATGTCCATTTCCACAAATGGCAGGCTAAAACATGCAGATTAATTAGAAAAGAGGCACTGAAGGGTTAAAGAGTCACTGAATAAGTACTGTGCCAATAACCAGGAGAAAACATAAACACAGAGCACTAAGCCTGGCATTTGGGACTAATTTTTCCCTAGGTGCTTCTGTGGATTCCAGAAAGGTGACTAAGAGCCAGAGAAGCTGAGCATAGATTTTAAGTCTTGCAGTGCTAGTGGGAAATAAAGCTGGAATTCAGGGGCACAAAGAAAGTGGTACTCTGATAGCCCCTTGGGGCTTTAAACTGATACAAAACTAAAGGACAAACCAGAAATTGTTAATTCCTCCAAAAAGATTGAAAGCACATTTTAAATCATCTGAGTTATAATTCTGGGACTGCTAATGACCCTAGCTACCTTCCAAAAACAAAGACAAACTCTCTCTAGAAGAAGATAACATCACATTAGACCACATATTTTTATTATAATTTTTGATATGAAACAATAAGGATATAAAAAATGACCAGGTACATAGGAAACAATATAGATAATTGGAAACTGAGGAAAACAACAGAAAATAGAAAGAGACATACAAGGTATCCAGATAAAGGAGCTATCAGAAAGAGGCTTTAAAATAACTCTCTTTAATATGGTGAAAGAAATTCTTAAAAATTTTGGTGAGAAACTAAGAATTCTACTTAAAAAATCTTAAAGTGAAAAACATAATAATAGAAATCACGAAACCAACAAATGGGTTTAACAACAGATCTAGCTGAAAGGAAAATTAATAAACTAAAAGATACGTAATTCTTTAGAAGAAAAGAAAAAAGAGAGAATGTGGTGAAAACAATATATGTAGAAATACTGGCTGAAAAAAGTTTCCAAAGCTAATTAATGGCATCAAGCCACAGACTTGAAAGGTATCATAAACTCCATCCAGGATAAATCTTCCGAAAACTAAAAGACTAAAGCACAACCGCTGGGTGGGGGGAGGCGGGGTTAACTTCAAAGGAGCAACAATTCAACTTACCTATGACTTCTTATCAAAAACAATGGAAGCTGGGGGATAATAGAATGATACACTTAAAGTGCTGAAAGAAAAGAGCAGCCAAATGTGAATTTTGGCTGAACAAAGGTGAAACAAAGATATTTTAAGTTAAACAAAACTGAGAGAATTTCCTATCAGCAGACCCACACTATATGTGGAACAGGAAAATACTAAAATACTTGAAAGGAAAAAAAATCTGTAAAAAAAAAAAAGGAATCTAAACTGCAGAATGAAAAGTGCCCAGAAAGTGTGCTTGTCCATAAGTGATTCTGGATCACTGTGATCTAGAACAAGGATTAGCAAATTTTCTCAGAATGGACAGATAGTAAATATTTTATCTAGCTAGCTAGTTGCATCTGTCACAACTACTCAACACTGTTGTAGCACAAAAGTAGCCATAAGTATGTAAATCAATGGTCACAGCTAAGTTCCAGTAAAAATTAACTTACAGAAACTGTCTTCAGGCTAGGATCATTCCATTGGCCATAATTTCCTGACCCTTGACCTAGAGGTTTTGGTTGGAAGCATTGCTCTTTAGACATAAAAATAGCATTTCAACCCAAGCAAGATAGGGAATGGGAAGTGAGAGCCTCACAAAAAGCCGTGACTCGCAAAGGCTATACCATTAGCAAAAGAGTGAAAAATAAAAGCTGTGTGCCTGCACCATTAGGATGTGAGAATAATATAGACATACTTTTTTTTTGTTTTTTTTTTTTTTAAGGCCGCCTCAAGTAATTCAAAAGCACAAGCTTGTTCTTACAAACTTGGGTTTGGTGTTTGAATTTACATTGTTGTAACTTCGGCAAGGTCTGCAAGATACAGGTAAAATATCAATCAAGGAATTAATGTAAAGCAGTTATAAGTTAGTACTTCCATCAAGGAATTAATGTAAAGCAGTTCTAAGTTAGTACTTCCATGTGACACCTGGCAGAACAAAAGAAAATTCTGAAGCCTATACTCACATAACAGCCTGTCCACCATTTTGCTCCCACCACAATGAAAAAGAATGTCTGGCCAGAAATTGTCAATGGATGATAAAAATCAATCAGCCCAAAAGGTTGTTGGGAGAACAGTTTATTCATACAGTATTAAAATAAGACTACTTATTAATTACAAATCAAAAGATGTGTATTTATAATAAAAAGTATTCCAGAAACCATCTTAATTAAATGATGAAATATCATCAATAATGGGACAAACTGAAAAAACGTGCCTTCTGATTTTTAAATAGTTTTTTAATTGTCTGTGGCTGCCATGAAAAAGGACATAAAATAATCTGCATAGCATTATCGGCAAATATGCATGACCTGAATCCAATAGCGAAGGAAATACTAGAAAAATCCATATTGAAAATTTTGCAACACAACTGAACTCTAAAATTATCAGTGTCATAAAAATCAACAATGACAACAAAAATCAAAAAGTTGGAAGACTGTTCTGGATTATAAGAACTAAATTGACATGACAACTAACTGCAATTTGTAATCCTTGGTAGAGCCTTTGGTAGGAAAAAAAACTGTTTGAAGGACATTAATGGGAAAATAGGAGAAATTGAAAATGGACAATACATTAGATAGAATATTGCATCAATTTTCAGCTACCAGAGTATAAAATAATATAGAAGAATGTTTTCATACTTAGAAGATAAGGGCTATGTTATGGATTGAATTGTGTTTGCCAAAAAGATATGTTGATGACCATCTAAGATGCAGCAATTGGTCTCTTCCTGTCCTGAGTAAAGGAGAGTAAAGAAAACCAAGGACCCAAGGGAGTAATTAGTCCAAAGGACTAAGTTACCACATGAACCACAGCCTACACGACCCAGACACCAAAAGAACTAGATGGTGTCCAGCTATACTTACCAACCGCTGTGACTGGGATCACAACAGAAGGTCCCGGATAGAATGGAAGAAAAATGTAGAACAAAAAATCACATTCACAAAAAAGACCAGACTTAACCCCTAAGACTATGGCCCCCAGACACTCTGCTAACTCAGAGCTGAAGCCACTCCCAAAGTCCACTTTTCAGCCAAAGTTTAGACAGGCCTATAAAACAAACAATAACACACAACAGTAATGTGCTTCTTAGTTCAATCAAGTATAGGACTCCTAACTGACAGCACTTGCCCAAAACCTAAGACGAGAAGGCAAGAAGGGACAGGAAACCTGAACGAATAGACATGGGGAACCAGAGGAGTAAAGAGAAAGGGGGAGAGTGCTGACACATTGTGGAGATTGCAACCAATGTCACAAAACAATTCATGTCTAAATTTTTGAAGGAGAAACTAATTTGTGCTGTAGGCTTTCACCTAAAACCACACACACACACCAAATAAATAAATAAGACCAAACTTACTGGTCTGACAAAGACTGGAGGAAACTCCAAGACTACGGTCCTTAAACACCTTCTGATTTGGAACTGAAGCCGTTCCCAGAGACCACCTTCCAGACAAACAATGGGCAAGCCTATAAAACGCACAATAACACCCAAGAGGAGTGTGCTCCTTAAAACACTCAATTATACAAGATCAAAAGGGCAATATTTGCCCGAAAGCAAAGATAAGAAGGCAGGAACGGGTAGAAAGTCAGGACAAAAGGAAATGCAGAACCCAGGGTGGAAATGGGGAGAGTGCTGACACGTTGTGGGGAATGAAACCAAGGCCACGAAATACTTTATGTACAAATTATCTAATGGGAATCTAATTTGCTCTGTAAACTTTCACCTAATACACAATTAAAATAAAAAGATACGTTGAAGTCCTAAACTTTAAAGGGGACTTTGTTTGGAAAAAGGGTTTTTGAAAATGTTATCAGTTAACAGGAGGTCATACTGGAATCAGGTAGGTTTTACTCCAAACTAAGCGGTGTCCTTATAAAAGAGAAGGGACACAGAGAG